>NW_020175468.1:3313284-3325056 GCF_003031525.2 Neophocaena asiaeorientalis asiaeorientalis
GCCGGCCCCGGCCCGACCGGCCAGCTAACCCAGGAAAACAGACAGCAGCGCAGACACTGTGGCTGCGTACTGGGGCGGGGGGCTGATGGCCGAGGAGCGCGCGGCTGGGGACTAGGGGATCCAGGGAGGCAGGGGTAAGGACTGAAACTGAGGGTCAGGGTCAGCCCCTCTGGACACCAGCCCGTGAGTTACGGGTCCCCTTCTAAGTGTCCGTGGCCGCTGCCTCCGTGTGCCTGTGTGGCCGTGGCTGCATGCCTACCTGGGAGCCACGTGAGCCTGCAGGTATGGGCGTGCATGTGTGTGCGCGCGCGTGTGCACACTCGTGTGTCAGACTTGCACACGCGATCCGGGCACTCGTTCTGTAACACGTACAGCGACCTCGCCTACAACACACCTCAGCCGGAGCGCCTTAGCCCTCTGCACTCTTTTCCCTCAGAGGTCACCTCCCCAAGAACCATAGCCTCGGCAGCTACTGTTGAAGCACCACAACACCGTGCTGGTGGCGCCTTTCTGCTCACCGTACCCCAGTGACGGTGCACACTGATCCAGCGCGTACGGCTGGGAACTTGTACCCACTCGTGTGGTCTCTCCACGGTCCCGAGAGCTGTGATGACATTGGACCCATTTCACAGATGAGAAATTGAGGCCAGGGAGCCAAAAGTACTGGTCGAGCCTTGGACAGGTGCTCATCATCTCCCTGGCTTATCTACACCACCCAGTGAGTGACTTCCAAGCTGAGCAAGGAGGACTCATGCTCAGAGGGCTCAGGGGACTTGCCCGAGGCCACCCATGGCTGCCACGCTCCAAAGCTCGGGCTCTTTGCTTCAAGCCTCCAAAGTGGGCCAAATGACAATTCCGGAGTTACGGCTTGCTTTTTAAGCCTCCAAGCTTGGCCCTGAATAACTTCAAAGTTAAAAAACCAACTAACCTATCCACCACTCTCTATGTCCCCAAAGGCTTGCCACCTCTAAGGAGGTATCAGAAGCTTGGACCTTGGCTCTCAAGGGGCTGGTGAGATTGTCACCTGGACAACCCTCTGGAAGGCGGTTTGATCTGGTGGTTTTGAAAGACCCTCGAGTTGACCTGGTAATCCCCCCTCCAGGAATCTGTGATAAGGGGCATTCAGGCGAATGTTCACAGGGCTGGCCACTGTGGGACTATTTACAATAGAGAAAATAGGAGAAGAAACCCAATGGCGGCAGCAGGTGAGTAGCTAAAGTGAGTAAGGGTGAAGGGAGCCGGCCCACTCGACACTTCCCCCCACCCCCCCAAGCACAGGCTTCCGAGGGCTTGGTGAAGTGGCAACACAGCCGTGCCAGATGCTAAGTGAGACAAGGAGAATGATCCATGACGCGATCACCGGACAACTGGCTAGACTGCATTACGGACAGTGGATTTGCTAACTGTACTGTCTCACGGCCAGATCTGCGGAATCTGGTAACTCTGCTGTGATCCAATAAGAGAACGCTCTTATTCTCCAGGGCTGGAAACACTATGCTAAGATATTAAGGGGTAAAGAAGCACGATGTCTGCAATTTGCTCTCAAATGAGTCAGGGAAAAGAAAGAAAAGTATACATGCTGAGAGGGCTACAGCTAAAGCGAATGCAGCCAGATATTTACAGTGGGTAAACGTGGCGGGGCAGCCGGCTTCTGAGGCGGCCCCCGGCGACCCCCGCCTCCTCGTATCCAGTCTCCCACATGGTATCAGGGTTGGTCTCTGGTCGAAAGCGGCCAAGAGAACTCAGGAGAAGTGACCACACGTCACTTCCCAGATTAGGTTATACTATAAAAAAGACTGTGGCTGCTATCCTGGGTGCTCTCTTTCTGTTGGATCAGGCACTTGGGAGAAGCCAACTGTAGAGCATGTTACGAGCTGCCCTTCGGAGAGGCCTCAGCCTCAGTTCGTCTCTACACAGGCCCTCCCTCCTGCCAGCAGTTGCACGAGTGCACCATCTTGGAAGCAGATTCTCCAGCCGGGTCAAGCCGTCATATCACTGCAGTCCTGGTTGATATCTTGACTATAATCTCCTAAGAGATCACGAGCCAGAACCATCCAGTTAATCTGCTTGCGATTCCTGATCCTTAGAAACCATGTGAGATAAGTTAATGTCTGTTGTTTCAAGCTGCTACATTTGGGGGGGGTTGGCGATTTGTTACACAGCGATAGACAACCAATACATCTGGTCAGAGAGTAAAGAACTCTCGTGAGTATTATTCCCATGTACTAGTCTTATACATTTGCTGTATGTTTGAAATGATTTTAAAATGAAAAGTTTGGTGAATTCCCTGGAGGTCCAGTGGTTAAGACTCCGTGCTTTCACTGCCAAGGGCACGGGTTCAATCCCTGGTCAGCAAACTAAGATCCCACAAGCTGCATGGTGCAGCCAAAAAAAAAGAAAAAAAGAAAGAAAGAAGAGAAAAGCTAAAAAGTAACCAAAAAAGTTTAAAAATTAAGAAAAGAATCTCATCCTCATTAAAAATACAGAGATAAATACTCACACACTCCCCCCAAACCAAGTCAAAAACCAAATGACATACTGGGGGAAACAGTTGCAACTCACAGCCTAGACAAAGCTCATCTCCCTCATATACAAAGAGCCTCTAGAAATCACAAACAATAACAAGCAGTGAGAAAAAAGGAGATGATCAGACAGTGTGCAGAAAAAGAAACACAAAAGGCTGAAATATATCAAGAGATGTTCAACCTCACTTGTAATAAGAGAGACGCACATCAAAACACCCTATGGAACCATGTTCAGGCATCGCATTAGGAATAAGCCGTATGTCTCATAAAGACACTCGTGCATTGCCTTTGGGGGTCTAAACTGGCACCATTTGCTACAGCCTCAGAGGAATGCAATTCAGCAGCAGCTGTGCAAATTCTAAGTGCACCTGTGCTTTGAACCAGCAAACAGGCTTCCAGGAAGTGACCAGAGAGATACGCCTGCACATGTGGGAAATGACAGGTGGATGAGTTGTTTACTGCAGCTCTGTGTGGAGGACCAAAGCCTGGACGTGGTCTATCGTGCATCAGGACAGCACTTCCGGGGATGAATGCTCATCCATCCCTATCTGTACAGAGGAATACTTCTCCGCTGTAACAAAGGACCAAGGAAACTCCCCATGTGCTGCCCAAGTAAGTGGATAACGTGCTACCTGCTGGAGAGAGAGAAATGTAAACCCGTATTTGTACGAGGCTGTATATACACAGAGCTGGAAGGAGATACAAAAAGTGCTGAGGCTGTGGGGAAGGGCCAGGGGCTGGGAATGCAGGCATGGGGTGGGATGCTTTTCCCCGTACTTTAAAAATGCTTTTTCATGATCGAACCATGTGACTATAATACCTAATGTCAAAAGCACAAATGTTTTAAATGGATGGGAAGGAAAAAATGCAAGGCTGAAAGGAAACGTCATACCAAAAATGTTACCAGTGGCTTCTGCATGCTGGTATTACGGGTGATTTGTTTTTCTTCTTGTTTCTTTTCTGTATTTTCTAAATTCTCTAAAGAAGCATGAAATTATTTTTATAATCACTTTTTTTTTAAGCTCCCACATGAGTGGACTGTTTACTGAGAGATTCCAACTGCCCGTGAGGAGATGGGAAGATGCTCGATTGACGCAGAGAATGAGAGAGAAGCGAAGGAGGAGGAGTGCATTTTCCTCCCTGGCCAGCAGTGAGTCGGCTGCTGATCTGGGGTTGAGGAAGCTGTGGGAGAAGGCCTTCACCGGCACAGACCTCACAGAGGAGCAACCGGTTTGGTCCATAACATGCTTGGGAAGCACTTACAGTCAATCCTCTGTATCCACGGGGACTGATTCCAGGACTCCCTCGGATACCAAAATCCAAGGATGCTCGAGTCCCTTATATAAATGGCACAGTGTGTGCATATAACCTATGCACATCCTCTCGTATATTTTAAATCATCTCTAGATTGCTTATAATATCTAATATAATGTAAATGCTATGTAAATAGCTGTCTGAGCGCAGCAAATTCAATGTTGCTTTTTCTGGAATATTTTTCCCCGAGTATTTCTGATCCGCAGTTGGCAGAATCCGGGGATGCAGAACCTGTGGGTATGGAGGGCCGACTGTATACCCTCTGGTCCAGCAATTCTACTTCTAGAAATTTACCCCTACGGGTATTCTCATGCACGTGCAAAGCCTGATACAAGAATATGTAGGGGAGTGTGGTTTGTTACCAATTCCACGGGAAACCACCTTAAGTATTCATGAATAGGGGACTGAATAAATGAAGTCCTGAGTGTCTACGTAATGAAATAAAGACATCAAAAGGGTTGGCAGACTATGGCCCAGAGGCCAAATCTGGCCTGCCACCCGCTTAGCTGACCATTTTGTATGGCCCGCAAGCTAAGAATAGTTTTTATACATTTTTAAACGGTTGAAAAGAAGTCAAAAGAAGAAGAATATTTTCTGACTTGGGACACTGACAGGGGATTCAAATTTCAGCGCCCATAAATAGGGTTTGTCCCTGTTCCTAACTTCCCCTAACAACAATTCTCCGGGACAGTGGTTTTCAAGGCACACCTAGTGCCCATCGGTAACGGCTCTCCCTTTGCTCTCGCGGTGGGCTGCTCGGCGCCGGGTGGGTGCTCGTATGTGTGGCTGGGTTCCTTCCTCCATTCATTTATTCTACAAATGCTCACCAAGCATCTGCTGTAGGCCAGGCACTGTTGGCGCTGGGGAGACAGCAGGGCCTGAACGCACACAGCTCTCTGCCTCGTGGACTTTATGTTATAGCGAAGCATATACGTTTCGGAGAGGCATTTACGTTATAGTGAAGACAGTTAACAGGGAAAACAGGCAGCCTGGTCAGAGGGTGGTCAGTGCTACGGAGAAATGCAAAGCAGGGAAGGTGGCAAGGGAGGGCCGGGAGGAGTCAGGAAGGTGACCAACTTGTCCTGGTCTGTCTGGGACCGTCTCAGTTTTAAAACTGCAAGTCCCGTCTCCCGAGATCCTCCTCGGTACTGGGTAAACTGGGTTGGTTGGCCACCCAAGGAGCGAGTCTAGACAAGTACCCGCAGGGTGTGTGCAACATTAAAGTGGCAGAGTACACGTGCGCCCTGGCCTGGCTCTCAACCACAGCACCCAGAAAAAGGGCTCCTACCGGCCCCACGTTCCAGCTGAGGACGGGAGCTCGTGAGGCTCGGAGAGGGGACTGCCCTTGGCCCCAGGGACCCAGGCCCGGTCCGACCACTCTAGAGACGATGCTTCCAACCTGAGTCTCTCATGGGCCAGGCGGCCCCTCGCCCCTCCCCTACTCCTGCCTGGTTTTCCTCTCTGGGTAGAGATGACCTGAGGACATCCTGGCCCCGTGTCCCTCTGGACTGACCCATAAACACAATAGCTAAGATAATAATAATAATAGCAAATATTTATGGAGTGCTTACCCTGTGCAAAGCACATATTAACTGGTTTATTTGTCCTAACAGACCTATAAAGAAACTATTATTCCCATTTTCCAGATGAGGAAATCAAGGCTCGGCAGTTACAGGGACTCGCCCAGGGTTAGCACAAGGCCTGACACATACGTAGTGCACCCCTTTCCCTAAACAACTGTTGATGGAATGAAGAAACTAGTTGCTTCAAGTCACATGGTGAGTAGCAGAGCCTGAGAATGAAATCATGGCTGTTTAAGGCCAAGGCCCAGCTGATTTCTGCCTTCCTGGACCTCGCTTATGTTATTCCCTCCTCTTCCTGCCTACCCTAATCCACCTATCCACTGGTCCTTTTCAAAGGAGTACAACATCCATCCTCTCAAATGCTGATGTGCTAATGACTTATATGAGACAACGGCTAATTTCTCTAATATGTAAAGAGTTTCTACAAATCAACAAGAAAATGACCGTTACCCCAAATTTGAAAACGGCCAAGGATATGAACAGACAATTCCGTAGAAAGGAAAACACAAATAGCTCTAAATCTATAAAAACCTGCCCCGCCTCATTTACCGTAAAACAAAATGCGTATTAAAACAAAACAAGATACTATTTTCACCTATCTGATCGGCCAAGTTCAATATTGCTGAGGGTGGGGGCAAAAAGGCACAGATCATATATTGCTGATAATCTGTTAAACCAATTTACACTCCAGAGCAATCTGGCAATATCTGTCAAAACTACAAATACATTTGCTCTTAGACCTAGCAATTTCCTTTTCAAGAACTTATCCTACAAAGAGACATATGTAGAGTTCTTCTTTGCAACCTCGCTCAACCACAGCTAAAGACCAAAAGTGATCTAAATTCCCAACAACAACTGATTAAATAAATAATAGTACCTCCACACAACGGAACACTGTGCAAGAATGAAGTACAGTCTCCAAGATGAACTTTTAAATAATAAAAGGTGCAGAATGCATGCAGAGTACACTATCACTTTGGTAAAAATGGAAGGGAAGGAATCCAGTTGTCATTTTGCTCGTCTACGCGTGGGAAAGGAGTGCAAGAAACTGCCTTGGGAGGGAAAGCAGGAGAGGGGGCTTTGATCTAGACCTCTTGGTATCTTCCTTAAAATGTGAGCTACCTGAATATTAGTTACCCAGATAGGAAAATGATCATTCGAGGACCTAATCCATTTCCTGCTGTGTGGATCTTGCGTCCCTGACTAGAGTGTGGGCTCAAGCATCCATGACTGTCCGGAGACCCTCACCCTCAGGAAACATCTGGGGAGCCAAGGAGAGCACCGTTTCCCAAGCCAGCGAGATAGAGAGGCAGGCAGGGCAGCCAGGGAGCGAGCGGAGGGAACGGGGAAGGGGGGCGAGGGGCAGGGCTGGTCTGCGCTGGGACAGAGGCTGCTGGGGTTCGTCTACCTGGGGGGCCGGCGCCGGGGAGGCCTGGCTGTCGGGGGCCTGAGGGCCAAGGCCAGCTCCTTTGGTGACGGGGGTGGTCAGGGCTGGGTCTTGGGCGGGAGGCGGGGCGCTGACTATGACCGAGGCGGGCACGGAGAGGTGGGGGCCCTCTGTGGAGAGGGGCTGCTGGCTCCTCTCCTGAAACAGGCAGCCCGCACAGGGTCAGAGGCCATCCCCACGGACCCGCGGCCTCCCCACCCTGACACCCGGCCCCCACTGATGCACCAGAGAAGCGGGTGGTGCGAACCGGCTGGGGGGCACCAAGGCCGGGGGCTGGGAGGGAGCCCCAGGGTCCAGGAGGCCACAACCCGGGGCAGCTCTGAACCCTCAGTCCCGTGAGTCGTCTTCCAGCTCCACCCCAATGTGCATCTCTCCTGCCCCATCTGTCCGTCCATGTCTCAGCCACTCTCTCTGTGTGACCCCTCTCCAACCCTCCAGCAAGTGGGCAGTCTGTCAGCCAGTCACTCTCCTTGTCTGTCTGTCTCTGTGTCAGTCAGTTGGCCCTGTCACCCTCAGGCCTCCTCCTTGGGGACCTGGAGCAGGGGGGCCATGTCTGAGACGCTCTCCCTAACCCACAGGACCCTCCCACCCGCTGCTTCAACCACACCCGGTTCCAGCTCTTGGCCCCTCTCCACGCAGACCCCCCGCCCCTGCCTTTGCCGTCCCCTCCCCTGCCCGGCAGCCCTGGTTACCTGGGGCAGGAACATCTGCAGGGAGTCCTGAGTGAGGATGGCCGTGGCGGCGGCAGAGGGCGGCTGCCCCAGGACAATCTTCTCCGGGCTGGACGCCAGGCCTGGGCTGGGCTGGGGGGTGGAGGCCTGAGCCGGGGCGGCCTGCGGGGCGGGGCCCTGTGCGGGCTGCTGCTGTTGCTGTGCCTGTGGCTGCTGAAGGCCCAGAGGCAGCGGCGTGCTGACCGCGGGGGACGCCTGGGGCGCCGTCTGCACTGCGAGGACAGGCGCAGCCTCCCCAGCGGCGGCGGCGGCAGGGGTGGCGGGCTGCACCAGACCGTCGGGGGCGTTGAGCATAGCCACGGCGCTGGGGGGCAGAGTGACCCCCTGGAGGACGGTAGTGGCGGCGGGGCCGGTGGGTGCCGGCTGGCTCTGTGTGGGCAGGCTGCCCGCGGCCAGCGACACGGGCATCTGGAAGAGCGCTGGCTGGCCCACCTGGATGGGGGCCGCCGAGAGGATGTGGGCTGCGCTGTGGGCCCCGGAGTGGGGGGCCAGCACAGGGCCCAGGCTCAGCGGGCCCGCCAGGTTCTGGTTGGTGAGGATGGGGTTGGCGATGAGCTGTCCGCCCGCGTGGGGGGCTGCGGCCGCCAGGATCTGCCCGCCCACGTTGGCCGGCAGGGCCGAGAGCGGCTGGGGGAGCTGGACTGCGGACGTGCCGGGCAGCAAGAACTGGTTCTGGCCCGGCAGCATGTGCTGGGCGGGGATGACGATGCTGCTGCCTTGATTCAGGAGGTGCACGCTCATGGGCTTGCTCAGGGCCCCGGGGGGTTGCGGCGGGGCCCCGCCCGTGGTGGTGGCGGGAGGCTGCTTGAAGACGTTCGCCTGCAGGGCGGGCGCCGGGAAGCCCGACAGCACCACGTTCTGGCCGGCCTTGCCCGCCGCCATGAAAGTCAGATTCTGGGGGGCCTTGGGCTGCTGTGGGAGGCCCCCTGCCTCGCCCTGGATGGTGAGCGTGGCGCCCGCGGGGGCGAACGGCTTGGGTGTCAGCTGGTAGAGCTTGGGGGGCAGCACGCCGGCAGGCTTGGGCTGGATGGGTGTGGGCGTGCGGTGCAGGATCACGTTGGGCGCCGGAACCAGTGGCGACGTGCCGAGGCCCGGGGCCACCGCCAGCGGCTGTCCCGAGGGCGCCCCGCTGGCCGCGGCCGTGGCGGCTCCCGCCCCTCCGAACACCGAGTTCCCATTGAGCGTGGTGGCCACGGCGGCAGGGAGGTTCTTCTGGATGACCAGGCCAGCCCCCTGCGGCGAGACGCCGGCCGACGCCAGGGTCACTGGCTCTGAAGGGCCAGCTGCCGAGGCCAGATAACCGCTGACGGGCACCTGCTTGGCCAGGAGCTGGGAGGTGGGCGGGTTGAGTGCCATGACGGGCTGGCCCACCACCTGGATGGGAGCCAGGCCGAGAGTAGCCGCCGCGGCGCCCCCGGGGCTGCCGTTGGGCAGGCCCTGAAGGCCTGGGATGGGCTGCAGGGTCACGTTGCCCAGGCCCACGGGCTGCAGGAAGGGCTGGACACTGAGGGCTTTGCTGACCACGTCCTGGGGCGGCACCAGGGCCTGGTGGGTCAGCACGGTGGGCGGGGCCTGCAGCCCCAGCAGGTCAGCCCCACCCGGGAAGAGGGCCTGGGGCCCCGTGGCCACGGCGGCAGCCCCTCCGGTCCCCGCTGGGCCAGCCCCGCTATCCGCAGGCTGCAGCGTGGGCAGCTGGAAGGGGCCCAGGTCCAGCTCGGCCTCGGCTTCGAGTGTCTGCTCGGTGATGTTGGCCTCCTGGAGGCTCTGCTGGAGGATGTCACAGGGCTGGTCGGCGCCCCCGCCGCCCCCGCCCCCCGCCGCCGGTGAGCCCAGGATATCATCTTCCAGGAAGTCGAGGTCCACGCTCGGGGCCGGCTGGCTGGGCTCTGGGTTCAAGTGGTTGCCAGAAGCTTCTTGCACGTGGAGCTGGAGGCAGGTAAGGTGTGAAGGAGAGAGCCGAGGTTAGCAAGGGGCCGGGCTCGGCACCGCGGAAGCAAAGGGCACTCGGAGTCAGGGCGGCAGGGATAGGAAGAACCTTCCACCCAGAAGTGGCTGGACCCGGGTTCAAATGCCAGCTTTGCCAGGGCTGGGCTGGGCAACCTGGTGCTTGCTTAATCCAGCCTGTTTCCCCATCTGCGCACGTCAGCAGAATGTAGTAAAAACCATTTTCTAAACAGCCATACAGGCCCGTAATACTCATCTGCAATTCCAAAACCCGAAAGGCTCTGAAAACCGCAAATGTTTTGCTAACTGTAGGCTGTAAATCCTGAACGGAACTCAGGTGATGCTCTGAGGGAAAGGCATAATTCATCCACGTAACGTGACTCGCCTTAAGTCTGACCACAGAAAAGCCAGTGTGTTATGTTACATGCAGCACACACATATTCTGCACCACCTTTCCAGTATCTGAAAAACCCTGAATTCCAAAACAAGCCTGGCCCCAAAGGTTTCAGATAAAAGATCGTGCGGTCCTGTTAAAGGCAGCAGCGGCAGCAGCTACCGGACGGGAGCCTCACTTGGTGCCCAGCGCGATGTGAGCCTGACTGACTGACTGATTGCTTGATTGCTTGCTGCGTTGGGTTTTCGTTGCAGTGCGCGGGCTTCTCATTGCAGTGGCTTCTCCCCATGCGGAGCGCAGGATCTAGATGGGCGGGCTCCAGCAGCTGTGGCACACAGGCTCAGCAGTTGTGGTGTACGGGCCCAGCCGCTCCGTGGCACGTGGGATCTTCCCAGACCAGGGCCCGAACCTGTGTCCCCTGCATCGGCAGGCAGACTCCCAACCACTGCGCCACCAAGGAGGTCCCGAACCTGATGTTTCTTAAATGCTTTCTGGGATGGCAATCCAGGACACGAGTGTGTAATCAATACATGCATGCATTTTTGAGCAAATATTCCACAAGTAATAATCATGCCAACGGCATGGAAAACCCACTGATACTTGACCAGGTAATGGATCAAAACCTGTAGTTCGGGGGCTTCCCTGGTGGCGCAGTGGTTAAGAATCCGCCTGCCAATGCAGGGGACACGGGTTCGAGCCCTGGTCTGGGAAGATCCCACATGTCGTGGAGCAACTAAGCCCATGCGCCACTAGTGAGCCTGCGCTCTAGACCCCGCAAGCCACAATTACTGAAGCCCGCACGCCTAGAGCCCATGCTCTGCAACAAGAGAAGCCACTGCAATGAGAAGCCCGCACACAGCAACGAAGATTAGCCCCCGCTCGCCGCAACTAGAGAAAGCCCACGCACAGCAATGAAGATCCAACGCAGCCAAAAATAAATTAATAAAATTAACAAAATTAAAAATAAAGACCACCACCACCTGTAGTTTGAAAGATTCTGAGTTAATCCAAGTGGAGGACTCAGAGCAGTACCTGGCTCTTGGCTGGCACGCGGGAAACATCTAGCGTTTTTACTGTCATTATTACTGTCCATGTTGGTGTTAATAACAGCCCAGTGAGGTGGGCACTGCTCCCTCCTTGCCTCCCAGACCGGGGAAAGGGGTCACCCTGCTGCTGAGTGGAGGGCAGTGCCTGGCAGGATGGGGCTCCGGCTCAGCCCCCAACCAAGGACCAGGCAGTTCTGAGTTCCTAACAGCTAAATGGCCATAACCAAACCCGCCTCCTAGGACAGTCGTGACATTCACTGACGTCACATACAGGAGGTACTGAGAACCTGACCAGGGACGTTATGGGTATTAAAAGAGGATGGCACGGGTACGAATAATGCATATTGTTACTGTAATGTAATGTAAATAACATGTAAATGTAATAACATGAACATGAGGTTTATTTGTTGGGTTCTGGATTTAGTCATTTATATTACGCCGGATAAATTATTTGGAGTTACTGTGGTTGTTGTGAGGACTAAATGAAAATTCCTGTAAAGGGCCTGGTATATGATAGGTATTCGGTAACTGATAGTTATGTTGATGAAGAGGGAGGAGGGAGAGAGAAGAGGGGGGAGGAGGAAAAAGGAAGGGGAGGGGAGAGGCCACAGAAGAGGAAGAAGAGGGAGGGACGGCTGGCACTGAGTAGTGGGCCCGTCGCACAGTAGGTGCTCAATAAAGTCCACTGTGTTCCCCGCTCGGGGCTTCGCTCATCACCCCAGCCTTCATCTTCCAGGTGGAGACTGAGATCCACGACAGTCGATCCCCTTCCCCCGGGTCACAGACCC
>NW_020175468.1:3325127-3327615 GCF_003031525.2 Neophocaena asiaeorientalis asiaeorientalis
CCCCGCTCCTCAGGAGCGCCACCCCGCCCTGCCCACTGTGAACTACACAGCCAGTCTCTCCCTCTGTACCAGCTTTGTAGCAGCTGCCCTCCAAGGCCAGGGACTGAGGACCACACCTCCTTCTCTGAGGGGCCTGAGGGCACAGCTGGGGGTCCAGCAACTCCGGCCTCACCTCCACCCCACACTGCTTCTCAGTGACTGCCCCCTGACCCCCTCCCGGCAAAGTGCCTCAGGGGACGAGTGTGACCCCCTTCTCCCCTCCCCCACTGGCTGCCACCACAGGCCCCGAGCCCCCGGGCCACTTACCCCAGGACCTTCATAGAAGGCACTTTGGGCCTCCCCGGGATTATCCAGGAGGTCATCACTGTCAAGCTGCAACAAGACCCGCCCCCACCCAAGGTCAAAGGTCAGCTGGGCAGTGGGCCGGCCCACCTCTAGAACAAAAACCAATTTGGGGTTACATGGGACAAAAAGACAAAGACGAGGTAGGGGGGTTGAGGGGGAGATTCGAGGGGTACAGGAAACTCCGCCTCCAGAAAAGATGCCCCAAAGAAAGGGGCTTGGCTGCAAAATTAAAATGCGAGGCAACCCCAGCACTGAGTCCGAGCCTCTCCCGACACGCCTGCCTTGAACTCTAAATCCTGCCTCCGTGGCTTTGCTCAAGCGTCTTTGGTAACACATCTGGCAGGGCCTGTCACCTTTGTCACGTCGTCCCGACAACTGTCAGTCCCTTCCTACTAAGTCACTCCTTAAACTGCCCAGCCCAAGCACCCGGCACGCCCTGCCACCCGGGCACCTAATGTGTGTGCTGTTCCCGTGTCTAGGAGCACAGGGACCTGTCTCGTTCCCGCAGACATGGGCAATGCCTAAAACAGGCCCTAAGCACCCAATGAATGTCTGTCCACAGCCAAGCCTCCCCAGTTTCTCTGTCCAGCTGATCTTCTTCCAGAACCCCAGACTGGTATATCCAATAGCCACCCTTGGACTTCTACAATCCACCTCGAACTCCCAGTCTCAGAGAACGGTACCACCACCCACTCAGCTGCTCAGGTCAAGTCCAAGAGGCATCCTGGATCTTCTTTCTTCCTCACCATCTAATCCACCAGCAAGTCTAGTGATTCTGCCTCCCAGACAGATCCCAGAGCCAGCGCCTGGCACCTCGTCCTGTGCCTGCCCTGGGGCCCAGGCCACCAACCTCCACTCCACACTCGCCTCCGCTCCACAAATTATTTGATACATCCCCTGTCAAGGAGCAGAGCTCCGTTCCCTCCCTGTGAGTGTGGGCGGGCTTAGTGACTCGCTTCTAGTAAATGCAGTATGACGGAAGTGACAGTGTGTGACTTTGGAGACTAGGTCATAAAAGGCACTGAGCTTCCTCCTGGCTCTCTCCCTTGCGTCACTTGCTCTGGGGGAACCAGGTGCCATGCTGTGAGGACACTCAAGCAATCCTATGGGGACGCCCACATGGTGAGGAGCTGAGGCCTCCAGCCAACGGCCATGGCAGAGTCATTGTGGAAGCACATCCTCCAGCCCCAGACAAGCCCTCAGATGACAGTGGCTCCAGGCAACACCCTGACTGCTACTCAGGGTAGACACTGAGCTAGACACCCAGCTAAGCCACTCCCCAGTTCCTGACCCTCAGAAACTGAGAGCTCTAACAAATGTTGTTTTAAGTCACTAAGTGATGGGATAACTTGTTATGCAGCTGTAGGTGACTGATACAGCTCCTCATGGCTCAACAGACATCCACTCTCCCCCACTTTGTTCCATTCTCTGGAGTGCAAACAGAATGTGGCATTCTCCTGCTTAATAACCCGTCAGAACTGCCTGTCACATTCAGAATGAAGTCTGAACTCCTCAATCAAGGTCCTCCAAGCCCTTCATGACCTGCTGACTTTTGTCCACTCCAGTCTTACCACCTTCTAGTTTCCCCTTCATTCCAGCCCCACAGGCCTTCTTTCTCAAACTTTCCAACCTTCCTACCTGTCCTTCCCCTGCCCAGAGTGCCATGGGCACCTCCCTTTGATCCCTCAGGTTCACACCAGCTAGAGAAGCCCCTGCTTCTGCCTCCCATTCATTTTCTTTTAAACCTCTTTTGTTGTGCAAGTGACATTATTATTTCTTATGCTGCTCTGCATGGTGCTTTCCACCATCACCTTTATTAGCTCTCTGGTTGCTTTGTTTTACCAAGGAAATGTGTATGGAGTGAGGGCAGGGATTTGCCATCTCGTTCACTCTCTGCCATAACCCTGGGGCCTGGCTCATGGAAGGCAAGGGGCAGATGTCTACTGAATCAGGGGGGAGTGTCTCTCGACTCCCAATTCCACAGGCCCCTGCCCTGGGGATGCTTCTCCCTGCCCCAGCACTCACCTTCTCAGATCCATGTAAGAAGTCATTGAGGGCCTGAGGGTCACTGAAAGAGAGAAGAGGAGAGACATTTGAGGAGATGAGGGACAGGGGAGGGGAGGGAGAGGGTGGGGGAGGGTGG
>NW_020175468.1:3327670-3378358 GCF_003031525.2 Neophocaena asiaeorientalis asiaeorientalis
CGTCTAGTAAGCATCTCCCATCCTCATCATCCATCGCCACTGGACGGGGCGGGGCGGGAAGAGGGCAAGGGAGACAAGTTAGATGTCGGCAGCGTGCCAGGACCCTCCCTGCAAGGACCATTCCCTGGGGCCAAGACCCCTGGAGGGGTCAGGTTTCTGTCCCCTTCAGTCTAGGGGCATGGGTAGGGGTTGGGCAGGTGCCCTCTGTACCAGAACCTCCTGATCAGAGACAGACAGCTGCCTCTTCCTCCTCCCTCTCTCTCCCCAGCATCTGATGACGGTGGTGATGACATCAACCCAGACTGAGTCCTGATCACATGCAGGCCCCGTGCTAAGTGCTTCACACACATGTAACTCATTTAATCCCCACAGTATCCCTCGAGGTGAGTCCTGCCACCCCCGCTTTGCAGATGAGTAAAAGGAAGAGCTGAGACCATGGTTCTCTGCCTCCCAGCTAGCAGGTGGCAGAGCCAGGCCTGAACCCAGAAGTCTGGCCCCAAGCCTGTCCTCCTGTCCTACATGTGACTGGGTGAAGGAGGGAGGGAGGGGAGGCGGCATGAAGGGGCCTGGGTTCTGGGTCCCCCTGGAAGACACATGCAGCGTGGTTCTCAAGGAAGGGAAGAGAGAGGGAGAGGGACCAGGAGGGCGGGTGCTCTGAGGCAGAGGAACCGCCGGAGCCGGGCTGAGCCTGTTGGAATGATGAGGACGGCTAACATTTGTCTCCTGCTTACCAAATGCCAGGCACTGTCCCAAGCGTTTCACAAATGTTAGCTTGTTCAGCCCCCATGGGAAAGGGATGCCGTGTGCCCCATTTTACAAGTGAGAAAACAAGTTCTCTGTGTTTGCCCATCCACCCCTGCGCCAACCACCACTGCTCCGGACATCCCACCAAGCTTCCACGCACCCATCTTTCCAAACTTCCACCCAACCACCCATCTTCCTTGTCTTCCAAACACACAAACTGACCCGTCCTCCCACCCACTCCTCCTTTTTACTTTTTTGGGGCCACACTGAGAGGCTTGCGGGATCTCAGTTCTCCAATCAGGGACCGAACCCGGGCCCGGGCAGGGAAAGCACTGAGCCCTAACCCCTGGACCACCAGGGAAGTCCCCATCCGCCTATCCTTCCATCAGCCCACACATCCTTCCCTCCCAACCGCGCAGACAGAACACGAGAAATCACACACAATCCCAGTCCAGGGCTGTGGAGTTCTTAGCCTCTCTTTTTCTTCTTGGTAGGGGGAGGGGGATGGTGAGGACATGGTGACTGTCGTGCCCCGCCCCCCTCTCCCCCGCCAAACACACACAAAATCTTACTTGTGCTCTCAGCTGGGTCACAACCCCTAACCCCCAATAGCATTCTCTGAACTTCCTGATCGCCACTACAGCCCCTATTACCCTCGACGGCTCTGTGACACAAAGAATCTCAGGGAGGGACCCCACATGGTTAGTTCAGGGTCTTCTCTGAACAGTACCTTGGAGAGTCTGATGAAAGCAAAAGACCCTCTTGCCAGAAACATGCACGTGGGCCAGAAATGTTACACGTTCTTTCCCAGGGGGAAGTGTGTCACGGGACACACACATACATATGCACACACGTACACACTTCACGGGCCCTGGGTTAACAAGCCCAGTCTGGAACAGAAACACACGGCCCCGGAGCCTCACACACCAATCACCCTCGCCTCTAGAGCTGGCCCCGGGGACTGCCCCAGAGAGGCCCTTCCAAGGCTCTTGCTGCATTGGTGCAGCAAGATAACATACTCTCTCTCCGGCTTCATATCTCCGCCCACACCCACTGTCTTCCCATGTCACCAGCTCTGTGGCCTACGAGCCCCTGCCCTTCCCAACCAGCCTAAGGTGGGCAAGGCCTGGCTAGGGAATGACAAGGCAGGATCTGCAGAGAATCGGGAGAAGCCGGAAAGCGGGGCGGGAGATCCTGGCTGCAGATGGCATAGAGGTTGGGGAAATGGCCCGAATGACCCAGGGGGCCCAGGCTGGAGAGGGCGGGGCTGAAGGATGTGGCTGAGCCAGGCTCTTCCAAGAAGGAACGTCCCTTCCGGGGAGGTGGACAGGGGACCACGCCCCTCCGGGAATGAGCGGGATGCTTGGCTGGTTACCTGCGCTACAAACGAATCATGAAGGGAAGG
This sequence comes from Neophocaena asiaeorientalis asiaeorientalis, assembly GCF_003031525.2. Lineage (NCBI taxonomy): Eukaryota > Metazoa > Chordata > Mammalia > Artiodactyla > Phocoenidae > Neophocaena > Neophocaena asiaeorientalis. Next base: position 3,329,820 of record NW_020175468.1, read on the forward strand.
AGGGGGTGTCCACTCCAGGTCTACGCAGGGCCCCCAGCTGGGGACGTGGGGAGCGTCCTTTCGGGGGCCAGCTGTGGAGAGAGAATGAGAGAGAGGCTGTGAGTGGGACAGTCAGTGAAAAGGAGAAGGATGTAGCCAGAGAGACGAGAGGTCAAATACAAGTTTAAAACTATAGGAAACAACACTGTACATTATCACATATATATATGCAGACACACCGCACTATATCTACATATACTGTGTGTGTGTGTGTGTGTGTGTGTGTGTATACACACACACACACACACACACACATCATGCAATAGCATATAACATTATATGATATAATCCATCAGCACTTCAATCTAGCAAAATACAGTCAGGTCTTGTCATCTGAGGTGCTTATGTCCCATAAGGTCACTGTGAATTTGGGATTATGGCCACTGAGTTGCCGCCCCTGGGGAAAGACGGGGTTAGCTTCCTGCCAGCCTCTGGTCCCATTCTCATCAACCCATCAATATATCCCCTTGGTTTATGTGTGTTTCTGTTTAAAGACACCTTGTTTGGGACTTCCCTGGTGGCGCAGTGGTTAAGAATCCGCCTGCCAATGCAGGGGACACGGGTTTGAGCCCTGGTCCGGGAAGATCCCATATGCCGCGGAGCAACAGAGCCCGTGTGCTACAACTACTGAGCCCATGCGCCTAGAGCCCGTGCTCCGCAACAGGAGAAGCCACCACGATGAGAAGCCCGCACACCGCAATGAGAGTAGCCGCTACTCGCCGCAAATAGAGAAATCCCGCGCACGGCAACGAAGACCCAACTCAGCCATAAATAATAAATAAATTTTTTAAAAAATAATAAAACAATAAAGACACCTGATTTAATATAAATCGTTGATTCGCTCATACTGAGCTCAAGGCCAACAGCGCTATAACTCATGCCTGAGGGCAGGCCATCTCACACGCGCGATTTCTCCAGAGCACATCGCAGCAGCCTTCCTGTGCTTTCGAACACTGGGCAGCCCTTCAGCCCTACACGGGAGGGGCCGTCTTTAAGAGCAAAACCACCAACAAAAAGCACAAAAGTGCAAAACAACAGGGCACTAAAGAGGATGCTTGTTTATAGCTCTCGAGCTGAACAGAGAGGCAGAGGGTCGCCGTGTTCAACCTCAGCTGGGAGCACGTGCGTCGGGAGACTCAAATAGACTCATGGCTCTGCACACGTCCACACGTGACCAGGAAAGCGCCGTGAGTATTGACTCGGGGGTTATCAATGTTAGCAAATCGGCGGATTCACAAATATGGAATCCACGAATAACAAGGATTGACCTGGTGACAATAATGATGGTGGCTGTGATGATGATGATGGTGGCTGCTGGTTTTAAGTACTCTGCACGTATTAGCCTGTTCACCATCTTTGAATCCCTATGAAGCAGGTGCTTTTCGCAGCCCCATTCCACAGATGAGGAAGGCGAGGCTCAGAACGGTGAGCCATGTGCCCGAGATCCCTCCAGTAGTCAGTGGTCAGGCTGGGGTCTGAGCCAAGGTAGGCTGACTCCAGAGTCCCCACCCTTAACCACTATCCCACAGACGGTCCTCTCATCATATTGTTTTTTTTTTTTTTTTTTTTTACGCAGGCTCAGCGGCTATGGCTCACAGGCCCAGCCGCTCCGCGGCACGTGGGATCCTCCCGGACCGGGGCACAAACCCGCGTCCCTTGCATCGGCAGGCGGACTCTCAACCACTGCGCCACCAGGGAAGCCCCATATTGTTTCTCTTTTAAATGTGAAGCCAACATGGCCACAGCGTCAAGATAAGACCAAGCTGGGTGACAGCCTTTGTTAGCATTTTGTGAATGCCTGGGATAGCTCAGATCCAAAAAAGTGATAAAGCGAGAGCAGATGGAAGAGAGAGGAGGAACGGGAGCTGCTTCTCCTTTTTATGGAGAGCCCCAGGCCCCAGAAAGATCTAGAAAGCATCTGTCACAAGACCCTGGAACACGGGATCCTGGCCCATCTAGATTCCAGGTGCACTGCCCTGGACCAGGGTGATCACAAGCGCTCAAGGCGGCTTTGTGAGAGCCGCCAGCTGCATGTGGGTCCTCCCCTCCTCCCTGCCCCAAGCTTTGGGTGTGGCCCAAGTTCTGTAAACGTCGGACCAGAAGTAGAGCCAGGAGGTGGGTGTCTCCTGAACAGGGCTCTCCAAACGGGATCTGCGGGTGAATGTCCAGTGGGAGGCTCCAGCCTGTGAGAATCTGTTATCCATGTGTTTTCATTCAGATGGTCACAGCAGAGCAATGGATGAGGGGGACTTTGCGGGGAGAGGGCAAGGCTCTGCATGGTGATGGGGTGTCCGTTACATGGGGGTTTAAAAATTCACAGCTCAGATTTGTGTATGTCAACACATGTCAATTCAACGCATGTTCATTTTACCTTTAAAAAACTGTACAAAATAAATAATCAGCAGAGTTGTAGTGGGGGAGGAGAGCTAACAGACATGGCAAATTTTGGTAACTGTGAGAGCTGGATGATGGCTACCTGGGGGCTTCAGTACACCATTCTAGTTAATTTACGTCTTCTTGAAAGTTTCCATAATAAAAAGAAAACCATTTGTCAATGATCAGCAGGTCCGGGGTTCCTCTGAGATGGGTCCCCCGTTCAGGCGCCAGGGTTGGCATCTATGTCGCTATCAGGTTGATGCCAAGAGGCCCAGCATGGGGTGACAGTCTGGGGGTGGAGTCAGCAGTTCAAATCCCCACTTCCCCACACACGGGCTGAAGTCGGGCAAGTGACTTCACCGCTCTAGGCTTCAGTGCCCTCATCTGTAAAATGGGTACGGCAGTGGAGAGGCTCTTAGGCCTTTAATCCTCAGGTGTAGTAGAGTATTTCGTAAGCGACAGATCCTGTTACACAATCATTTTAGCTGCCATGTGAATCTTACCTAGCGTGGCAACCCCCAAAGCTTTCTGGCCACAGCACAGTCAGGTTGGACAAAAGTCCCCAGGCCCCAGCTTTTCCACCTGGTGCCTTTTGCCACATTTGGCCCTTGAGCACATTTTGAAGGGTTTACACCCAAGGCAACAGAAATACAAGCAAAAATAAACAAATGGGACCTAATCAAACTTATACGCTTTTGCACAGTAAAGGAAACCATAAACAAATGGAAAAGACAACCTATAGCCTGGGAGAAGATGCTTGCAAATGATATGACTGACAAGGGCTTAATTTCCAAAATATACAAACAGCTCGTACAACTCAATAACAACAAACAACCCAATCAAAAAGTGGGCAGAACAGCGAAATAGTCATTTCTCCAAAGAAGACATACAAATGGCCAACAGGCACATGAAAAGATGCTCAACGCTGCTAATTATTAGAGAAATGCAAATCAAAACTACAATGAGGTATCACCTCACACCAGTCAGAATGGCCATCATTAAAAAGTCTACAGGCCTTCCCTGGTGGCGCAGTGGTTGAGAAACAGCAAGAGGGGCCACCGCAGTAGGAAGCCCACGCACCGCAATAAAGACACAACACAGCCAAAAATAAATAAATAAATTAGTTGGTGGGAATGGACATTGGTGCAGCCACTATGGAGAACAGTATTGGAGGCTCCTTAAAAAAACTAAAAATGGAGTTACCCTATGGAAGGGTTTACATATCATTTGATTATGCATGTGGTCCGACTTAAACTGCCAGGTACCAGGTCTCCTCGGGTCCTTCCAAACCCCTGTCGTTACCCTATTTGTCAGGTGAGATAAACGAGGCTAAATAGAGTGTTGAATGGGAAACCATGGGCCACACACAACCAGTGATACGTGCCCCCTGCCCACTCATGCACAGGGCTACCCAGGATCCTGCAGCTCACAACCTGGCAGACAGAGGGAGCCTTGAAAGACGCAAATGAACCCACTAAGAGTGGAAAGACAGAATTTGAATGCTGTCTGGATACTTGATGATACTAAGAAATTGTGATTAAGATTCTAGGTATAACGATGGCATCGTGTTTTTGTTTTTCTGCTTTTTTTCTTTTAGAGTCCTTACCTTTTAGAAATACATCCTAAAATACGTAGGGGCGAAATGATAAAATGTCTGTGATTTACTGCAGAATAATCCAGTTCTGGGAGTTCAGGGGCATACTGACCTGCGCTGTCCAATACGGAAGCCACTAGCCATGTGTGACTACGCGCATTTAAGTTCAAGCTAATGAAATGACTTGAGTAGTTATCTGTCCAAAGAAGATATACAAATGGCCATAAGCACAGGAAAAGATGATCGGCACCACCAATCATTAGGGAAATGCAATCAAAACCACAGATGCTGCCTCACCCCCATCAGAATGGCTACTATCAAAAAACCAAAACTTAACAAGTCTTGCCGAGGACCTGGAGAAACTGGAACCCTGGTGCTCTGTTAGCGGGAACGTAAAATGTTGCAGCTGCTGTGAAAAACACTTTGGCGGTTCCTCAAAAAATTAAAAATAGAATTAGCATATGACCCAGCAAGTCCACTTCTGGATACATACACAAAAGAATTGAAAGCAGGGTCTTGAAGACATATTTATACACCCACGTTCACAGCAACACTATTGACGAGAGCCAAAAGGTAGAAACAACCCAAGTGTCCATCCACAGATGAATGGGTAAGCCAAATGTGGTGTCTATTTACAATGGAATATCATTCAGGGAGGAAATTCTGATACAGGCAACGGCATGGATGACCTTAAGCTAGGTGAAGTGAGTCAGTGACAAAAAGACAAAGATACCATCTGATTCCACTTATGACGGAGAGACAGGAAGTAGAGTGGCAGTTGCCAGGGACTGGGGGCAGGGGAGGAGAAACCGGGAGTTATTGTTTCGTGGGTGCAGACTTTCGGTTCTGCAAGATGCTACAAGTTCTGGAGAAGGATGGGGGTGAAGGTTGCACAGCTATGCAAACGCACTTAGTGTCGCTGAATCGCACACTTCGAGATGGCTGAGATGGTACGTTTTGTTATGTATGTTTTACCACAGTAAGCAAATGGGAAAAAAGGGGAACAATGAGGAATACGAAAGTTTTAAATCAGAAAGATTTACCTTAAAAGTGTAAAGGAAATTAAACATTTAGTTCGCGGTCACGGGGGCGGCATTTCGTGGGCTTGACAGCCACACGTGGCTGGTGGCTACCACACAGGACACCGCAGATCTAGAACATTCCCATGGTGGCAGAAAGCTCTCTTGGACAGCGCTGGTCTGTCAGAGTGGCGGAAAACTGAAAATTGGCAAAGAGTTGGTTGATGGGGTCCATGTTTTACTTATTCTACTTTATGCACATCTGCGGTTTTCCAAAATGAAAATTTTTTACTTTGAAAATACTTGAACATCAAAAAATCATACGTCTCTCTGAGTTTTTATTGTCTGTCTCCCCCACCAAAATGTCAACCCCCCCCACCCAAGGACAGGGATTTTTGTCTGTTTTGTTCCCTGTGGGACACCCAGAGCCTGCACAGAGCATGGCACATGGTAGGGGGTCACTAAATATTTGTGGGGTGAACAAATGAATTTGCACAGGGGGTTAAACAAACCCAATCATTCGTTCAAAGAGCAGCCTGGTGAGAAAGGCGTTTGCTAATCTCTGGCTCTGTGTCCAGCATGGGTGAGAGCTGAGGATACCATAATGAACAAAAGCAGACCCAGTCCTTGACTTTGGAGAAGATCATGACTAGTGGTTCTCAACCAGGGGTGACATTAGACATCCCTCTCCTTCCTCGACACACACATACTCAAAAAGCTTTTGAAAAAGTGACCAGGGCAGGCGGGGGACACACAATTAGCATGCAAAGCTGCAACCCCAAATTACGCACAGGGGAGTGGACGTCTTGCGTTCCTTCAGAGCAGAAGCTTTAAAAGCCATCGCATGGTTCTGCCCAAGTCCTGGCATGACATGGATACATGGACAGAGCCACAGCCAATGCACGAAGCTCGGACACATGAGCGAGAGAGGAGCCTTTGCTGTTGTCAGCCACTGAGATCTAGGGCTCACTCATTACTGCAAATCACTCAGCCGAAGCTGACTGATACATCTCGGAAGAGCCCACCCTGCCCCAGTGCTTCCTTGGTATCAGGCCCTGGGCTAACCCCACACCTATTGATTCCTCCCAGTCCCCGGGGAGGCAGGAGGAACGTTTCCCACAGCGCAGGAAACTGAGGCTCCCAGGGGTCAGGACACTTGCCCCAAACCACACTGTGAGGCCAGAATTTGAACTCAGACCCTGTGATTCTGAAGAACCTCATTCTCCACCACTGGGCTATAAAAAGCAGGAAAAGCTGGGCTTGCGAAACCACAACCAGCTCAAGAGAACAGCCATGATGCAACAATGACAAAGTGTCCTTCCAGAAAATCGTGTGAATTCCTCCGGCACTTGGAATGCCATTGGAGTTTTGCGTTGTCATCAGGAGTTGTGCAGAAGCCAGGCTGCTGAGCAGGATACAGAATTAAAAGTCCCCGCGAAGCTCCAGAAACAGGCTAATTTTAATTTAGATTTAATTTAATGCTAGTAACCCTCAGGTTATTTGCAAGTCATAAAAATGAAAGTCGACGGAACTCTACCATTTGCTGATGGGAAGTGATAGGTGGAGAAGAGGATGTGGCAAAGTCTAGCTGTTGCTTTTCCAAACACCATTTCCCCACCCCTCCTCGCCTTGCTCACAGAAGCCTGGTGCTGCAAGGGGTAACCCCTGCCAATTCCAAGATGTAAACAAACGCTGTTCTGAGTCAGTCAGTCTTTTTCAAACTATGGGTCATGCCTTTGAGGGTTGTGAAATCAAATTAGCAGGTTGCGACAAGGAATTTTTTTTTTTAAGTTAAAGAGTATAGGGTCAAGTGGAATGGGATAGAATAGAAAATACTAAAAAGCATCACACAGGGTAAGCAGTTTGTGATACTGGTTTCAATTATGTGTGTCTCTGTGTGTCCATATTTCCTACTGTGGGTTGTGGCCAAAATAGCTTTAAAATAATTGGACGAGGCCAGGGGCACTGCTATCCCCTTTATCAGCCATTCACTTTCCCAGGCTTCCTAGCAGCTAGGCTAGCCATCGTTTTGCAAATAAGTAAAAGCCAAAGTATACAGGGTTCTGCTCAATGAATCTTCTGGGGAAGACAGAATCTGGGAAAGTTTTTCTTCCAGAATATAAAGACAGAGCTTCTCTAGGGAGAAAGTCTTTTGCTTCCTGCTTCCAGCTTTGAATACAGTTGAGAAGACTGGAGCTGTGGCAGCTATTTTGCAATCATGAGGCAATAAATCGGAGGCTGATAAGCCTACCTACGGAGGATAACTGCTGAGAGGAGAGAAAAAGACTAGGTTCTTAACAACTCCTCATGGGTTGCCTGCCTCCAGACTTCTTAATCCTTACAGTTTAAGCCACTGTTAGGTTTTCCGTTATTTGCAGTCAAACACAACCTGACACAAATGAGTTGGCATTTCTAGACATCTTTGCAGCCCATCACAAGGACTCTCAAAGCCTTCCGTGCGTCAAGGACTGTAGTCTGTGAATCCGCTGATTGAGAAGAGAGGCCCAGCAAAATGAGAGAGGGCTGATGGTAAGGGGATCTGAAAAAAAGACCACTGGGGCCAAAAACTCTTCTTCTCCCTAGTCCCACTGTTTAGAGCTCCTCCTATTTATTATCCAACCCTTGAACTTGGGCTGGCCTTTTGACTTGCCTTGGCCAACAGAATGTGGTGGAAGTGATGGTGTGCGTTTCTGAGCCTACTCTTTGCCCAGCTGCCATGTGACAAAGTCCAGGCTAGCCTTTTGGAGGACAAGAGACACATGCCCATCACCTCTATCATCCCAGCTCACAGCCAGCCAAGCCCTAGAAGCAGAGCCGCCTAGCTGACCTACAGCTGTACACACCCAGGTAAGACAGAAGTAGCCAGAGGTACCCAAGGCCAAATTCCAACCATTAGAATCACTGTTTTTTTTAATCCACTGTGGCGCATTGTGTTTTCCAAAGATGGCTGAAATAACGTCTCCAACCTCCCATGATCTGCCAAAGTGCGATCTTGCCAGTCCTCTTGAATTGAGGAAAATTTGTGACCACTTCAACTACGACAGTGCAACAGAAGTGCTACTATGTGACTTCTGAAGCTAGGTCATAAAAGTCAATTCAGTTTCTGCCATGTCCACCAGGACATTTACCCTAGAAGCCCTAAGCCGCCTTAATAGAATTCTGACCGCTCTGAGGCCACCATGCTATGGTGAAGCCTAAGCTAGACACATGGAGAGACCATGAGTAGATGCTCTGGTTGATGGTCTTATCTTCAAGTCATCCCAGCCCAGGTGCCACGCATGGCATATGAACAAGCCCTCAGCCCCCAGCCTGCGAATCTGCCCAGCCAAGACCGCAGACATCATGGAGCAGAGACCCACTGTGTCAAATTCTTGGCCCATAAAACCTGTGAGCATAATACAATTGTTCCATTAAGCTGCTACATTTTGGGGTAACTTGTTAAACAGCAACAGTAACCAGAACAGCCTCTAAAGTTGGGGGTTATTTGTTATGTGGCAGCAGCTAGCTGATACAGCCCTCTCTAGAGACTAAGTACCAACTTTGACCTCACACCTCTGACTCACCCAACTCTTTCTTTTTTTTTAAAATTAATTCATTTATTTTTGGCTGCATTGGGTCTTCATTGCTGCATGCAAGCTTTCTCTAGTTGCAGTGACAGGGGCTATTCTTCGTTGTGGTGCACGTGCTTCTCACTGAGGTGGCTTCTCTTGTTGCGGGGCACGGGCTCTAGGTGCACGGGCTTCAGTAGTTGTGGCACGCGGGCTCAGTAGTTGTGGCTCACGGGCTGTAGAGCACAGGCTCATTAGTTGTGGTGCACGGGCTTAGCTGCTCCGCAGCATGTGGGATCTTCCCGGACCAGGGATTGAACCCATGTTCCCTGCATTGGCAGGTGGATTCTTAACCACTGTGCCACCAGGGAAGTCCCTCACCCAAGTCTTACCCATTCCACCTCCCAAATCTCTCCACTTTATCTCCTCCTCTCCATGACCACTATTCCTGCCCAGATCCAGGCCTCACCATCTCTCTTTTCATCTATCCATCCAGCCAGACTTTTGGGAAGAGAGAAAGAAAGAGCTATTTGGAGAGCAATTAAAATCGACACCACCTTTATGTTCAGTGACCTTTAGAGTTCTAAAATCACTGAATTAGTTTAACAACATAAAAGCGTGCCCTATAAAACTTGGATTGCTCATAAAACAACTGGTGTCTAGCTCCTAAAAGCCTTGTTTACACAGGTAGTCACACATTAGAAATGTTTGGTATGTTCTCTCTTTTCCCTTTTTGCCATTCACTGCTCTCCTAAGTGAAGCTACAAAGCCACAGACTTGCCAAGAAAATCAGGCATCTGAAAAGGTTTTTGAATTTTTTCTTAATACTAGTGTATAAAAAACAGGGGGAAATTCTGAGGAGTGAAACAGGTAACGGGATGGGGTGAAGGGAACAAAAGCAGGGATTACACTGACCGGACACAGGGCTGCCCAGGGCATCAAGCAAAAGAGAACACTTCAAGTTCAGGAAAAAATGTAGTTAAGAGAAGTGAAGGGGAACGAAAAGCCCCTACAACATTCCACACATGCTTTAGACCACTTGTTCCTAAACGTGGGCAGGCAGAATCACCTGGAAGGCTTTTAAAATAAAGAATGAAAAGAATGGATTTCAGAATCAGCAGGTTGGGGGCAGGGGCGGCGGGGGTGTGTGTGTGTGTGTGTGTGTGCTGAAAATTTGCATTTCTAACAAGTTCCCAGGTGATGCTGATGCTTCTGGTCCAAGGACCACTGCTCTAGAAGCTTTTGTCTCTTTAGTTTTCCTTCTGGGGCTCTTGCTCTTGTATAGAACACAAGCCACCAGTTCCTAGCCAGTGTCCAGGCCCCTGACAATGTGGCCTCACAGGGTCCTCTCCGAGGCTCAGGAGGGTCCAACATCCAGTCTCAGTCTCATATCCTTTTAAACAGAACTTGGATTTGGTTCCATTCAGCAATGCACCCTCCTAAGAGGATGACTCACGGTGAGTATAGGCTTTTTGCCCCTTTGCCAGAAACTTCCTTTCTCAGCCTCCTTTGCAGCCAAGTGTGGACACGGGAAGATTTTTACATTTGGATAAAAAAGACAGAGCCTTACATTGGGAAGATTATTTGCCCCTACTCTTTCCTGCTCGAGAGAATGATGTGAAGCATGGTGACAATGGCCAGTGCTACAGCAGCCGTTTTGCACTCCTGAGGGGGAAGGCCCAGCGGATCAGAGACAGACCCAGCGTCCTAGAAACACTGAGCTGCCAAATATCCCTGGAATGGCCTTCAACTAGGTGTTTTGTTCCAGAAGAGAACTAAAAGCCTGAATTACTAAGGTTAAACATATACCTACTCTATGACCCAGAAATTCCACTCCAAGGTATTGACTTAACGGATGTGAAAAGTATGTCTACAGAAACATTTGTACAGAAATTTTCATAGCAGCATTATTCACAAAAGCCCCAAATTGGAAACAGCACAGTGTCCATCGACTGGTAGATGGAGAAACAAACTACGTTATATCCACGCGCTTGAATACAGCTTAATAATGAAAGGGAATAAACGACTGATACAGGCAAGGTCATGGATGAATCTCAAATCCACCATGCTGAGGAAAGGAAGCCAGACACAGAAGACCATTCACTGTGCGATCCCCTTGAAGTAAAGTCCTAGTGAAACTGATGGGGAAAAAAAATCGGAGGTGTGATTGCCTTAAGGGGGCAGCAGGAGGGGGAGAGGGCTAAGTACTGACTAGGAAGGTCCACGAGGAAATCTTCTGTGATGATGGAAATGGTCTGTAGCTAGATCTGGGTGATGGTTACATAGGTAATATTTGCCAAAATTCATCAAGCAGTGCACTTAAGGTTTGTGCCTTTTATTATACTTAATTTGTATCCCGGTAAAGCACAGCTTAAAAAAACAAAAAACAAAAAAAACCTACACAACCGATTCTTGTGATTCGTGGTAGTTATGTTCTACAAAGTTGCCACAAACACTGAATTAGAGAATAAGGAACTATTGCTCCTGGGAGAAATACAGCTTCTCATGAGCCTCTGGTCCCAACATTTTCATCAACCGATCAGTACATAACCTTGTTTTTAACGTGTGTTTCTGTTTAAAGACACCTGATTTAATATATACGGCTGATTCATTCGCAGCGAACCCATAACCAACGGCGCTGTAACTCACACCTGAACGAAGCTCATCTGAGACACATCACAGCCTTCTGTGCTTAGGAACACTAGCCAACACTTCAGCACAATGTTTGGGGGGCATTTTAAACAGCTAAATCAGCAACAAAAAGCCCCAAAATGTGAAAAACGTGGCACTAAACAGACCAAGAAAAAGCCACTCGGCTACAGTGTAAGAGCTGAAACAAGAAGACAGAGGGTCGCCCTGGTCGATCTCAGCTGGGAACAGGCACACAGGACAACTCAAATTTTTCACTTGCTCTGCACATGTCTGTAAATGACTGGGAAAGCACCCGGTGTGCTGATCTGGGGGTTACAAAGAAATTTTAGCAGGTAGATGAATTCACAAATATGGCATGTGGGAACGAGAATCAACTGTACGGGGAAATACTGGTCAAGATTATAGCACATTTATTTACCCTTTACCCGGAGATTTCACTCATGGGCCTGATCCTACAGGTACAACCTGACACATCCAAAATTATACATTTAGGAGGTTTTTAGGGCATGGTGTGTGTCTACCAGCGAGATATTGGAAGTAATCCACTGGCCATCAGTGGAAAACAGGTTAAATAAACTGGGTCCATCTAAATGGGAATACCATGCAGCTGTAAAAAAGAATGAAGAATGCAAATGGCCACCTATATGGGAAAAGAACCTGAAAAAGAATAGACATATGTATATCTATAACTGAGTCACTTTGCTGTATACCTGAAATTAACACAACATTGCAAATCAACTATACTGCAACGTAAAATTTAAAAAAAAATTTTTTTAAAGAATACAAATGGCCAACAAGCCCATGAAGAGATGCTCAACATCATTAGCCACCAGGGAAATGCAAATCAAAACCACAAGTGGAGACCGCTTCATCCACTAGGATGGCTACAATCAAAAAGACAGACAGTAATGAGTGCTGGTGAGGATGTGTAGAAAGCAGAACCCTCAGACACCGCTGGTGGGAATGGAAAATGGCGGGGCCTCAGTGGAAAGTAGTCTGGGAAACTCCCCAAACAGTTAAACACCGTTACCATGTGACCCAGCAATTTCACTCCTACATATATACCCAAGAGAAATGAATACATGCATTCACACAAAAACTTGTACACAAATGTCCATAGCAGCATTATTCATAATAGCCAAAAGGTTGAAATAACCCAGATGTCCACCAATGGATGCATGGATCCACAAAACGTGGTCTCTCGGTATGGTGGGATATTACTCAGACATCAAAAGGAATGAGATACTGATATACCACAGTACAACATGGACGATCCTTGAAAGCATCATGGAGTGGAAGAAGCCAGACACAAAGGACCATATATTGTATGATCCCATTTTATGAACTGTTCAGAATAGACAAATCCACAGAGACGGAAAGATTAGTGGTTGCCAGAGGCTGTGGAGAGAGAGGAATTTGAAGTGGCTGTTCTTGGGCACAAAATTTTTTTTGGTGGGGGGAGGTGATAAAAATGTTCTGAAACTAGACAGTGGTGATGGTTGCACATTATATAATCTTGAATATATAACCTGTGAATATACTAGAAAGTGCTGAATTGCATACTTTAGATAGGTGAATTTCATGGTATGTGAATTATATGTTAATAAAGACGTTATTTTTATTTTTATTTTTCTGCAGTACGCGGGCCTCTCACTGTTGTGGCCTCTCCCGTTGCAGAGCACAGGCTCCGGACGTGCAGGCTCAACGGCCATGCATGGCTCACGGGCCCAGCCGCTCCGCGGCATGTGGGATCTTCCCGGACTGGGGCACGAACCCGTGTCCCCTGCATCGGCAGGCGGACTCTCAACCACTGCGCCACCAGGGAAGCCCCAAAGACGTTATTTTTAAAAAAGGAACAAGGATGTTCTCCATGTACTGACAGAAAAAGTTCTCCACGACTATTGTTCTGTGCAGAAAGTAAAATGCAGAAGTGTGTATAAAACGTTACCATCTGCTTAAAGACAGTGGGGGAGGAGATACAAGAATATATATTCTAGTAAATCAACTACGTATCCACTTAAAAAAAAAAAAAAGACTATATATCCTAAATGCCTTTCTAGGTCTAAAGAACTTCCAGAAGGATCTCTACAGCACTAAACCCACTTATGAACTAGGAGGGGGACCCAGCAGATGGGACAAAGATGGGACGGAGACACTCCACTGCAAATTTTTCAAAAATAGTTTTTGGTTTTTCAGCCAATGTCCTAACCATTCCAAAAAGCAAAAGTTTTTTTTTAATTTGTTTTTTTTGTTTTTTGGCCATGCCCCGAGGCTTGCAGGATCTTTGTTCCCTGACCAGGGATTGAACACGGGCCACAGCAGTGAAGACTCCAAGTCCTAACCACTGGACCACCAGGGAATTCCCCCAAAAGTACATTTTATAAAATGTGTTAAAAAAAATAAGAGGACAGTTTCCGCCATCACTCATCAGCGTAAACTGCTACTTGCAGCCGAATGCACACAAATTAAAAAGCTATTCAGTGGTAAAAGGAAGCACTGGGATTTGAACCCAGACTTCGGGACACCAAATCCTTGGACTGCCTTCCAGGACACCCCACTGCCTCATTTCCAGTGTCCAGGAAAATGCTGCGAAACTGGGCATCTGCTGGCATGACCTCCCTTCCCTCTACCCTTCCCCGGCGGAAATTCAGGAGCCTTCCCTAGTCATGGCCCGATTTCTCTCACATGATGCTTGAGGCAGAACCACTGGGGAGTCCTGAGAAGTGGGAGCCTGAGGTCTACCCCACGAGGGCCAGGGAGTTGGGTGGGCAGGTCCTGAGCCAGCCATGGGTTTGTGGTCCTGGTTTCAAGATGCCACACTTCATCCTGTTTCTTAACAGATGCCCCCCACCCTCCTCCAGGGCTTACTTACAAGCAGCATCGTCCATCTAACTCTGTCTGTGCTCACCGCCTGGAGGGCTGCAGGGGAGTCGCTAACCAGCCTCGGGCTTCCTCTCGGGTCCCTTCTAAACTCAGCTCCCCACTCGGGCCAAAGAGATCCATTTGATTTGAGGTCACGTGGTTTCCCCTCCCCAGGACTCTCCACTGCCCCATTCAACAAAACACTGCTGGGGAGACAGCGGCAAGGACAACGGACATCCCTACTCTCCCGATGACGTTCTAGGACAGGAGTCAGACCACGAACAAAGACATGGCGCCGAGAGGAGGAAAGCAAGGAGGCAGGAGAAAGGTGCTGTGGGGAGGGGGCGGGGAGGGCTGCGGGTGCATTTTTAGCGAAAGTGGTTGGGGCGGCCTCACAGAGAAAGGGGAGTCTGAGCTGATGTGCAGGAGGGAAGGGAAGGAGCGATTCAGACACCCAGGGAAGGGTGGTCCAGGAAGAAGGAACAGCAGATGCAAAGGTCCTGTGGCAGAAACATGCTGGGGATGCTTGAGCAACAGCAAGGAGGTGAAGCGGGGTTGAGAAGACGATGAGGGTCAGCCACAGAGGGCCTGGTGGGCCGTGGTGAGGACTCGGGCTTTTATTCTGGGTGAGTCCGGGGACGTGACCTGACTTGGGTTTTCACAGGATCCCTCCGGCTGCTGAGTGGAGAACGAATTGCAGGAGGCGAGGATGGGAGCAGGGAGCCCAGAGAGGAGGCAATGGTGGCAGGGGAAGAGGCGAAAAGTGGTTGGAGTCTGGATTTGATGGCAAAGCAACAGGGTCTGCAGGCGGACTGACCAGGAGGTGTAGGGGAAAGAGCAGCGTCAAGGGCCCACTGGAATTTGAGCCGGACAGCAGGGCAGAGCAGCTAAAAGTGGGCGGCCAGGCAGGATGTGAAGTGCACACACACCCTTACACCAGCTCTCTTGGTTGATAAAGCAGCTGCTCCAGCTAAGGCCATTCCTCGCTAAGGTATTCTGATGGTCCCAAAGCTACTAATTATCGTATTAGGAGAGGGGTTGGCCTCCCGCCCAGGACCATGCAGGGAGGGCTGCTGCTCAGAGACAGAAAAATAGCTGAGATATGCAAAGCCTTCAAATCTTCCTCACCCAGCAGCTCTTTGTGTGTCTTGTTTCAGAACCTGGCCTTTCCCCAAAGTCTAAACTGAGATTGGCGGTTTACATCTGACTTTGAATCCTTAAACCATCTGGGGGTATATGGTGTAAGGTAGGGATCCCATTTCATCTCTTTCCAAATGAATGACTAGTTTTTGGTCCCCAGCTTGGATTATTAAGTCTCTCCCTTCCCCATCAATGTGACCACTGGCCACTCTGGCCTCAGACCAGATGTCCATACTCATCCTGGGCTCTCTGTTCATTTCCATTGGTAAAATGTCAATTTCTATTAATTCCCTAATCTCCGAGATAAAACATATTCAGCTGGACAGGTAATCAATAGATGGATTGATGCTGGGCAGAAGGTGATGGACAGTCCAGGCAGCAAGGTGCCTCAGAAGGGTACAAGGTCCCGAAAGCAGAGACCGTGACGTCCCTTTGCTTGACGATACATTCTCAAATAACTTGACTTATAGATCACGTTATCAACTTTTAATGAAACCATCCTCACAAAAAGAGACAGAGGGCATAAGAAAGGACTCACAAAGAAACCAAAAGATTAAAAATCATAAGCTACAGACACAAAAGGTCACCTATCGTATGATTCCATTTCTAAGAAATGTCCAGAAAAGGTAAATCCATAGAGACAGAAAGCAAATTAGGGGTTGCCAGGGGCTGGGGGAGGGGAAACGAAGAGAAACTGCTTAATGGGTACAGGGTTTCCTTTTGGGCAAACGAAATTATCCTAGATAGGTGGGTTGGCAGGAAACTAGATAGAGGTGATGGTTGCATACCGTTATTAGCGTACTAAAAGCCACTGAACTGTGCATTTTAAAATGGTTAACTTTTTAAAATTGAAGTAGAGTTGATTTACAATGTTGTGTTAGTTTCAGGTGTACAGCAAAGTGATTCAGATATATATATATATAAATTTTCAGTTGCTTTTTCCCTTATAGGTTATTACAAAACATTGAGTAGAGTTCCCTATGCTACACAGCAGGTCCTTGTTGTTTATCTCTTTTATGTATAGCAGTGTGTATCTGTTAATCCCAAACTCCTAATTTATCCCTTCCCCCTCAAAATGGTTAATTTTTATGCTATGTGAATGTTATCTCAAAAAAAGAAAACACAGGGCTTCCCTGGTGGCACAGTGGTTGACAGTCCACCTGCCGATGCAGGGAACACGGGTTCGTGCCCCGGTTCGGGAGGATCCCACATGCCACAGAGCAGCTAGGCCCGTGAGCCATGGTCGCTGAGCCTGCGCGTCCAGAGCCTGTTCTCCGGGAGAGGCACAACAGTGAGAGGCCCGTGTACCGCAAAAAAAAAGAAAACACAGTTAATGTAAGCAGAAAATAAAGACGATGGTCCCATTCCTATTGTAAGCTGTTCCTATTGTAAGCTCTTTTTAAGCCACATTAGAAAGTAAAATCAGGGACTTCCCTGGTGGCACAGTGGTTAAGAATCTGCCTGCCAATGCAGGGGACTCGGGTTTGAGCCCTGGTCTGGGAAGATCCCACGTGCCATGGAGCAACTAAGCCTGTGTGCCACAACTACTGAGCCTGCGATCTAGAGCCTGCAAGCCGCAACTACTGAGCCCATGTGCCACAACTACTGAAGCCCGTGTGCCTAGAGCCCGTGCTCCGGAGCAAGAGAAGCCACTGCAATGAGAAGCCCGCGCACCGCAAGGAAGAGTAGCCCCCGCTCGCCACAACTAGAGAAAGCCCGCTCGCCACAACTAGAGAAAGCCCGCGCAGCAACAAAGACCCAACGCAGCCAAAAAAAAAAAAAAGTAAAATCAGTGATGTTTTCAGCAGAACTGGCAAAAAGTTGACTGAAACTTTAATTATCAAGAACATCATTCAAAATAGAGACTTTAGGTTTTATCATTAGTAATGACTATTGATAAATATAATGCTATTTAAAATGTTTGATTTTTTAAAAAATCTTCCTCACCTGTTTTTAATGGACATTTTTATGTATTTTTTTAATAATGTACCAAAGTGGAGTCATGTACGTATACAGTTTATAAAAAACAGGTGACGGTTAAGGCCTGGACTTTGGAACCAGACCTCTGGGCTCAAATGCCACTTAACTGATGTGTGACCTCAGGGTAGTCACTTCAGCCTCCCTTTTCCTACAGTTTCTTTCTCTATAAAATGGGATTAAAAGTAGCGCCCACCTCAGAGGGTTGTGAGGATTAAAATGAATGGATGCATGTAAATAGATATGCATTAGGCTCACGCTTACCATTTTTACTGCCAGGAGTGTAGAATCAAAAGTATTGTGGCCTCCGCCAGGCGATCGAGGTCAGCGTCGGCCATCATAAGTCAAGTGGATAGTATGTACCTTTGATGTGATAAGATGGGAAGGGCACTTTATCTCTGTGGTCTTCCTCCCAAACCCCTAAGCCCTTGTCTAATCACGAGGAAGACATCAGACAAATCCCGAGAGAGGCACATTCTCCAAAATCCCTGGCCAGTAGTCCCCCAAAATGTCGAGGTCATCAAAAGTAAGGAAAGTCTGAGAAACTGTCACAGCCAAGAGAGGTCTAAGGAGACATGACGACGCAACGTATAAGGTGGTGTGCTAGGTGGAGTCCTGGAACAGAAAAAGGATATTAGGGGGAAACTAAGGAAATCTGAATCAATTCTGGAGTTGGGTTCACAGTGATGTTGGGTTTTGGCTGTGACAAACATCAACCAGGTTCTGTCCCCTCTGTCCCCCTGATTCTGCCCTGGTTCTCCTACAATCTCATCCCCACATGGTGACCAAAGGGATCATGTTAGAATGCAAGTCCGCTCACGTCCCTCCTCTGCTCGGAGCTCTCCCATGGCTCCTGCCTCACTCAGAATCAAAGTCCAAGTTCTTACTGTGACCATCTGCCCCCATCCCACCTCTGTCCTCACCTCTCACCCTCTCTCCCTCCTTCACTCCCCTCCACCCACACCAGCCTGCTCCATATTCCTCCAATGCCCCAGGCACACACCTGCCTCAGGACCTTTGCACCAGATCGGTGAGGTTCAACCTGATTCTGCTGGCAGTCACGATCCCCACCCCCTCACCCAGCACTTCCACCTCCCTCTCCTGCTTTGCTTTACTTCAAAGCTCTGATTACTATCTCACGCGTGACTCTGATTTATCTTATCTATTGCCTGACTCTGCAAGGAGGAGCGGGTGAGCCCAGGTTTTGGTCTGTTGTGTTCCCTCTGTGTAAACATGGACTGAATGACAGAGGGGTACCATCCTCAGTGGTCACAGCTGATTCTGAACAGAGTAGGTGTGTGACCAGGTTTGGGGGAGAGCATGGTGGGCAGGGGGGACACATCACAGGCTGACCAGGGACCCACAGGGCAGGGCTCACAACGGGGGACCGGCCACTGGGATGAGAGCAAGGCCCAGGGGCCCAGAGGGAACCTGTCAGGGGCAGATGGGAGAGGAGGTGAAAGGTCACAGGTGGGGGAGGGGTGAAATTGGGCCTCACCACAGAAAGCTGCTCAGAGAAGGGAGAACTGAGCAGAGGTGCCGATGGGGCCGATGCCATAGAGAACGTCTCAGAGACAGTCAGACACGGAGAGAGAGAGGAGGTGGGCACATCTTCCCAGGACAGTGGGGGGATGCTCCACAGGACTTACCAGCCGCCCCACCCTGCACACCAACCCAGGAGGCAAATTAATCCAGTCAGTCTACACCAGTGGCTCCTGCCCCAAATGCCAGGAGCCACCCCAATATGGAAGACAATAAAAACTCCAAGCAAGTGTGCAGAATGTGTACAGACACCACCCCGATGAAGCCTGTCAAGCTGGTTTGGAACCCTCCACAGGGGCAGGACCCCCAGACAACGCCCGCATCCCCACTGACATTGTGGACGGCTCGTTCACAGGCGCTGTGGAAGACAACATCTCTCAAGTCCACAGAGCAAGGGTTAAATAACCAACACCAGCAGCAGGGACTGCCAGGATGGCTTTCATCCCTCACTCAGAAAGGAGGGTTCTAGAACATGCGATGGGGGGCACACCTCCGTCAAGAAGGGAGGGGAGCCTACAGATAATTTCTACCTGGCATCACACAGAGCCTGGGGCTACTCTAATTCCACCCTTATGAATAATGGGGCAGATGTAGAACCTTCTAGAACGTTCACAGCACCCCTGAACTGGAAACAACCCAGATGCCCATCAACGGAAGAATGCATGAATACACAGCAGTCCATCACATAATGGAATACTACACAGCAATGAAAAAGGAAAAGCCTACTGGTATATACAACATGGAATCATCTCACAAACGTCATGTTGAGCGAAAGAAAACACCGCTGTATGGTTTCATGTGTAAAGTACACACCCACTTTTAACTATGGAGTTAGAATCAGGATGGTGGTTCCCTGGGGGTTGGAGGGGTGGGGCGTATATGGAGGGGCCAGAAAGGGTCGGGGCATCTTTTGGGAGGGGGTCATGTTCTGGGGGGTTTTTGTTTTTAAATCTGGGAGCCAGTTACATGGGTGTGTCCAATGTGCAAAAAATCCATCCAACTGGACATTTATGATGTGTGCTCTTTTCTCCATGTTGTAATTCAACAGAAAGTTCCCCCAAAGGGGGAGAAGACAGAAGAATACAAAAGAATAACTGTCTCCCTCATCGACTACTGGTAGAATGTAACATGGTGTGATCACGTGGGAAACAGTCTGGCAGCTCCTCGAAGGATTAAACAGAGTTACCCTGTGACCCGGCAATTCCACTCCTGGCTACATTACCCAGGAAACATGAAAATATGTATGCACTGAAAAACATGTACACAAATGTTCACAGCAGCATTATTCATAATGGCCAAAAGGTAAAAGCAATCCAAATGCCCATTAACTGATGGATGGAGAAACAAAATGTGGTCCATCCATACAATGGAATATTACTCAGCCACGAAAAGGAATGAAGCACTGACACATGCTACAGCATGGATGAACAGAGAAACCATCATGCCAAGTGAAAGAAGCCCGGCACAAAAGACCACATATTATATGATTCTGTTTATATGAAATGTCCAGAATAGACAAATCCATAGAGAAAGTAGATCAGCGGCTGCCAGGCCTGGGATGGATGGGAGTGGCGGGGGAGGGTGATGGCTCAGGGGCACAGTGTTTATTTTGGGGGTGATGAAAATGTTTTAAATTGAAATGGTGATGGTTACACATCTCTGCGAATGGGTATGATATGTGAATTGAATGTGTATGATACGTGAATTGAAGCTCAATAAAGCTGTTTTAAAAAAAAGTAACCGTGAGAGTGTTAGTTGATCATTGCTAGGTGGAAGACACGTTTTCTACTCTTCTGTATGAACACTCTATTTCAAAATTAAAAAGAAAAGAAAACTACCAAACATGTACTAACCACACCCAGGCACTTGATTATTCCCATTTTACAGAATGAAAATTGAGGCAACACCCCCCTGAGCGTGCCCCAGGTCACAAAGTAGGTCTGCCTGGAAGCCGGGCTTTTGGTTGTTAAGTAGCTGGGTCCTCCCGATACCCTGCTTGTTCTAGGGGGCAGAAGCATGAGAGGCTGGTTTTGGAGTGTGGCTGGGACTGACCTTCTAGCCCTCTTCCCTGCACATTTGCTTCAGCAAATGCCTCCTACTGCTTTGCTGAAGTCATTCCTTCATTCAATTCAAAAATCAATAAATATTTCCCGAACCCCCATTATGCCTGAATTTCTTCAGCAGCCTCAACAGTCTCCCCACCCCCACTCCCAGTTTAGGGATATCCCCACCCCCACTCCCAGTCTAGGGATCTGGTTTGACCCTGAGTCACCTCCTGTCCGTCCTCTGCCCTGAATCCGAGCAGAGTTCTTGTCTCACTCGGAGTCAAAGCAAAGTTCTCACTGAGGCCCACCAGGCCACATAGGAACTGGCCCTGTTCCCACTGCCCTCATTCCCTGCCCTCCTCCCTCCCTCCTTTTACCACTCAGCTCCAGCGACATGGGTCTCCTCAACCTTCTTCGCCCTTGCCTGTCTGTCCAGGGCCACCTGGCAGGGGACTGTTCCCAGTTTCTTTTAGGGGGGAATGAAAATGTTCAAAAGTTGATTGTGGTGATGGTTGTACAACTCTGTGAATATACGAGGAGCCACTGGTGAATTGGAGGGTGTGCGAATTACATCCCATAAAGCCATTTAAAGAGAAGCACCACAGGAGGCATCAGCTGGGAACAGGGATGCCAGGGCGCTTGCAGAAGAGACAGGGTGGTCTTGAGAGGTATCTGGATTGGGATGTAAGCTGGTGGGGGGAATCACCACAGCGGCGCATCAGCTGGGGCCTCGGTTAGCTACCCGCCACTTGGAAAGCCAGCAGGATCTCTGAAAAGACCCCAATGTGGTGACTTTGTCAACTTTACAGAACACACCTACTGCAAATAACAAGAATGGACTCACATGTTGCGAGAAAATGTTCACAACACATATATCAGACCAGGACATATATTCAGAATATATAAAGAAATACTACAACACAATAAGAAGACCAACAACCCAATTTTAAAACGAGCGAAAGGAGACCTACAAATGGCGCAGAAGCCAATGAGATATTCGACATCTTTAGTCATGAGGGAAATTTGAAATTTTCAATTAAGACCATAATGAGACACCACTACATACCCATTTGAAAATTTATAAGACTGATAACAGCAAGTGGTGGTGAGGAGGTGGAGCAACTGGAACTCTTATGCACGGATGGGGTAATGTTAAATGTTCCGGCCACTTTGTAAAATGGCTTGACAGTTTCTAATAAAGTTAAACATATCCTCATCCAACCCAGCCATTCCACGCCTAGGTATTTACCCAAGAGAAAGGATGGCATATGTCACACAATGATTAGTACCCGAATGTTCACAGCAGCTTCGTGTGTAATGGCCAAACACTGGCAACAGCCCAAAGGTGCACCCACAGCCGAAGGGATAAACAGATCGCAATGTATTATATCTGCACAATGGAATTACTGCACAGCAACAAAAGGAAACGAACCACTAAGATACGCAACATAGATGAACCTCAAAATCACTGTGCTGGGTGGCAGGAGCCAGACACCAAAGAATACAGGCTGTGTGATTCTACTTACATCAAATGCTAGCAAATGTTCTGTGCCTTGACTGGGAAGGCGGTTACACAATAGTACTGATTTGTCAAAATGCATCCAATAAGTACCCTTAAAATGGATGTATCACTTGGGGGGAGGGATAAATTAGAAATCTGGGATTAACAGATACAAACTACTATATATAAAATAGATACACAAGAAGGACCTACCCGTATAGCACAGGGAACTACACTCAATATCTTGTAATAATCTATAATGGAAAAGAATCTGAAAAAGAATATATATATGGGGCTTCCCTGGTGGCGCAGTGGTTAAGAATCCGCCTGCCAATGCAGGGGACACAGGTCGAGCCCTGGTCTGGGAAGATCCCACATGCCACGAAGCAACTAAGCCCGTGTGGCACAACTTCTGAGCCTGTGGTCTAGAGCCCGCAAGGCACAACTACTGAAGCCAGTGAGCCACAACTACTGAAGCCCATGCACCTAGAGCCTGTGCTCCGCAACAAGAGAAGTCACCACAATGAGAAGCCCGCACGCAGCAACGAAGACCCAATGCAGCCAAAAATAGATAAATGAAAGAATATATATATGTATAATTGAATCATTTTGCTGTACACCTGAAACATGGTAAATCAACTACACTTCAATTAAAAAAATTAAAAACATTTTTAAACGGATGTATCACATTAAATATAAATTATACCTTAATGAAGTTCATTACAAAACAAAAACAAACTCTTAACTCCAGACTGCCTGGTTCAAACTGTGACTCCACAAGTTACCAGCTGTGAATTGGGGCACGTATCTTCACTTCCCTGCCTCAGGACCTCTGCACTTGCTGTTCTCTGTCAGGAACACCCTTCCTGCAGATAGCTACGGGGCTTCCACCTCACCTTCTTCAGGTCTTTGCTTAAATGTCACATTTTCAGCGAGGGCAGGTTAAAACGACCACTCGCACCACCAGTCCTCTCCACCCACTTTCCCTTTTTCTCCACTGCATTCAGTACCTTCTGATGAGTCCTATCATGGGTCTCCCCCACCAGCCAGTCAGTCCCCAGACAGCAGGGATTTTAGTCTTGTTCATGCTATATCCCCCTTCCTAGAATAGTGCCTGGCACACAATAGGCACTTCGTAAATAACTGCTGAATAAGTGAGCTAAGGGATACATGTTACTCCCATTTGGGGATGTGAATTGCAAAATGCTCAATAAGTATCTAGTAAAGAAAAGAAGGAGAAAGCACAAGGGAAGATGGAAAGAAATGGGCTTCACCACTCACCTCAAGGATCTGAAGCTCAGAGAGGCGAAGGCACTGGCCCCAAGTCACACAGCAAGTAAGGGGTGGAGCTT
Source organism: Neophocaena asiaeorientalis asiaeorientalis (assembly GCF_003031525.2). NCBI lineage: Eukaryota > Metazoa > Chordata > Mammalia > Artiodactyla > Phocoenidae > Neophocaena > Neophocaena asiaeorientalis. Next base: position 3,353,467 of record NW_020175468.1, read on the forward strand.
GGGTCCCCACTGGGCAGGCTGACACCACCAACCACCTACACTGCACACTGCATGCTACCCCAGAGAAGGGCATGAGCCCAGACCACCATGAAGCCCAGATTTCATCCCCTGAATGACAGGCAGCAAGAAGGATTGGAGGTCTCTGTACACAAAGACTACTCAGTCAAGACACAGAAAGCAGGGGCAGAGAAAACAGGCAGGGAAGAGGGAAGGAGAGTGTTTGGGGGAAAATTAAAGACAAGGCAGTGAAAAACAGTGGTCCCATCCGCCAAGTGGAAACAGAGATGAGAATTTAGATGCACACCCCCACCCCATTTAAAGATGTTCAACATCATTAGCCATTAGAGAAATGCAAGTCAAAACCATAATGGGGGGCTTTCCTGGTGGCGCGGTGGTTAAGAATCTGCCTGCCAATGCAGGGGACATGGGTTCGAGCCCTGGTCCGGGAAGATCCCACATGCCGCGGAGCTACTGAGCCTGTGCGCCACAACTACTGAGTTTGCGCTCTAGAGCCCACGTGCCACAACTACTGAAGCCCACGCGCCTAGAGCCCGTGCTCTGCAACAATAGAAGCCACGGCAATGAGAAGCCTGCGCACCGCGACGAAGAGTAGCCCCCGCTCGCTGCAACTAGAGAAAGCCCACGCGCAGCGACAAAGACCCAATGCAGCCAAAAATAAATAAAAAATTTTTTAAAAAACAAAACATAATGGGATACCGCCTCACACCCAGTAGGATGGTTATGTTAGAAGAGAGAAATTGGAATCCTCATGCATTACTGGTGGGAAAGTAAACTGGTGCAGCCGCTGGGGGAAAAAGTCTGGCAGTACCTCGATAACTGAACACGGAGTTACCATTTAACCCAGGAATTCCACTCCTAGGTATAGACCCAAGAGAATTAACATACAACCACACAGAGACTTGTGTACAAATGCCCATACCAGCATATTCACAAGAGACAAAAAAGTGGCAACAACCCAAATGTCTATCAGTGGATAAATAAAACCTGGTATATTCATATAATAGAACATTAAGCAGCCAGAAAAAAGAATGAAGCACTGATCCATGCTACGACATGGACGAACCTTGAAATCAGTGAAAGATGCCAAGTACAAAAGACCACACGCATACTGTATGATTCCATTCATGTGAAATGTCCAGACAGACAAATCTATAGAAACAGAAAGTAGATTAATGGTGATCACGGGCTTGTAATGGGGAAGGAGAGCTGGGGGAAATGAGGAGACGTCTCATGGAAATGGGATTTCTTTTGAGGGTGATGAAAATATTCCAGAATCAGAAAACGGTGATGGTTGTACAACCCTGTAAATATACTAAAACCCACTGAACTGTGTACTTTCAAACAGTAAATTTTATGGTATGTGAATCACATCTCCATGAAAAGAAGTAATTAAAAAAAGCACATCCCAGGGCTTCCCTGGTGGCGCAGTGCTTGAGAGTCCGCCTGCCGATGCAGGGGACGCGGGTTCGTGCCCCGGTCCGGGAAGATCCCACATGCCGCGGAGCGGCTGCGCCCGTGAGCCATGGCCGCTGAGCCTGCGCGTCCGGAGCCTGTGCTCCGCAACGGGAGAGGCCACAGCAGTGAGGGGCCCGCATACCGCCAAAAAAAAAAAGCACATCCCTTGATGATACCAAATGACCATAATTTTTACTAGGTTTGACAAGTCATTGTGGCTATGTAAGAAAATGCCTAGTTTTGCTTTTTAAATACACACTTGAGTTTGTAGAATTAAAATGACAGGAGATCTGGGATTTGCTTTAAAATACTGATACTTCAACAGCAACAAAAAAGATACCGATACAAGCAAGTGTGGCCAGATCTCGATCTATGGAACCTGGGGATAAGTAAGGAGGGTTCATTATGCAGTTCTCTCTAATTTTGTATACAGTTGGAAATTTTCATTAATAAATTTTTTTTTTCTTCTGCACACCCTTTGTCCCAGCAATTCCACCTCTGGGCTTTTTAACTTACACGGTGCTCACATTACTCACATTCATGCAAATCAACAGGTGTTCACACGGTACCTCACTGTGGTCTTGTTTGTGATAGCCTAGAACTAACCTAAGTTTCCAGCAGATGGGGACTGGTTCAGCAAGTTAGGGCCCTCCAATGGAATAAATACCGTGCAGCTGAGAAAGACACAGAACTTGACAAGTTAGAACCCCCAGGATATATCATTAAAAGCTAAAGGCAAAGGCCAGAACAGTGTTAGAATAACTTGTCATTAGTGCCTTAAAAAATGGGGGGGTGGGGCATGAAGAGAGAGGGAGGGAAGGAAGGAGGGAGAAGGAGAAGAGAGAGAGAGAGAGGGAGAGATGCTTACACATGCTCAAAATGTCTGTTTGAAAAGAGGGCCCCAAACTATAACCATTTACCTCTGGGAAGAGGATGCGGGTACCGATAGCTGGGAGCTGGGAGAGGGAGGGAGACTTTTCACTAGAAATCTCTGATATTATTCGAGTTTTCTACTTGGGTGCGTTGTTCCTATTTAAAAAAAAGAAAAAAAAAGTTTTTTAAGCCCCAAAGAAGAGCTGTTTCCTACACGTGGCCCCGTCCCCACACATCTCCCCTGGGGCTGGATTAGAAGGATCTGGTTGTCCCCTCTGTTCCCTCCCAGGGGTGGGAGGCCAGGCAGGGCTGAGGCTTCCCTGCTGGGAGAGCAGAACCGCCCTGTGGGACTGCCCAGGGCTCCCTGGAAATGATTTCCAGACTCCTAAGCCCTCGGCTGAGGCTGGGGGAGGGGGAGATACAACACAGGAAGACGAGGAAGAGAAAGGAAAAGAGGAAGGGCAGGGAGGGAGAGAGGGAAGGGGAAGCCTGTGTACCTGTCAGCACGCAAAGGAAGCACAGGCCTGGGCAGGGGGTGGCTGGAAATGCCATCTTCCACCTCAGCTGAAGAAATAGCCAAGTAGCTTTATTCACAGTTGACAAAAAGTGAAAACCACCCAAATGTCCACCAATTGACAAGTGGATAAAGCAGATGTGGTACCTTTGTACAACAGAATATTATTCAGCCATAAAAAGGAATGAAGCACTGATCCATGCTACAACGTGGATGAACCTTGGAAACAATACGTGAAATGAAAGCAGCCAGACAGAAAAGACCACATCTTGCGTGATTCCATTTGTACGAATGTTCAGAAAAGGTAAATCCCCAAAGATAAAGTAAATGAATGGTTGCCAGGGATTAGGGGAAAATATACAGGGTTTCCTTTTGGGTGATGAAATTGTTCTCGAACTAGATTGTGAGGATGGTTGCAACTCTGTAAATGTACTAAAACCCACTGAATTGTACACTTAAAGGGGAGAAATTCATGGTATGCAAATATCTCAATGTTTAAAAAGAAAAAAAAAAAAAGGAATGAAGCACTGATCCATGCTACAACGTGGATGAACCTTGAAAACACACTGCATGAAAGCCAGACCCAAAAGGTCGCATAGTGTAGGGCTCTATTTATAGCAAATGTCCAGAACAGGCAAATTCATGAGACAGAAAGCAGGTTAGGACTTGCCAGGGGCTGGATGGAAGGGGGAATGGGGAGCAATTGTTAAGGATACGGGGTTTCCATTTGGGGGGATGAAAATGTTCTGGAACTAGGTTGTGGGGATGGCTGCACAACTCTGGGAATGTACCAGAAAACCACTGAACTGTATGCTTTAAATGGGGGAATTATGGTTATGTGAATTATACCTCAATAAAACTGCTCAAAATTTTAAGCAAGGAAAAACCGGAAGGAAGGGAGGAAGGGAGGGAAGGAGGGAGGCAGAGAGGGAGGAAGGAACTGGTCACATGACGTTCCCTCAGCACGGCCCCCATCCCCCAAACGCACGTGGCAGCGCCCAGACCCCCGCCTCCAGCCCTAGCTGAATTTCCTGGGTGCCCTCCATGACCCAGGTGGGACACCCCCAGCACGTCCCTGGGTCACTTCCCTCTGTACCCACTACTGGCCCTGGGATGGGGGCGCCACGTGTGAGAGGTGAGTATGAAGCTTTAGCCTCTCATTCCATCCACCACACCCCACCCCCCAACCCCACCAAAGCCAAAAATGGGCAAGAAAACACAGAAACCACAAAGGCATGTGAAATGTGCTGGGTTTGTAGAATTTTCTAAGTGTGTAAAGTGCTGATTTCAGAGGCAGAAATACCTTTATACTTCAAAACACAAAACCAAGCAAACACAGAAACCTTTAGACTTCAACAAAAAGTGAAAACACACACACACAGAGCAAATCAGGCCAGAGGGACCTGAGGGAACCCCCCTCTGCCCCGCCACACTCTGCGGTGCCTTGGGAGGTTAAGTTGGTTAGGAGGTGAGATTTAGGACTGTTATTTCAGCAGGGGGGACAGAAAAACACACACAGTTCCTAAGCGATTCTTTTATGAAATAATAATCTATAGACATATGTTCTCATGGCAAGCAACCAAGCTATTGATTCCACAGAATTCCTGGGAACAGCTTTCCCAGCTCAGTTCTCTCCCTCTCACCCCACCCCCACGCAGACCCTCTCTTACAACACCCTGTGGACAATTCACCTTCCCAAAATGCTGATGAGAGGAAGCTGCTTTCCCACTGGGCAGGGAGAAAACAAACACAAAACCAAAACATTTGCATTCATTCACTCAACAAATATTCAGTGAACACCTAGTATGCCCCAGGCCCTGGGAGACCCCTCATAGAGCTAAATTCTCCTGGAAGAAGCAAACCATAAATTGGTAAAAAAAAAAAAAGTCATCTACGTGATATTGGCTAGTGACAAGTGGCCAGGAGGAGCTCAAAAGGCAGGATAAGGGAATGATGGGGAAGGGGAGGCTTTAGTTTTAAAACAGGGTGGTCAATACATGTGACACTGAAGCAGAGACTGAAATGAAGGGAGCCATGCAAATAGATGGGGGCAAAGCATCCCAGGCTGAGGGAACAGTGAGTGCAAAGGCCCTAAGGCAGGAATGTGCCTGATAGGTACCAAGAACAACTAGATCATTGTGAGGTGGGTGGAGGGCACTGGAAAGGATGTCAGAGAAGTAGCTGGGGTGGGGGGGCAGTAAGCATGGGAAGCGAGTAGATTTTGTTCTAAGTGTTCTAACCTTCCAGAATTGCCCCAATGCCTCCAACGCGCTTCTGGAACTGGGCCTGGGACACATGGGTAATTGAGGTGGTACTCTCTCAGGAGTGTAGAAGTTGCCCATACGGTTCCTCACATTTCTACTTTCATTTTCAGCGCTTTTCAAATTGTGAGTTGGAAAATTTGAGCAATGATGAAATCAGTATAGTGAGTCTCAACCATCACTGAAACAAATGAAGGAAAATTGAAAAAACATATTGAATGACTCAAAGGTGGTTCAGCTAAGTGTTCCACAAAACTTTGTTTCAGGTGTGTGTGTGTGTGTATCCCTCCTGGATCATGGTGTGAAATATATGTCTTATCAGAGACTGCAGGTCCAAAGGTCAGGAAAACAGCTAATCCAGATGCCCCCTCCCATTGACTGAGACCTTCCCACTCATTCCACTGGCCACCCAGGCATCTACAAATACACACCCACTATGGTGAAGACTGCTGTATGTTTCCCCCAACCATTTTCTTTCCCTGGACTACATTTCCCAGCATCCCTTGTAGCTGGGTGTGGTCACATGACTGAATTCTGGCCAACAGAACATAAGTTAAAGTGACATTCGTACTTTCCAGGCCTGCCACAAAAGACATCCCTCCAGACTTCTTCATCTACAGTGGACTCCACAGGCTTAGGGGAGGGCAAAGCCACTCTAGGGAAGGAGTCTGATTCTCTCAATGAGTTCACATGAGGCTGCCCCACCAGAAACACCCTCACTGGTCTATAACATGTGTGAGAAAAATGCTTTGAAGCCCCTTAGTACACTGAAGCCACTGAGAATAAAGGTCTTATTTGTTACAGCAGCTAGCATGACCTGTGCTAACTTACACACCCCCCAAATGAAGGTTGGTTAACTCAGCAGCCTGCTGAACAAAGAATCTTTTGCTGAAGTTCCAGAGAGGAGAGGAGAGGAAACTGAGTCTCTGGACGCCTCACAGTACAACAGGTGTGCCCAACTCAGAAAAGCCTAGTGAAGCATCAAGGCTACATCCAAGGCCAGAGATTTAGCATCCACAAAATGCGTTCTAAGCCACGTCAAGTTCATATTTTGAAAAGAAGCATAAGCTCCATGGGAATTCCCTGGCAGTCCAGTGGTTAGGACTCAGCGCTTTCACTACCTGGGGGGCCCAGGTTCAACCCCTGGTCGAGGAACTAAAATCCCGCAAGCTGCGTGGTATGGTCAAAAAAAACAAAAAAAAGAAAGAAAAGAAAAGAAACATAAGCTCAATGATGAAGGGTCCAAGTTGCATCTCGAGCCCAAGACCACACCAATAACAAAGCCCCCATTTAGAAATCGCCATTACCATAAACGGGGTACCGGGCTTCCATGACAACCATGCACGGTGGGTACCTCTATCCCTACCTTACCGATGAGAAAAGCTGAAGCCTACAGCTAACCTGACGACAGGAACTGCGGTTCACCACAGGCCACCACAGTGCTTAATTCTACATGACCCTGGAGGTGGGGGCCTGGAATAGATCAATGAGGGTGAGGACGCTGCCTGCCTCATCTACCACAGTGCCCGGCACATGGCAGAAATGCAGAAAATATGTATGTCCATGTTGCATTCACGAACAAACAGCTGCTCTTCTCACTTTTTACAGATGAGGCAATGAGGCCCAGAGAGGGCAAGTCACTGACTCAAGGTTACCCAGCAAATGACGGAACCACATTTCAGGTAAAGTTCAGACCCCCCCCCACCCCGCAAAGCACTCACTGTGTCTCTTCTGCCAGCCTGTTCCCTAGTGTCCCTCACACTCACCCAGGGCCTGATCACACCAGCTTTTAAGCCTCGGGGCCCTTTTTCTGCTCTTCCCAACTTCCTCTCCTCTCCCCAATTAACACACTTTCTTTTGGCTCATTCACATCCTCCCAGGTTCCTCATTCACGAAATATTCATCCATTCAGCAATTAAGGCGTGGGATATGTGCTGTGTGCCAGGCTCTGTCTAGAAGCTGGAGGGACGGCTGTGAACAAAACAAAGATCCCTGTTCACGTGGAGCTTACATTTTTGAGGAGGGTAAGGAGGGAAACAAAGAAAGTACAATATAACAGATTATACTAAGTATTTACAAATATTTAATTTACATGTATTTAGCTTTTATTTATTGAATAAATATCTAATAGATATTAGAATATATATGTCATGTATAGAATTATTTATCAATATTTAAAATACAAATGTTACAAAAGATTATGACATGTAAAATCAATATAAATGTAAAATAAATATTATGTCAGAAGTTGCTAAGTGCTGTGGAGGAAAAGCAATGAAAAAGAAGGACAAGGTATTTGTAATTTTAACTAGAGTCATAAAGGCAGGCTTGATTGAGGAGGGGAGGGAGGGAATCATGGAGCAGAGGAATAGCAAGCGCAAAGGCCCTGAGGTGGATGCGTGTCTGAGTCAAGGAAGGAGGCTAGTGAGGCTGAAGTGGAGTAAGTAAGGGGGAGAGTAGTTAGTGGGAGATGAGGTTAGATAGATAGATAGAAAGCCAGGGGTCAGATCATGAACTAAAAATATCATCAGCTAAAAGGCAGAAACAACCCACGTGCCCATCACCTGAGGGATGTAGATAGAAACAAAATGCGGTACAGCCACACACTGGAATATTATTCAGTCTTGGAAAGGAATGAAATTCTGATACATGATCGATGAACCTTGGCAACGTTATGCTAAGTGAAATAACTCAGACTCAAAAGGACAAATATGGTATGATTCCATTTAAATGAGACCATATGGGACCTCCCTGGCGGTCCAGTGGATAAGACTCTGCGCTTCCACTGCAGGGGGCACGGGTTCCATCCCTGGTCGGGGAGCTAAGATCCCACAAGCCGCAGGGCGCAGCCAAAAGATAAAATAAATTTTAAAATGAGATGCATAAAATAGGCAAATTCATGGAAACAGAAAGTAGATGAGAGGTTACGAGGGGCTGGTGGGAGGGGAGAACAGGGAGTCATTGTTTAATGGGTACTGAGTTTCTGTTTGGAATGACGAAAAAGTTCTGGAAATGGATACAGGTGATGGTTGCATAACACCATAAATGTACTTAGTGCCACTGAACTGGACACTTAAAAATGGTGAAAATGGTAAATTTTATGGTATGCACATTTTCCCACAATTAAAAAGCAATAACAGCTAACATGTTGCATTAGATGTATCAGGCACTGCCCTCAAAGCTTTACTATGTTCATTCATTCACCCCTCCGACAACCCAATAGGGGAGGTGCCTTCTAAAGCAGCGCTGCCCCCCAGAAAGGCGATGCAGGCCACATATGTGATTCTAAATTTTCTAGTGGAAAGAAGAGGTGAATTTAACGTATGTTAATTTCAAGAATACATTTTATGTAATGTGATATATACAAACATGATCATTTCAACGTGTCATCAATATAAAAATAGTATTAATGGGGGACTGACTTTTTTCCCCCTTCCTTCGAAGTCTTTGAAATTTTTAACACTCACAGCTCACCCAGTGGTTAGTGCATTGGTCAGCAGAGTTCTTGGGCGAGCTTGGGAGGGCTCTGAGCAGAGAAGGGCCGTGAGCTGACTCAGGTTACAACAGGGTCTGGTTGGCTGAGTGAGGGAAATAGCCGGTGGGGGGCAGGGGATGGAGGGAGCCCCAGGGGTAAGAGACTGAGATGGTCCAGGCGGGAGGTGATGGTGGCTGGACCAGGGTGGGCGCAGCGGGGGTGGGGAGACAGGCCGGACCGTGGAGATCTTCCACAGGCAGAGCTCACAGGCTACATTGCTGGACTGATGGGGTGCAGAAGACAGAAGGATAAGGGGCACCCACACAACAGTGTGACTAAAAAGGGCTTAAGATGGTAAGCTTTATGTCATGCGTTGTTTATCACAATAAGAAAAATTAAACTTGGGAGTTCCCTGGCGGTCCAGTGGTCAGGGCTCAGCGTTTTCACTGCTGCAGCCTGGGTCTGATCCCAGGTTGGGGAATTAAAAGCCCGCAAGCCGAGCAGCAGCCATAAATAAATAAATAAAATTTAAAAAGAGAGACAAAAAAGAGTCAAGGATGGTGCCAAAGTACCTGACCCAGGCCACGGGGAGGATGGACCGAGATGGTGACGAACTGGAGGGGGCAGACTTTACTTTTGTTCATTTGCTTGGGGGGTGGGGGTGAGGGGTCCGACGTGTTAAGTTTGAGGTGCCTCTGAGACAACCCAGTGGAGGGCTTGGCAGAGCGGGACGGGCTGGAGACAGAAGTGAATAAAATCTGCCCTTAATTCCTCTCCTGCCCATTTCCAGGGCATGGCTTCTGTCTTGGTTCCCTTGACACCGTGTCCAGCCGCGCGAGGAGCATCCTATCACAGGGCAGGCCCCAGCCTGGCCCATCATCACGTTCCCCCTTCCTCCCTCATCACCAGTCACAGCCCAACACAGCCTCCAGGCTCCCAGCTTTCGGGGAACAGGCTTCCAGAAGCCTCCCTGCCCACTCCTACCACCCACCCGGCTTCCCCGCCTTTGGAGCCCATCAAGGCTCCTACCACCCACCCGGCTTCCCCGCCTTTGGAGCCCATCAACACTCCTACCACCCACCCAGCTTCCCCACCTTTGGAGCCCATCAACACTCCTACCACCCACCCACCCATTCTGCGTCGTCTAGCGAGGAGCGCGGAATCCGAATAGTAAACACCATCCAACGTCGCCAAACAGTACAGGCAACATGCACCCTGGGGGGTGGGCAAGCGCGAGACAGAATATATATTCTAAGAGGTCCAAGAGCCTTTATTCAAAACCTTTGAGGGGAGATGCTTTCCAAAAAGCAGATTCTTTCTCAGACTTTGCCAGGTGCTGGGATGCGCACCTGTCTATGACGGAACACCCACAACCAGCTCTGAGACGCCACCCAGTAATCAAACACTAATATTTCTGCAGCCAAATGTATGAATATTCACATGGAGAGCAAAGACAGACCACAAACAGCTTGGCTTCAGGTCAGGTCCTGCTGCCTGTTGAGTCACTGCAGGCGAGCTGCCGTTATCCTTACTGATGGAGGTGGTGTTACTGTGAAAGCACGCCTTGCTCGCTGGTTGATCTAAGAAGGGAAGAGTCTTTGTGCTAAGCCCAAGGCTCCCCCAAGGCCTGGAAGCGGGGAGCCCCTGAGCTCAGGTCAGACAAACCTGGCTTCAAATCCCCGCTCTGCAATTTCCTGACCCTGAGCAACCGACCTCATTTCTCCAGGGGTCTCTGTCCTGGGGGGGGGCGGGTCTGGAAGGATCTGGCTGTTGCCTATAAGCCTTAAATCAACAACAATGACAGCAGCAGCAGCAATAATAATAATAGTGGCTGACCTTTATGGAACCCTACTCTGGTCCAGGAGGGCCCTGAGCTCCATGTGGCCACCGTCTCATTGCCTGACCCTCATCCCTCTTCTGAGAAGCAGCTTCTACTGTTATTTATCCTCTTTTAACAGAGGCCTGGCGCAGCTGGCCTGAAGAAGGAGACAGCTGGGGCTCCAAGTCCAAGTCTATCTGCCACAGGGCCTAAGCATGTCCAAAGCATGGATCATGCCTGTCCCTAGGTCAGGCCGCCCCGTCCCTGACGCTGATCCCCTCCCAGTGGGGATAAGTTAGCCAAACAACCACCCGTGTGCTGTCTGCTTCCTGCTGAACCCTCCCAAACAAGCCCCAAGGGGGAGGTAGGTACTATTACTTTACTCCTTAGCTGTACCTCGATATGTCCCACATGCATGGAGTGCCCACACATGCAGTCTCCAGGCCAATACAGGCCACTTCTTGGTCCAGCCAGAGCTCACACCAGGGCTGTACCAGGCCTCCTTCTGGCACCTAGAATAGCCTCTGGCCTCTCCTTTTTTGGTTCCTCTGAAAGCTTCACCTTCCTTTGAGCTCAGAGGCCGCTCCAGAGGCTGCCCCGCGTTTCCAGGACCAAGAGTTATTTAAGTAGCAGGACTTGGGCTGATTCTCGCCAGCATCTCTAGGGCCTGGCACGAAGCAGTCACTCAGTAAATTCTGGTTGCTGTTTGCAAGGGATGAGAATAGTGAGGCCTTTCTGGAATGCCGTTTGCCAGGGCCTCCTCAAACCTCAGCACACGCTTCCCTTTGCCTTAGCAAGTCCTCTTCCAGGAATCTGGCCAGTAGAAACGCTCTTGCACAAGCAACTGCAGGTGTGGATACAAAAATGTCAGGTCGGGTCACTCCCCTGCTCAAAAGCCTGCCATGGCTCCCATCTCACTCAGGATCAGAGCCCAGGTCCTGGTCAAAGACGCAGAATGGAAACTCTAAGGTAATAAAGAGGTAGCATGAATTATCTCCTAATGGAGATAAGATGGAAGGCCACATTACTCAGTTAATCTAAAGGAGGCAGGAAACGAGAGAATAAGGAACAAAGAACACCAGAGATAAACCAAAAATGAATAGTAAGATAGAAGATTTCAACGCAGCCGCATCAGTAACGAGGGCAAATACGAACGGTCTAACCCTGCACTGTCCACTCAGAGAGGCCTCATGTGACTGCCCGGCCCTGGGAACAGAGCTAGTCCAACAAGATGTTCTGAGTGGAAAATGCACACTGGATTTCAAAAGCTCAGTGCGGGGCGGAAGGGGGGAAACACTGTACAACACGTGTTGGCGAGGACGTGGAGAAATCGGAACCCTTGTGCGTTACTGGCGGGAATGTGAAATGGTGCAGCCACCGTGGACAATAGTGATTCCTCAAAAAGTTAAAAAGAGAATTACCAGATGACCAAGCGACTCCATTCCTAGGTATATACCCAAAAGCATTGAACGCAGACTCAGATACTTGTATGCCAATGTTTATAGCAGCGCTATTCGCAATATCCAAAAGGTGGAAGTAACCCAAGTGTCTGTCTGTTATTGGATGGATAAACACAGTGTGGTCTATTCAGACAATGGAATAGTATTCGGCCTTAAAAAGGAAGGAAATTCTGATAGATGCTACGAATGTGATGACTATCCTTGAAGACATTATGGTAAGTGAAATAAGCCAGACACAGAAGGATAAATACTGTATGAGTCCACTTATATGAGGAAGAAGTGGTCAAATTCATAGAGAAAGAAAGTAGAATGGAGGTTACCAGTAGGTGGTGGGAGAGGGGGATGGGGAATTATTGTTTAAGGGGCACAGAGTTTCTGTTTGGAAGGATGAACAAGTTCTGGAAATGGATAGCGGTGATGGTTACACAACATTGCAAACATACTTAATGCCACTGAATTGTGCACTTAAAAATGGTGAAAATGGGAAATTTTATGTCACGTGCATTTTACCACAATAAAAAAGACTGTAAAATATCTCATTAGTGACTTCTAGACTGATTACATGTTGAAATAATAGTATTCTGTATATAACAGGTTGCATAAAATATATTCACATTGCCATGGCTGCTGAGCCTGCGCGTCCGGAGCCTGTGCTCTGCAACGGGAGAGGCCACAGCAGTGAGAGGCCCGCGTAACGCAAAAAAAACCCCAAAAAAACAAACAAACAAAAAATATATATATTCACATTAATTTTCCCTATTTCTTTCTCCTGTGGCTACCAGAAAATTTTAAGTAACGTATAAGTGGCTAGGATTTTCTTACTGGACAGCACTGGTCTCGACATTCCAATCATCAAAAGGATAGAGACTATTTGCTGTCTGCAAGAGACACACTTTAAATGTAAGCACACTTTAAATATAAAGATATATATAGGCTCACAATTTCATAGGGTAGAGGTTAAATAAATTACAGAATACTACTCCTTTAGTTTGCTAAAAGAATGGGTTCTGGGGGGAGGGGTGGGGGACGGATGAATTGAGAGTCTGGGATTAGCAGATGCAAACTATTATATACAGAATGGATAAACAACAAGGTCCTGGGACTTCCCCGGCGGTCCAGTGGTTAAGACGCTGCGCTTCCAATGCAGGGTTTGATCCCGGGTTGGGGAAGTAAGATCCCACATGCAGCACAGTGCAGCCAAAAAAAACTTAAAAAACAAACGAACAAACAAACAAAAACAACAACAACAAAAAAAACAAGGTCTTGGGGACTTCCCTAGTGGTCCAGTGGTTAAGAATCTGCCGTCCAACGCAGAGGACGTGGGTTTGATCGCTGGTCAGGGAGCTAGGATCCCACATGCCTCGGGGCAACTAAGCCCTCACACCACACCTAATTTGATCCCGGGTTGGGGAACTAAGATCCCACATGCAGCACAGTGCAGCCAAAAAAAAACTTAAAAAACAAACGAACAAACAAACAAAAACAACAACAACAAAAAAAACAAGGTCTTGGGGACTTCCCTAGTGGTCCAGTGGTTAAGAATCTGCCGTCCAACGCAGAGGACGTGGGTTTGATCGCTGGTCAGGGAGCTAGGATCCCACATGCCTCGGGGCAACTAAGCCCTCACACCACACCTAAGCCCGTGCACGCCCCAACTACTGAGCCCACGTGCTCTGGAGCCCACTTGCCCATGCACCGCAGTGAAGATCCCATGTGCTACAACTAAGATCCGACAAAGCCAAAAATAAATTAATTAATTAAATAAATATTTTAAAAAAACAAGGTCCTACTGTATAGCACAGGGAACTGTATTCAATGTTCTGTAATAAACCACAATGGAAAAGACTATGAAAAAGAATGTAAATATATATGTATAACTGAATCACTTTGCTGTACAGCAGAAATTAACACAACATTGTAAATCAACTATACTTCAATTAAGAAGAGTGGAGCTCTAGATTGCTGCCATGGAAATAATTCTAAGACATTTGTTCAAGTTAAAAAGCAAGGCGTATAGGGGTAAGACAGGAATAAAGACGCAGACCTACTGGAGAACGGACTTGAGGATATGGGGAGGCGGAAGGGTGAGCTCTGACAGGGCGAGAGAGAGTCATGGACATATACACACTAACAAACGTAGTAAGGTAGATAGCTAGGGGGAAGCAGCCGCACGGCACAGGGATATTAGCTCGGTGCTTTGTGACAGCCTGGAGGGGTGGGATAGGGAGAGTGGGAGGGAGGGAGACGCAAGAGGGAGGACATATGGGAACATATGTATATGTATAGCTGATTCACTTTGTTATAAAGCAGAAACTAACACACCATTGTAAAGCAATTATACCCCAATAAAGATGTTAAAAAAAAAAAAAAAGCAAGGTGTAGAATAATTCATATGGTACGTGTGACCAAGAGGATAAAAATGTATGCACAGAATAGAGGGGTAGAAAGAATGCACCCTCTCCTCTGGAGAGGGCAGGACAAGGGGACAGTGAAAAGACTTTCGTAGTGTTATATATGACTTTTTTCCGTGTCTAATTAATTCATACAGATCTGCCCTCAAATTGGCAAACCCCAAAGAGTTAAGGAATCTGATCTTAGCCTCGGCATCCAGTGCAGGGCCCTTGAAGCAAGTCGGAAATCGTCCGGAAACCACTCTACCCCTTGCTACTCAAAGGAGCAGCCTCAGTGTCCCCTGGGAGCCTGCTAGAAATGCAGAGTCTCAGGCCCACCGCAGACCCGCTGAATCAGACCCCCCATTTGAACAGGCTCCCCAAGGGATTCGTGTGCACGGTCAAGTTTGAGAAACTGTTGATCGGCAACACAGCCCGATCTGTCTGCACAGATTTAGCAGGTACAGACTAAAGGCTGGTCAGTGATGATAATAGCAACCACTGTGATAGTAACAGCAACCAGCACTTTCAACGGGCTTATTAAGTGCCAGGCGGTACCTTATCTCAATGAAACTCCACAGACATCCCACCATGTCGCAGATCATCTCGATCTACAACCCCACATCTGCAATTCCAACCTCCAAAAATCTCTAAAAGCCATCCCTTTGTTTTCCCCCTTACTCACTGTGGGGCAAAAGCTAACCTGCAATGACTATCCTTATGTATCCTTCTGAGTGTAAAACAGCCACAGATATATTAGCAGCAGGAATAGTATTTGCTGCAGAAATCTTTAGCCTATCTGGGGAAGGGGAGCTGCCCTGCCTGGCTGAGGGCTGTTTCACCTCATTCCAGCCTGCGCTGTGGTCTGAAATATTCTGAATGTTGACATACCTCGGAAGCTGGTTACTGCCATAAATTTGCAGCACATCTGTTGACATGTGACATCACCTATGAAAACTCCAAGAGGAAGGCATCAGGCTCCCCCTCGCTGATGGGGAAACTGAGGCTGCGAGAGGTGGTGGGCCCCTGCTCCAAGTCCCGCAGCTGCCTCCAGGCCAGATCTGCCTCCAGGGGAACTTTGTGTGCAAAATAAAATTTTCTCAAGTCCTTTCCCTTAACTCTTGCTTCTCTTTACTTTTCCAAGCAGTACAGGTGGTGCTAAAATGTTACTGCTTCCTAAATTTAGTTCTATATTTTTCCACTCCTGACCCCTTCCTTGCAGGTCTCACCATTAGTCACCCACCCGGGCTCACAAACTCACAAACACATCCGAGGAAGCTGGGGGCGCCACAGTTATGTTAATGAAGACACCACAGAGGGTAAAAAGGGAAAGAGGAGGGTGGGACGGCACCTTGCTGAGCCGGGGCCTCCACTGGCTAAGCTGAGACCCAAGCTGGATCCCAGGGCAAAAAGTGGAGTGGAGGGGGGCGGGGCAAAGGCAACTTCCTGACTGTGGGCTTTCAGTCCTGGTCCCTGTAACAAGCAAACAGTGAGGCTTTATGGCTAAAAGCCTGGGCTTTGGGGCCAGACTGCGCCCCCCAGGGTGGGGTGGGGGATCCCCAGTCTACCCTTTAGCAGATGTGTGACGCTGGGCAAGTCACTTAACCGCCCAGTGCCTCAGTTTCCTCATCTGTAAAATGGGGATGCTCACTGCACCTACCTCCTAAGGTCCTAACGTGAGTAACTGAGTCAGGACTTGTGAGGGCCCTAGACTGGTGCCCATGGCCGTGTGGGCTGTTATTATTACTGTTGCTACAGTCATGAGCTGTGGAAAGCTCCTAACTGGATCCACAACACCCCTCAAATCCTCCGCCAAAGGTTGCGATGTCGAGTCAAGCATGCGTTTCTCCGGGGGAAACGTCGGAGGCCTCCGAGCAGGTTCCCCAAAGGACCTGAGCCCTCCTTCCCCCACACTAAGGACTACCTCGTGCTCTTAAGACCTTGCCCTGGAAAAGATAAAAGGCGGCTGCCTCTCCCAGCTGGGGCAGGACGGCCAAAGCTCTCGCCCTCCCAACAGCTGGCAATACCACCGGCTTCCCCCTCTCCTGCCCCCCAGCTCCTGCCACCCTCTCCTGTCTCCAAGCAGGTTTGCACTGGCCTCCTGAACTCCTTCCCAACTGCACAAACATCTTTCTTCTGCCTTCACACCCCTCTCTTCCTCGCCTCCTGACCTGTAAGGAGCTTCACTCTTGAGCCCAACCCAGCACTGCCCCTCCTCCCTCTTCTCCTAGAATCTTCCTTCGCTCCTTTCCTTTTCTCTAAGCCTGCTCAGATCCTAAAACTCTCTAAGCCTGGTCCCTCATTCATGCAGTGAATACTGAGTCTGGATGCATTCCCAGTCAGGTCCGGGGGAAGAATCCTCATACAGAAATAAACCGTGTGACATGGAGGAATTTGGACAGGGTAGTCCAGGAAGGCTTCCCAGAGGAGGTGGTATTTAAGCAGAGGCCTGCAGGACAGGACGAGGAGCCCAGAGACAGGAAGGAATGGGAGAAGATCACGGCAAGTAGAGGCAAGGGCAAAGGTGGGGAGGCAGGAACAAGCTGGGTGCGGGAAGAAAGCAAGGTGAAAGGGCAGGAGATGAGGTCAGGGAGATAAGCCCAGGCCAGACTAATGGGGCTCTGTGGGGGGAGGTGAGGGTTAGACTTTCACCTGAGGGCACTAGGGAGCCATAAAGGGTAGCAAGATTTTTTTTTTCAATCTCTGGCTGCCAAGAGCTCCATCTGCCTGCCTGCCTTCCGTCCGTCCGTCCATCCATCCATCCACGAAGCCATCCTTCTCTCATGACTTCTCACCATATTCCAGTCTGGCTTCCGCCCCTACATACCCATCAAACCCAGGAAATCTTTGCTTCCAGAACAGCTTCATCCAACCCAGGAGGCCTGTCCTCAGGTCCATGGAAGTTAAACCTCTCTAAAAACTCTCCCACTTTGTTCCTGAGACACTGATTGTGCCTTATCCTGCTCCTCCCTTTCTCTGTTTTGGCTAGAGAAGCTCCCACCCCTCCCTACATGTGGGTGGCCGCCTAAGTTGACTCTCCACCCTCTCCGGTCCTCTCCCCGGGGAATCATCCCCATCCCTGGGACTTCAGTGATCATTCCGTGTCATCGTCTCTCACTCATCATGCCTCCAGTTCATTCATTCATTCCGTCTGCACCTCACCACCAGCCGAGAGGGTGCTGGAGCTTTACTCTCTGGGGTTTGTGTTCCCCAAACTACAGACACCACTACAGCATCTCAAGAAAGGGCACCTGCATCCACTCAGTTGCTCAGGCCAGTGACTTTGGATCATCCTGGACTCCCTCTTTCTCTTACCTGCCATCAACAAAACCAAAGCACCCCAGATCTCAGCCCCAGTGTCCTGGGCCCTCTTTCCCCGTGAAGCTTCAACTGGCCTTTGTGCAAAGCATGCCAGGTTTCTCTCTGCTAGAAATGGCGTGGAGCCCAAAGCCTGCCCCCAGAAGCCCTCTCCTCCAGGAAGCCTGCCCTGATGCATCAACATACCCCAGAAGCAATGCCTCCTCCTGGCCTCCACCAGCCCAGCTGACACTCCTGAGACACTGAT
This sequence comes from Neophocaena asiaeorientalis asiaeorientalis, assembly GCF_003031525.2. Classification (NCBI taxonomy): domain Eukaryota; kingdom Metazoa; phylum Chordata; class Mammalia; order Artiodactyla; family Phocoenidae; genus Neophocaena; species Neophocaena asiaeorientalis. The sequence goes on from NW_020175468.1 coordinate 3,371,300, forward strand.
CTCACCTTGCAGGGAGGATGGGTGTGTTTTGGGCTTACCCCACTCCCCTGTCCCGAGTGCAGAGCTCTGAGGCCCGGCACAAGGGAGGCCTGCTATGTGGGTCTGAATTAACCAGTACGACGCGCCTGGATTTCAAATCCCTGCTCTGCCAGCAGCTAGCTGTGTAACCTTGGACAAGGCACTTCACCTCTCGCTGTAACAGGGAGAGGAAGGCAACCCGGGGGTCTGGCCCTGGGGAGAATTCTAAGCAAACCACGAAAACTGCACCGCACGGAGTCCCACAGCCAGGAGAAGCAACAGACAAGATGGACAAGTAACAACACAGGAGGCCTGAAAATGGGTGCTGGGCGAAAAAGACTCAGAAGGAGAAATACAGCAGGATCCTCTGTAGAAAGCAAAAATCCACCACACAAAGCAAACAATTCGCCAGGGCACAGAACAATTTGCCAGGGCATTGGGCCAGGGAAGGGAACGGGAATACAAGGGAATCTTATATATATATGCACTTGCATACATGTGTATACAATATATACATTTACTATATGCCTATTATACTGCTAAGTTTAAATTTACCACTAAATTATTACATAAAGTATAATAATATGTAACATATATTAATGTATGTGTGTGGGTATATATATTTTACCGTTCATTTGCTTAAAGCAGACTTCCATCAGGAACTCCCTTAAATAAATCTCCCTATTCTGCTACAGAGTCTGGCCGGGGCCTCTTCAGGCCCAGAAGTTGGCTCAGTGTTCCCTGTGACCAATGCAGACACAGCTTCCTGCCCCTTAAAGGTCGCAAAGAAAAAATAGGACTGTGGAAGGGGGACGGGCTCGGGGAGGGGCAAGGGCTGGGCAGATGTCAGGGAATTCTGCTGGTCCAGCTAAGGAGACAGAAATCTGACAAAGAAAAGCAGCTCCTCACGAAACAGCTTTGAGACTTTAGGTGGCAAAGCACAGGCAGCCCGGGAGGGCCCCAGAAACCAGAAGGCAAAGACGGAGGCAGAAGTTTCCCGGACATTTTTATCAACTTCGAGACCTGAGTCTTTCCCCATTTTAGCATCTCTGTAAAAGGCGGCGTAACTTACAACAAATGGCTCGCGTGAACACAGCATGTGTGGCTTCCAGTCCTGGTTGAACTGAGGAGGGCAGCACCTGAGTGCCCCCCTCCAGCCTCAGTCTCCCTGCTGAGCAGTGGGCAGTCCTGACCTGCCCCCTGGGCCCTGATTCACTCCCTCTCTGAAGACACTTAGGGAGCGAGTACTGGGCAGTGGGGAGGTGGCTAGGGTAGGATGGGCAATGTCCATGGACCAAGTGTCAAGTGCAGTTGGGAGACCCATGGCTGCCTGTCCTGGGTGAGGGGCCTGCCGGTGGAGCTTTGCCACTGCAGGCAGAGCCCTGCAGCTTTGAGGGCTGGGCTTCCTGAGCCAAGGAACCATGCAGGGGCCAGGCTTGATAAAAGTGGTGGGGGGATGGGCCGGGGGGGGCAATGAAGGCAGCTGAGCCTGGCTGGGGGCCTCTCGGGCCCCACCCACCAGGACTCCCAGGAGATGCGTGGCACCCCGAGATTGGCATTTTTGGTGCTTTGGAAGCAGGTGGGTCACACTTTTTAAGAAACACAATAGCGACTGCAAGCACAGGCTCTCTGCTCCCTTTCTCCATGCCTGTGACATGTCCATCCTTCAGTCAGTCAGTGAGTCAGTCAACAAACATTACAGGATTCCTACTGCACACCAGGAGCTGAGAACACGGGGCACATCATTTCCCTCCTGTAGTTTATAGAATCTAGTGAGAAAGCCAGGCCTGAAGAAAAGCTCACGGGATACCTACATCCCAATGGGGCTACGAAGGGTGGAACAGTGAAATGGGAGAGCATCCCTAGGCCAGAGGCTGAGGCTGGGAAGGGCACCCAGGGGAGGGGTGAATGGGATGATGAGACTTCAAGGCGGGGCTGGGGGGGCAGATTTCTCTCTCCCAAGAGAAAGGAGGTAAAGCCTTCCCAAGGACTCCTGCTCAGTGATAAAAAGGCTAAATCTCAAAACAGTGATGCTGAGCTGAGGTGCTCAACCCAAAGGACCACACAAGTCTGCGAGATTCAAGAAGAGGCAAGGCAGATCCACAACAGGATAAACGAGCAGCAGGCCAGTGACCCGCTGCTCTGGGAGGGGGTGTTGACTGTGAAGGGGCACAAAGCAACTTTTTGGCTGCGATGTGAACGCTCTGGATATCTATGGGGTGTGGATTACATAGGCTGCTAGGGTTTGGCAAGACTCATGGAGAAGCACCCTTAACCTCTGTGTATTTCATTGTATGCCAATTACACTCAATGAGAGGATGGGGGAGAAATACATACATACATACATACACACACACACACACTAAGAAAAAAAACTTTCTGTGAAAGGGGGAGCGTGGGGGCTTCCCTGGTGGTGCAGTGGTTGAGAGAGTCCGCCCGCCGATGCAGGGGACGCGGGTTCGTGCCCCGGGCCGCGAGGATCCCATGTACTGTGGAGCGGCTGGGCCTGTGAGCCATGGCCGCTGAGCCTGCGCGTCCACAACGGGAGAGGCCACAGCAGTGAGAGGCCTGCGTACCGCCAAAAAAAAAAGGGGGATGCGTGTCCACAAAAGCGGGAGGGCACTGGGCATGCTCTGGGGACAGAAGTGAGGTCACCGTGGCCAGAGCCTGCTAGGCCGAGGGGAGCCTGGCCTGACCCCGTCACCTAGCCTGGAGGGCTTGGTGCTCGAAGATGGGTGAGGTGCCTTGAAGGACAGGAGGGAGGTTACAGTCTAGCCAACTGCCACAATCATCCCGTGAGCATCTGTGAGCAACAGCCTGCCCAGTACCACATAGTGGATGAGAGGCAGGGAGGCATCCATCCTCTGGAAAGGGGGCTCCAGGGACCTTCGATCTGCAGGTGTCCTGGAGGAACGGACCGCTTTTACCTCCAAGCTGCGGAGGCCACCGGGGCTCCCTCCAGGGCCCCAGGGGTCATTAAGGAGGGTCCCACAGCCATAGAGATGTTCCTTCCTCACTCCGCACCCAAGGCTGCCAGGATGGGACATAGGGGACACAGGAGGCTGGGTGGGGGGGTGGTTACCTAGAAGTCAACAGCCCCCTCCAGCCCCTCGAAGGACAAGAAACACTTTGAAGGAGAATTATAGAGAATGGAGTGAGCAAAAGGAGGGGATTAAGGCAGCCAGGCCTGGTCAGGGGCTCCAGGGATATAACCCTTCCTCTGACCCTCTTAACCCTGGAAGGAGCGTTTGGTTACAGCCTCCACGGAAGTGATAACTAACTACAGTGACAATGGTGACTGCTACCTTCTGCAGAGCGCTTACTCTGAGCCAGGCACTTGCAAAACACTTTTCCACTCAGGACCTGATTTAACTGATGCAAAAGCTCTTGAAAGAAGCATCGATTTATTATTCCTGTACTTCTGGCTCTCTAATCTGGAATTAGAGAAAGGAAGTAACTTGCCGCCAAGTCACAAGGTTAGAAGGGGCAGAAAGAGGACTCGAACCCGGGCAGCTGACCTAGTAACCCCTCATTGCCGGGGTCATCTGTCCATCCCCCTGCCACTGGCCCACCTTCTCTGACTGTGATTTCTGCCCAGAATATCAGAACGCACTTCCAGGCATAAATCCCCAAGCCCGTGTGATCAGAAACAGCGACCAAGGTGCAAAGCCTGGGGTGGCCAAGACAGGATGGGAACACAGATCAAGGACAACCTGACCAAAGTTTACTACCCGCGGCCTCGATTTCCCCAATCTATGAAATGGGCCTAATGTCTCTTCCATCACAGAACAGGATAGATCCCGGAGGTGATGAAACAGATTCTGGATACCAAAAATAATAACACCATTAGTAATGAGAATGATACAGTTGAACTGATATGATATCTGGAATCTGCTTAAACGTACTCCAGTAGAAAAGGGAAAAGAAAGCACAGGGTGGCGCGGAGGGTGGGGGTGGGGGGAGGGATCAGTAGAAAATTGGTGAAGCTGGCGATGGGTACACAGGGGTTGATTATTTTATTCTCTCAACTCTTGGTGGGTACTTTAAAATTTCCATGATAAAAAATTAAAATAATAACAAGCAAAGTGAATTTTCACCGCACTCCTGCAAGCCAGGGCCTGTCTTAAAAGCTTTCTACATCTTCACTCATTTAAGCTTCACGAAGACCCCATGAGTTCTGTTACAGATGAGGAAACTGAGGCCCAAAGGGCATTTGATTGCCTTGGAACCTTCCCTCTGATTAAAATGCCAACATTGACTGCACAGGGTTTTAGGGGAAGGAGGCAAGGACGCAGGTATCTTAATTCCACGGGAGATTTCTCTCCATCATCATCACCACCATCATTACCATCATCACCACCAACACCATCACCACCAACACCATCACAGCCACTGACATTTTCTGAGCACTTGTGATATGTCGGGCACTGTGTTAAGCGCTGAACACCCATGAGCACACAGGTAGGTCTCCCATCACAGCCGTTCTTCCAGATGAGGAAAGCGAGACCCAGAGCAGGACAGCCCTGTCTGTCCCCAGGGCCAGGCCGCCGCAGCAGCCTGCCCTGTGCCCTCCGCTGCTGTGCGGTTTAGAATGCCAACAATGTTCCCTATGTGCCTTTCAGGAAGACAATGGAGAGCTTTCAGAGTGGCGAAGTCAGCGTGGGGCCCACAGGAGAACAGTAATCATAGTGAAGATAACAGTAACATCAGATGCTCCTTCCTGAACGGCTACTGCACGCCCGGCTGGGGAAGGCAGTGCCTCCGTCGGTCCTCACAGCCCACCTGCCAGGGAGCTGTCATGGGCCCATTTTACAGACAAGGAAATCGAGACCCAGAAAAGGATCGCTTGCCCAAGGTCACGCTGCAGGGAAGTGGAAAAGCCAGCATTCCCTCCCCTGCCTGCCGGTAAGGTGGCTCACAGCCCAGAATTAAGGGGTTCCTGACCCCAGGAGACAGAACTGCCATAGAATGACAGATGACACCTCCACTGAATGGCTCGGCTAGGCTACCCATGCACCTTGATGGGTATTATTTAATCCTCACGACAACCTTTCCAAAAGTAGGTACTGAGGTGAACCCATTTAACAGAGGGGACAACTGAGGCCCAGAGCCAGCAAGCCCCCTGCCTGCATCCATTCAGCCAGCAATCGAATCAACAGCGCCCCCATCCTTGACCTCTACACCAAGTGGCAAGCTCAGGGTGCAGGCCACAGGCAGGAAGGAAGGGGCAAGGAGGTCACAAGAGGCAAAGACGATGGATGGGTGGGATGACTTGAACAGGAGCGGAAACGATTTCCTTCAAGCTACAGCTCCACAGGTGCCTCCTAAGAGTGACCGAATGACAAATCGCAGGCTCTTGACCCAGCAACCCCGCCTCCAGGAGTTTATCCCACTGGCATACCCACTTCCCAGTAAGACAAATGGATGCATGCCCTCTGGCTCTGCACGCTGAAACTTTAGGAAACACCTCCATATCCGTGCTGAGTCTAGGAGGATTTGCCCACACTGAGGAATACAACACAGCTGAGAAAAAGCCAAAGAAACCCCTCCACGTATTGTGCCCATCTCCCAGGGAGATGAAGTGAAAGAAGCAACGTGCAGAACGATGGGAAGAGGGTACTACCATCGATGGGAAGAGGGTACTACCATCTGTGTAAAATAAATATTTTTTAAGACATACACATGTATATAAATGTGTGCGCACAGAACATCAGGATTGAGGCGGTGCTCTGGGGAGGCGAGTTGGGGGACCAGGGATGCCCCAGAGGGTAAAGGGGGAGACTTACTATGTTTGAGATTTTGAATTTGTCCCACGTGGATGTATCAGTTAGAAAAAAAGAGAAAGAGAGAAAGAAGCTGCTTCCCCCTTGGAGCCTTTGCAAACCACCCAGACAAAAGGCATCAAAGTCCCCCAGCGGCCTTGAAGACAACACTTCTCTCTAGCCTCCTCCCGATTGGGTCCCAATATCATAACTGGGCCCCAGGGTCATGGCACACAGTAGGCCCTCAGGAAGTTTAATCGGGAACAATTAAAGACAGACAGGCCCTCTCTCCAGCTTCTCCTGCCAACAGATCCCCCGCCACCATGAATACCTGCAAACTCAGGACACAAAAACTGTCGCCAAACTAGAAATGTCTTAGAAAACCTTCTCTTTTCCCGTCGGGGGCTCTTGCATGCCACTGAGACACAAAGGCTTCAGTCAATGGGGATAAAACTCTATTGGTGGTACCCCAGGCAGGGGAGAAGTCTAGGGAAGGAAGGAGGAGGGAATCCTTGGGGACCAGTCAACCAAACATTTCCCATGTGTCTCTAGTGTGACACATCCTACGCTGGGGAGCCAACTGAGACAGGCCCTCCACCCTCACAGAACGGGGACAAACTTGGATATGACCCGGTGAAAAAGGGGGGCAAGTCATTAGGATTGGGGGGAGAGCATTTTATATCATGGATGTAAAACAGGCAACTTGCTGTTTCCACTAAGAGTCAGGGAGCCTGGTGGGGGAAAGACCCCGAAGAGACAGAGGCAAGAGAACCATGCCCCCCCAACCTCTCCCCTGCAGGGCGGGAGAGGGAGAAAGGCAGCCCCTCACTGCTTTCCAGGCCCAGGCCGGCTAGAAAGGAATGCCATGTTTTCCTGTTTCCAATTAACTTCCCCCCACCAGCAGCCCTCTGCATTCTTCAGACCAGGAGTCAAGACAGCCACGGGGGAGAGCTGGGAGGGCGGGAGGGAACTCTGATGGTGGCTGGGCCTGGAGCTCACAGGTGACCCCCCCAGGACCCCGGGGTACCCACACATACCCCAGGACCCTCCTGCCAGGCCCCCTGGGCTTGGTGCTGACCCCTGGACCCTTTCACAGACTCTCACAGGGGAGAGGGGGAAGACCCCACATCCCCAGGGAAGGTTGGGGAAGGCCCCTGAGGCCTCTGGGAAGGAAGCGGGCAAAAAAGGGGGGCGGGGCATAGGCCTGTCACTCTTGGGCCTCACACTTCCCCCCTTTTCCACCGCCACCCTGCCCCCCCAAAAATCAGTTCCAACTTTC
>NW_020175468.1:3378445-3380466 GCF_003031525.2 Neophocaena asiaeorientalis asiaeorientalis
GAGGTGCTGAAGGGGTGGGGTCCCAGAGAGCTGGAGGCTGCTGAAGGGGTGGGGTCCCAGAGAGCTGGAGATGGAGAGTCACCAAAGTGGAACTCCTTACTGCCTGCCCTCACCCACCACCACAGGGAATTCCTCCAGGGTAGATGCCTTTTGCCATTCACCCTAAAATACCCAGCACCCAACTTTCCTCCCCACTCCTACAGGCCTGCCATATCCCCATATGCTGAAGGAGAAATAAAAATAACACGTTTGGATAAAACTTTCAGTCACCGCAAGGTCAGTTAAGGAAGCTCTACTGATCCCCACCTGCAGATGAGGAAACTGAGGACCAGTGACTGAGGTTACAGAGTGGGACAGGGAGTCTGCCACCCAGGCTGAGAGAACGGGCAGGGGAGTTCTCTGCCAGCTACATCACGGAGCCACGGAGGGTCACAGGGCAGAGCGACGACGAAGGTCCCCGGCAGCTCAGATTCCCTCCCAGCGGGGCCGAGTCCCAGCTCAGGTGGAACAGGAAGAGGATGACAGAGGGGCCACCAACCAAGTGCCCCCCAAACCCCAGCCAGCGAGGCCCAGGGCCCCCCCTTCTCCTGACTCCACACCTCCAATCCTCAGCTCCTGCAGGCAAACACTCTGCTCCAGCCACAGGTGAAAGCATCCTGCCCTCAGCCCAGCTTCCAGATGCTCCTTACCCCTTCCCCAAACGAGCACTCGGTGGGGGGGTGGGGGGGGCGGGGTGAATTCTGCCGCTCCTTCCTGGTATTATCTACATTTGAGACTCAACTGAAGTCAAAGGGACAAATTGCCAAAGAGGGGTACAGGAGAACCTAAGAGTTTTGAGCTGAGTTGGAAAAACCTGAGACGGTTACAGATTGGGGCTGTGTGACCCCGGGCAAGTCACTTAGCTTCTCTGAGCCTCCATTAGCCTGTCTGCAAAATGGGAATCACATAACTGACCCAAATTCCTCCTCGGGTGGTGGCCAGTGGGTAGCGCACCTAACAGAAGCCAATCCCTAATGCTCTCTGGGTAGGAGATGTTATTTCCGCCTTCCAGGAGTGGGGGAGCTCTGGGGGAGGGGGGTGTAGCTAAGCACACCCCTTAAGTCTCACTGGACGCTGGCACATGGGAAGGGGGTGGCTCCTCAGCTGTCCTCCTCCCCTGTTCTCCCACCACCCTAGCAGGTCGGCGTTGACTGAGGCCCCCATCCCCACCCCAGGTGAGGGGAGAGGTGTGAAAGCACAGAGCACTTCTCAGAAGTCTCAGGCCGTGAAGTCTGGGGGTGTTTCTAAAAACTGTTTCCCTGACAAGCGCCCCCGGAAAGCAGGTGTGAGGGAAAAGCAAACCTTCAATACATCCCCAGATCTATACTATCGGAGGGCTGTGTGACAAAAGGGGCTGCCTGTCCGGACAGAAGGCCGAGCACGGGCAGGAGCCCCGGTCCAGGTACACCAGAGGGCTGGGACCTGTCACCCTGGCCTCCGGGGAGAGCTGACACAGCGGCCTCTGACCCCACCTCCCGGGAAGTTCAGCTGCTCAGAACCACAAAGCAAAACAAAGGGGTGCGGAGAGGAAGGAGCCGCCGTGCCTTCCAATCACCGCTGCCTCCCGAGCCCGCCCGCGGCTGCTCGCCCCGCTCGCCGTTGGCCGCGGACCAAGGCCTGGGCAGCCCGCGGTCCCTGGTCTCCCCGCGGCCGCCCGTGACAGGAGCCGGAGAAGCAGCCGAGGGGCAGCGAGGGATGGGAAAACCAGATGGCTCCATCCCCCCTCCCTCCTGCTCCATCCCTCCCTCCGGGTGCCCGCGGCCCGGCCGCCCTCCGCAGGGGCTAGGGGAGGCCTCGGGCCCGGCTAGTCCGGGCTCACCACAGGGAAAGGGCTGCCTTTGTCTAAAGGTCACCACCCGAGCGCGGTGCCCGGGCTGGGCCTGGTGCCTCCCATTGCTAGGCCGAGGGGGTGGAGATGGGGGGCCGCCCCAAATCTCGGAGGTGACAGGGGTAAGGCTCACCTCCCTCCTCCCCCCACCCCC
>NW_020175468.1:3380487-3397772 GCF_003031525.2 Neophocaena asiaeorientalis asiaeorientalis
AAAAAAAACCTTGCAGGTTTTGTGTTCCGCCCCCCCCTTTCCTCCTCCTCCTCCTCCTCCTCCTCCCTCCGCCCTCGCCGAGGGACGGGCTTGGGGGAGGCCCCGCCCCGCGACTCAGCAAACCAGCTTCGGCTCTGGGCGCCGAGCTGCGGGCCCGCGAACGAATGGGAGGCTGCGAACGCCCCGGGAGGGTGACCTCCGCACCGGCGCCGCCCCTTCCCCAGCCCTAGTCCCGGGGGTTCAGGGGCGCGCCTTCCCAGGCTACGGTGGAGTCCGCCGACTGCATCGAGCGATGCTCCGGATTAGGGGAAAAGGCTAAAGGGATTCGCCCTCCCGTATCCCGGGCGCCCAGCCCGTCTGGGGAGCGGGCGCGGTGCGCCCTGGGCGCGCCCCGACGCGGGGGATGGTCGCCGGGCGGGAGGACGCGACCTGAGGGAGCGCCGAAGGTTCGAAAAGGTAGCGGGAGTCGCGGCTGGAGGAGAGGGGAGGCCCCGCAGGTGGAATCGCGAAGGAGCCGGGAGTCGGAGCCAAAAGGGTGGAAGGCGCGGGGGCGGGGGGTGCTTTGGGGCTACTGGCCGGGACCCCGAACGCGGCTCGCTCACTCACCTCAATCGGTCTTTTGAGCTGCTACGCCCCGGGGAGGGCGCCGGGGACGTGGGTCCGACCTGTCTTAGAGTCTCCTCGAGGCCTCTCGGGCCGCGCAGATGGGACTCCCAGAAGCCCCGGGACGCCTCGGTGGTGTTGGGTCTGTTTCCGCCCCGCGGGGCCGTGTACGCCTTGCGGGCGTGACACTTCGATTCGCGCGTTCGTTCAGGGAACGCTTGCTGAGCGCCTGCTGTGTGCCCTGCGCCTTGCTCGGGGCCCATCGAGCGCCCAGACAGCTCGGAGCTACCCTGCCGGGGCGCACGGGCCAACGTGACTTATATTCTGGTCTCTTCTTACCTTCTGTTTCCCCGATGCCCTGGAAAAGCCATGTGTATACCGAAGCAGTTCAATAAATGTGTGTTGAATAAATGAGTGATTGAGACCAATGTTTTAAGCTTTAGAATTGATCCTGGCATCTTGGTGGCACTACGCGTATTATTTAAGAGACCACTGAGGTTAAGCGCGCTGACTCAAACCAGTGAGCCTGTGCTTCACATCCTGCCGCTTCCTTTGCTGTGTGACCTTGGACAAATTACTTCACCTCTCCGTGCCTCCATTTCCAAGAGGAAATAATTAATAGGCCTCATTTCATAAGTCATTAGAAGAAAATGTTCTCATGGAGAGCAGCATCTGACAGGAAGTGCCAGATAAGTGCTGTTATTATTTACTATTATAGTAAAAGGAAACTTTATCAATTCTAGAAGTGAACACGTGTTGCCTCAAATATAAGACAGTGGTCAATCTATAACTCATATAGTTATAGTAATCCATGGCCCACTGAGGTATGTGACCCTTCCAGGAACAGCAACATACAAGGACATTATTTTTGTGCAGGTTGCCCTTCCATTTGCTAAGATTGAGCCACTGGGCTACACCTTGAGTATTCATTTACCTGGGTGCCATTTTTCCAGTCTTCACCAAGAAGAGATCTCCAGGAACTCCCATCTAGAGACCTTTAGTTATTCCCACCTTGCAGTGTAGAAAACTAAATTGGCTCAGAGAGGTGAAGCGTTTTGCCCAAGGTCACACAACCGGGAAGTGGGACCTGATCTGAGCTGGGTGGCACTGGTGTCTCTTGTTATAGCTGCCAACCCTGGGGGACTCGGAACTAGGGAACTGACTGGGGTTCAAAGGTAGCAGACCTGAGGCATTGCGGGGGGTGGCTGTCCAAGTTTATTCATTCATACAGGAAGTATTGTTTATGGGTATCTAGTGTGTACCAGGAATATAGCAGTGACCAAGAACACCCTGGTTCCTGCCCCATCGCTACCCCCTACCCCCATTCTGCAGCTCACAGTCTATTAGGGGACACAGACAATGAGCAAGTAAGCAAATAAGTCACTTAGCCTCAGTTTCCCCTGCCCTCTGTAGCCGGTTCCAGGCTTCTTAGGTGCATTATGGTATCTACCACCCCCCCAACACACACCCCAGAACAGTGCCTGGCACTTAATAAGTGCTCAAGAAAGATCTGCTGAGCAATGAGATAATACCCACCCTTCCACAGGCATACCTGACCTCTTAGGAAGATGGTCTTGAGGCCAGGTGGCCTGGAATGGGCATGGGTGTGAAAGAAGCCCCCAGTCTAGCCATCGCTGGCAAAGCCCTGGGAGGTCAAATGTCCAAGGCCAGAGGAGGGGTCTATATGCACCCAAATGGGAAGAGACCTGCTATTCTTTAGGGGGTGACACACCCCTGCCCTTTGAAAATCAGATGCAAGTTATAAGTTCCAGGTTCAGAATCGGGTTGGCAGTGAGACCCAGATAGGTTCAGCAACTTGCCCCAGGGATACCCAGCCAGGGGAGGGACTAATCCCAGATGTTCTGTTATGAGTCACCAGATGAACCTGGGGCAAGTCACTTCTCCAGCTCCTCCATTTTCTCATCTGTAAAATGGGACTGTATAGTCAGACACCAAAATCCATTGCCCCCCAACATTTTATTCTGAACATTTCCAAATATGGAAAAGTGGAAGAAATAGGATAAATACCCACCACCTAGATTCAACCATCAGCATCCTACTCTACTAGCTTAATCACACATCTGTGCATCTATCCATCCATCAAATCCATCTCAGTTTTTGATGCATTGCAGACATCTGTTTATCTCCCCCAAACACATCATTAAGCTGGTAATCCTAACTAACTCCTCGCTTTGATAAACACTCTGACAACTGTTAATACCAACCCCCGGGGCCAGGCGCTGACTCTCATTTATACCTCAATTGTAACTTTTTTGTGTGGAGAAACCAGTTCAGAGAGGGTAAGAAACCGGATCAATGTCACACAGCCAGGGAGTCAAACCCAGCTCTGTTTGTCCCCAGAGTCCAGACGTTATGAAGGCTATGGAAAGGATGAAATGGGACGAGGCACATAGAAGCTCTTATGGGACAGGGAAAGAGCAGCATCCAGATGTGAGAAATTAGGACGGGAGAAGATGCACCCACCTTTTCTCATCTACTAAATACGCTACACCTCTGTGCTCAGCTGGGCTCTGAACACAGGTCCTTGCCTGCCAATATGGAACTTAATCCCATATAGGTCATGATATTTCCTCTCTCCTAACATAGGTCTGGGCAGGAGACAGACACCTCACAAATATTTGCTGAATGAGCTTGGATTCCTGGGCCCCTCATCCCAACGTTTCATGGACTGTTTTAATTATAACTGTGCAGCTGAAAAGGAACAGCAGGAAACGCATTTGCTGTGGAAAGTCCAGGACACTGGAGAATTAACCTGCCCTCTCCCAAGGGCTGTGATGCCTTGTTCCACTTTTAGCCCACCGGCTCCAAGTCCCCCTGGTCCTCCCAACCCTCCAGCCCAGAAACCTCCCCTCTCCCACCCCCAGTACAAGCGCATTTTCTATCCCCTCAAATTTCTAGTCCCCTCAAATTTCTAGTCCTTCCCCACCCCACCCTCAGATCTCCCAACCAGATCCTAATGCCCTTTATCTCTGAGTCCTACACCTCCTACCCGTCCAACAGCCCAGTTCCTACCCTGAGGGAGCCTGACCAGGGTCTGGCCTGATTCCCGTTTCTCTACAGAGGCGTGGTTTTCCTTTTTCTTTCTTTCTTTCTTTTTTTTTTAACAAGTTGTTTGTGCCTCTGAAAGTCAAAAGAACGGCCATCGCGGCTCCTCCCTCGCACCCGCAACTGCAAAGTCTAAAACTTGGCCAGCCCAAGTTCTGTTTCTTGATCTGGCAAGATGTTTCCACGGGTGTTTTTCGTTTTCAGTTGAGCAGCACGCTTAGGATCCGTGCACTTTTCTGGAGGCATGTAACACTTCAATAACAAGAAGGAACAAAGCAAGAAAAAACTTTGCCCAAAACACCCCTGCAGTCCCTCCACTTCTCGTTCAATCCGACTTCAGGGGAAAGTTTTCATCAAAGACCTCTCCAGGATCCGAATTCTAGCCGCCAGGAGGGGAAAAATAAGAGGACTAGGAGGGAACTGACTCCGGAGCGACCTGCGCCCTCTGACCGCGCCCTTTAAATATGGCTCGTACAGCGGGACAGTGCTACCCCAGCACGCAGCTACGCTGGCTCGCCTGGAGCGCCAAGACCGCGAGCGGCGGCAAATCAGGCAGCTACAAGCCCACCCCGACCTTGGGTCCTCAGAGCGGCAAGTGCGGGGGGCGGGGCCTAGTCGCCCATTGGCCCAAGTTTGGGGGCGGGGCCACATCACCGTCCCGCCCCCCATCCCCCGCCTAGTTAAATAGGCTTCGCGCCGGCCCGGGGAATTATTCATCGTGGGGCGGGGCCTGGGTTTGTTTACACGCTGCCATTGGCTGGATTTGAATCGGCCCGACTGCGGGCCGGCCGCGGGGCGGGGCGCCAGAGGTCCCCGGCCTGCGCCTGACAGCTTCAGCTAGGCAACCCACATAAGACGAGCCGCCAAAGCACTGGCAACCCTGGAGGTGGGGATACTGTAAGTGGAGACTGGCAGCGGGAGCGGGCAGGTTGAGGCTTCTGCAGGTTTCTTGATAAATGCTAACCAAGGGAGTAGGGAACATTGTTTTTGTTTTCATAAAAAGTAGTAAGGATAAACAAACCCGCAAACAACCTAGCTGTCCATGGATAGGGGACTCATTAAATAAGCTGTGGTCTGGCCCACAGGGGGACATGAAATAACCGTAAAATGAGGAAGTAATACATGAACCGACGCGGAATAAGCTATGAATTCAGTTAAGGGGGAAAGGCAATGAAGGAAGAAGAGTGTATAATAATTTAAGGGGGAGGTGAGAAAATATAAGCTTCTGCTTGTTAAATGCACAGAATATCTTCGAAAGCAGAAACAAACTGGTAACTGCAGCGTCTGTGGAGAGGGAGACCGGGGTGCGTGGAGGGTAGATCTATTTGGAATTTTGTAAAGTTAGAAGCTTGTAAACAAATATTAAGTTCTGAGAACTCTCCCTTTTCATCCACGTACCTCGAAGCAACGGCCCCTAGGAAACTTCTTGACTTGGCTATAGAGGCCATGGACCCCCGACCTGCGCCCCCTACAACCCACAGTGGTATTTGGGGAATTGAGCTGCTTCACGTACCCAGGACCAACAGAAATCCAGATTCAATGAAGAGTGGCTTTATTTAATAGTAATCACTGCAGGATTTAACATCCCAACGGAGAGGGAGGGGCCGCTTCCTGAGAGATGCTAAGTGGGGGATGAGAAGGAGAAACCAGCCAGGCCCTCTTAGGAGAGAGAAGAGAAAGTCAAAACTAGGAGAGGCCCCTTTAAGAACGGAAGCCTGCCTCCTCCGGAAAACGACGCTGGCGGAATTGACCTGCAGAAGGGAGAGTTGTCCGGGTTTTGACTTTTATTATAACTCTCTGTTCCGGGAGATCTGGAGCAGAGAATGAGAACGACTTCCTGCAGCTGAGATTTGACCTGTTATGGATCTTACTTGTCAAGACTTCCTCTGTATAAGTTCGCAACAGGGTTTGTGAAACATTGTTTAGATGGCTGGGAAAGTCACCCAGGCCTGGAGTGAAAACTTGACCGGCTACGAGATGATGTAGTTCTAAGTTAACGCCTGCCAGAGCTGGCGCTGCCGGCTCAAGTACATAGATAAACTCGGTGAATGCCCTTAAAGATCCTAGCAGGTTCTAACAGCATCCCGTTTTACGCATGTGGAAACTGAGTCACAGAGAGTTATAGAATTGCCCACATCAGGCGTCACAGGGATTCGGACCCAGGCAGCCCTTCTCCAAAATTCATACTTGTAACCACCATATTACACTTGCCCCTAAAAACGTTTTTGTCTTTTGATGCATTGTTTTAAAAGCTATAAGAAGCTTAATGCAGATTTTTTTTGAATCTTTGAATTTTATTTATTTTTTTATACAGCAGGTTCTTATTAGTTATCTATCTTATACATATTAGTGTATATATGTCAATCCCAATCTCCCAGTTCATCACCGCCCCCGCCCCGAGCCTCTTTCCCCCCTTGGTGTCCATACGTTTGTTCTCTACATCTGTGTCTCTATTTCTTAATGCAGAAATGTATATGTTAATCCCAGACTCCTAATTTATCCCTACCCTCTTCCCCTTTCTCCTTTGGTAACCATAAGTTTGTTTTCTATGTCCGTGAATCTCTTTCTGTTTTGTAAATAAGTTCATTTGTATTTCTTTTTTTCTTTTTAGATTCCACATATAAGCGATATCATATGGTATTTGTCTTTGTCTGACTTACTTCACTTAGTATGATAATCTCCAGGTCCATCCATGTTGCTGCAAATGGCATTATTTCATTCTTTTTTATGGCTGAGTAATATTCTTGTGGGTTTTTTTTTTTTTAATAAAAGAATTTCTGATGGTTTTTCCTAAAATTCTGTATCAGGGCAAGCTTTTAAATTTTATTTTATTTTTTCACCCTCCAGCTTTTAAAGTTTTTAAAGTACCTTTCATGAGGAAATGTTCTGCCCTCAGCCCTCCGACTCCTCTCACCATTTGATACTTCCCTGATCATTACTGTGTAATCATCAGGCACAGTTCTAAGCTCATTGAATTGTTACAACAACCAAGAAGTCGAAATAGTTAGCGGTCTCATTTCACAGATGAAAAAACCGAGGCACAGAGAAGTTAAATAACTGGCCCAAGGTCCCACATCTCTCTCCAGAAAAAGAAGAGGAAGACCAAGAATGGGTAGGTCATGGTGGGAGAGAGAGGAAGGCATCCAGAGTTGCTGAGAGACAGGAAAAAATGGGAATTAAGATAAACCAGTGGATAAACAACAAGGTCCTACTGTATAGCCGAAGGAACTATATTCAATATTCTGTAATAAACCATAATGGAAACAAATATGAAAAAGAGTGTATATATATATATATATATATATAAAACTGAATCACTTTATCACCTTGCTGTACAGCAGAAATTAATACAACATTGTAAATCAACTATTCTTCAATAAAACAAATTTTTAAAAAATTTTTAAAAAGGGAAGCCAGTGGACTGGTGAATATGGGGAAAATGGCTTTAGCAAGGTGGTAGGAGCTGAGGTCAGTTTGCAAAAGGTAGTGAGAAAATGACCAAGAAGCACATAAAAAGATGTTCAAGGTTATTAGTCATTAGGGAAATGCAAGTCAAAACCATGAGAGGCCACTTCGCCCTCGCTAGAATGGCCATAATCCAAAAAAGGGACAATACCAAGTGTTAGGAAGGATGTGGGGAAATCAGAATCCTCACACACTGCTGGTGGGTAAAGGGGCCACCAATATGGACAACAGTTCGCTGTTTCCTCCATAAGTTGCACCTGGAATTACTACATGGCCACACCTATGTGTATACCCAGAATAGTTGAAAACAGGTGTTCAAACAATAACGTGTACATGAATGTTCCCAGCAGCATTATTCACAATAGCCAGAAGGTGGAAACAACCCAAATGTCCACCGGCAGATGAATGAATCAACAAAATGCGGTCTATCCACACAATGGAATATTATTCAGCCACAAAAAGGAACGGATCCATGCTATGACATGGAACCTTGAAAACATGATGCTAAGTGTAAGAAGCTAGATCCAAAAGGCCACATATTGGGCGAGTCCATTATACGAACTGTCCAGAAAAGGCAAATCCATAGAGACAGAAAGCAGAGGTGGCCAGGGCCTGGGGGGAGGGGGGAATGGCTAGTGACTGCTATATGGGCATAGGGTTTCCTTTGGGGGTGATGGGAAATTTCGAGAATTAGATAGTGGTGATGGTGGTACAACACTGTGAATGTACTTAATGCCACTGAATTGTACATTTTAAATGGTGACAACAGTCAATTTCATGACACAAAAATTGTTTTTTAATTTTAAATGGTGAGAAAGCAGTGGTGTTAAGCACACGAGTTTAAAAATAATACACATGGCGTGTATATGAGGAGAGGATCCGAAAACAGCTAGGGAGGGGCTGGTGGAGGAAAGGAATGGAGCGAGATCTGGGGAGATGGCAGTGGAGAGAGGTCCAGTCAACGCACCTACTCTGGAGTGGTTCCTGAGAGCCTAGGGCAGAACGTGTGGAGATCTCACAAGTCTCTGGAGGATACAGACCCACCCCCAGGGTAGACAGGGCTGGGATGGGGGAAGTGGGGGGTTGTGGAAGCCCAGAGCAGGCACCTGACCCAGCCTGCAGTTCAGGAAGGCTTCCTGGAGGAGGAGAAGGGTAAAGAGGAGTCTGATAGGAAAGGTCAGACGGGGAGGAATGTGGATTTTCCGGGTCCAAAGTAGAAAGGGAGCCTGGAATTTCTAAAGCACAGATCAACCTTGACACTCCCCTGATTGAAGCCCTCCTAAGGCTCCCTAGTGCCCTTGCGGGTAGTCCACAGTCCAGAGCAGCTTGGCCTCAGTTTATTCAGCACACCCTCTCTGAGCACCTGTTCTGTGCCCCGCCCTGCATGGGCAGTGCTGGGGACACAGTGGGGAAGAGCCAGGCCCAACCCTGCCTTCTTGGGACTCACACCCTAGTGCGGGAGACAGACATAAAACAAATCATTTCGCAGTGTGACAGATATTAGCCTGACGGCTGCTATGGGAGGTCAGGTGGAGTTAACTCAGCCCCCCGAGGTTTCCCCACTTCTATTATTCCTAAAAGTCTATTTCACAACTTTTGCCGAGTACTGCCTCTATTGTCTGTACCTTGAAAATGTGTTCTCTCATAAACAACAAGGTCCTCCTGTATAGCACAGGGAGCTATATTCAGTATCCTGTGATAAACCATAATGGAAAAGAATATGAAAAAATATATATGTATCACCAAATCACTTTGCTGTACAGTAGAAATCAACACAACATTGTAAATCAACTATACTTCAATAAAATAAAATAAAATTTGTTCTTTCAACCAACTCTTTTTCTTCCTTTGATGGGTCCCCCTGGGGCTACCTTAGGCTGATCCCAAGGAGCAATAGTCATGAAATCACAGGTGTGAAGGGCCAGTTCCTTTTTCCCCCAACGTGCTTTAAAATAAATGCATAACAATTAAAATGTCACCTGGAAATCATCCCAAATGCTACTTTGGGAACCCGGTGACTCAGACTCTGGGGATTAAGGGACACCTTCCTGAAGGAAGTCAATTGTAAGCTAAGACTTGCAAGATAAATCGAGTTAGTCAGACAAGGGTGGAGGGGAAGGGCAGGTGCAAAGCCCCAGAGGTGGCAGCGGCAGGGAAGGAAGGCAGGTTGGGCTGCTGGAGTCTTGAGAGCTTGGCTGAGAGAGGCTTAGGGACTGGGTGACCTTACACCAGGGATTTGGGGTTTGATCCCAAAAGCCATACACAGTCATTGAAGGTTTTATTGTCACTGTCGTTATTACTTTTAATTGCTATGCAGTTCACATACCATAAAACTTGTTCATGTAAAGTGGACCATTCCACGGTTTAATGTATATTCGCAAGGCTGTGCAACCATCACCACTATCTAGTTCCAGAACATTTTCATTACCCCAACAAGAAACCCTGTGCCATTAGCAGTCCTTCCTATTTCTCCCTCCCCACCGACCCTATCTCTATGGATTTGTCTATTCCGGACATTTCATATAAATGGAATCCTACAATACACGGCCTCTGTGTCTGGCTTCTTTCACTTAGCATAATGTTTTCTTTTTGGCCACCCCTCATGGCTTGTGGGATCTTAGTTCCCCAACCAGGGATTGATCCCAGGCCCTTGGCAGTGAGAGCCCAGAGTCCTAACTATTGGATTGCCAGGGAATTCCCAGCATAATGTTTTCAAAGTTCACCCATGCTGTAGCATGAATCAGAACTTCATTCCTTTTTATGGCTGAATAATATTCCACTGTTGGGTCTCCCAAGGCAATAGAAATAAAAGCAAAAATAAACAAATGGAACCTAATCACACTTATGAGCTTTTGCACAGCAAAGGAAACGATAAACAAAACAAAAAGACAAGCTATGGGTCGGGAGAAAATATTTGTAAATGATGCAACTGACAAGGATTTAATTTCCAAAATATACAAATAGCTCACACAGCTTGATAACCAAAAAAACAAACAACCCAATCAAAAAATGGACAGAAGGCCTAAATAGACATTTCTCCAAAGAAGACATACATATGGCCAAGAGGCACATGAAATGATGCTCTACATTGCTTGTTATTAGCGAAATACAAATCATAACTACAGTGAGGTAGGGGACTTTCCTGGCAGTCCAGTGGTTAAGACTCCACACTTCCAATGCAGGGGGCGTAGTTTCGATCCCTGGTTGGGGAATTAAGATCTTACATGCCGCATGGTGCAGCCAAAAATAGAAAAAAAACAACTACAATGAGGTATCACTTCACACTGGTCAGAATGGCTGACATTAAAAAGTCTACAAATAATAAATGTTGGAGAGGGTGTGGAGAAAAGGGAATCCTTCTACCCTCTTGGTGGAAATGTAAATTGGTAAAACCACTATGGAGAACAGTATGGCAGTTCCATAAAAAACTAAAAATAGAGCTACCATATGATCCAGCAATCCCACTCCTGGGCATATGTCCAGAGAAAACTGTAATTCGAAAAGATACATACACCACAATGTTCATTGCAGCACTGTTTACAATAGCCAGGACATGGAAGCAACGTAAATGTCCATTGACAGAGGAATGAATAAAGAAGATGTGGTGCATATATACAATGGAATATTATTCAGCCATAAAAAAAGAATGAAATAATGCCATTTGCAGCAACATGGATGGACCTAGAGATTGTCATACTGAGTGAATTAGGTCAGACAGAGAAGGACAAATATCATATGATATTGCTTATATGTGGAATCTAAAAAACTGGTACAAATGAACTTATTCACGAAACACAAATAGGGTCGCAGATGTAGAAAACAATCTTATGGTTACAAGGGGGGAGGGATAAATCGGGAGATTGGGATTGATATATACACACTACTATATATAAAATAGATAACCAATAAAGGCCTACTGTATAGCACAGGGGACTCTACTCAGTACTCTGTAATGACCTATATGGGAAAAGAATCTTAAAAAGAGTGGATGTATGTATATGTATAACTGATTCACTTTGCTGTCCAGCAGAAAGTAACATAATATTGTAAATCAACTATACTGCAATAAAAATTTTTTTAAACATAAAATAGATAAATAACAAGGTCCTACTGTATAGCACAGGGAACTATATTCAATATCTTGTAATAACCTATGATGGAAAAGGAGATAGATAGATAGATAGATAGATCACTGAATCACTTTGCTGTGCACCTGGAACTGACACAACATTGTAAATCAACTATACTTCCATAAAAAAATATTTCTACTGTTGGGATACACCACATTGGGTTTATCCATTCATCAGTTGACAGACATTTGGGTTGTTTCTGCTTTTTGGTTGCTGTGAATACTGCTGCTTTGAACCTTCGTGTACAAGTGTCTGCGTGGACATAGATTTTCCTTTCTCATGGCACCTACTGAGAAGCAGAATGAAGAGTGTGTTTTTGCTGATTTGTTTTTCACCTGAAATAAGATCAAACTGCAGAAAACTCTTTTACAGTTTACTCTTCTCAAACAAGAAGAGTAAAAAGAACTCCATTCTCCTAGGTTCATCAGCCAATAATATTTAACCACATGTGTTTTATCTCACTCTTTTCTGAACATTTGAGAGGCAGCGGCAGACATCCTGTCCCTTGATCCCTATAAATACTTCAGCATGGAGCTACAGAACAAAGACATTCTCTTCAAAAACCCCAGGACAGTTATCAAAATCAGGAAATGTAACACTGATACAGTAATACTGTTGTTTAATCCACAACTTCAAATCTCTCACTTCCCTTCAGTAATGTCCTTTATAGCCATGTTTTCGCCAGTATAGGATCCAGTCTTGGATCATGCATTGGACTGATTCATGTTGCTGAAAAACCTTCAGCAGACTTGATTAGCTTTACCCCTTCCTTGCCTCCCTTTGGCTGACTGAGGAGCAGAGACTGGGGGGGTCAGAGGGGAAGCGGGGAGACAAGGGAGAAGCCGGTGCTCACAGTCAGAAAGAGAAACTTAGGAATCAGATGGATCTCAATTCAAATCGTGGCCCAATTATTCAGTAACCGTGACCTTGGGCAACCGTGACCTTGAGGCTCTTTGAGCCTCAGTTGTCTCATCGGGAAAATGGAATTAACCCCTAGGCTCACTGGAAGGACCAGTGACATACTGAGCACAGACCTAGCACATCGGATGGAATCAATCCCCCCACCCCCATCCTATCATCGCCATTTATCCCTGTCAATTTCCAGGACCAGAACAGTCCCAAGTGCTTCAGATGAGGTTGCTTTTCGGATCCTTACAGCAAACAACCTTATAAGCAGATACTATTATCATCACTATACTATTATCATCACTAATCTATAGAAGTGAGGTGTCTTATAGAAGAGGTATTTTAGTCTGTTCAGGCTGCTGGAACACAATACCGTAGGCTGGGTGGCTTATAAACAACAGAAATTTATTTCTTACTGTTCTAGAGGCTGGGAAGTCCAAGATCAAGATGCTTCCTGCTTCACAGACAGCCATCTTCTTGCACGTCCTTGCATGGCAGAAAGGGTGAGGGAGCTCTCTGGGGTCTCTCTTCTAAGGGAGCTAATCTCATACATGAGAACGCCACCCTCATGACCTAATCACCTCTTAAAGGCCCCATCTACAAATACCATCACATTGGGGATTAGGTTTCAACATATAGAGTTTGAGGGCTGGGGGGAAATATACATTCAGTCTACAGCAGGAGGAAACTGAAGCACAGAGAGGCAAAGTCATTTCCCTGAGGTCACCCAGCTGATCAACAGCAGAGCCAGGATTAAAAACCAGACACCATCCCCCACCATGCCTGTGTGTATGGTGGTTGTTAGTCTAGGGCAAGAAATAATGGTGGGGCCTGGACTGGGGTGGAAATGTGGGGATGGAAACAAGAGGACTAACGCAGAGGGAGGTAGAAGGGTGACTAACTCGGGGTGGGGGTGGGGGTGGATCTGAGAAAGTGGGAGGAGTCCAGGTTGAACCCTTCCCTCATGAGCATTCGAGAACAAACACTTCCTCACAGGAGATGGAAGAAATAAACAAAAGGCAGGGAAGCTGGAATCAGCCTTATCCTGAAGTAGGAGGGGGATTCATCAGCCTCCAATGATGGGTGGAGGTGGGGTTGGGGGCTTGGAGAGTAAGGAATGGGATAGAGCTGCCCCAAAAGAGACCTAAGGGACTCACAGAAAGAAGTGAAGGTTAAAGTCAGAAGACAGGACTGTGCAACTGTGGACAATGGGAATCAGACTTTCGTTGGCTCATGGGAGAAGCAGAAATAAGAAAGACCTCTCTTCCCTGCCTTGAGGCTGCCCTTCTCCACCCCTCCCTTTATCCGGGCGCTTTGCGGTGTGCTTTCACAGCTCCTCCCATCAAGACATGGAGTCTCTTGGGACTTCCCTTGAGGTTCAGTGGGTAGGGCTTCGTGTTCCCAATGCAGGGGGCCCGGGTCCGATCCCTGATGGGGGAACTAGATCCCAAATGCATGCCACAACTAAAGATCCTGCATGCTGCAGCAAAGATCCTGCATGCCGCAATTAAGACCCAGCAGGGCCAAAATAAATAAATAAATATTTTTTAAAAATTAAAAAAAAGAGAGATGGAGTCTCTTTTCCCACCCCCTGAACTGAAATTTACAACTTGCTTTAGCCACTAGAATACAGCAGGAGTGTACAAATTCCAAGGCTAAGCCTTAAGAGACTCAGAGTATTTCACTTCTCTCTCTTCTTCTCCACCTTTGCCATGAGAACCTGCCTGGGCTAGCTTGCTGGAGGGATGTGAGGGAGAGGTAAAGAAGAATTGAGTCATCCCAGCTGAAGTAATTCAAAACCAGCCAGCCTCTAGTTAACCTGCCAGAGGATGGTGGCAGATTCACGAGTGAAACCAGCCAAGGTCAGCCAAGCCTGGCCCAGATTAGCAGAACTGTCTAGACGACCCAAATACACATGAGAAAAAAAGAAAAAGTTGTTGTTTTAAGCTACTAAATTTCAAGATGGTTTCTTACACAGCTGTAGCTAACTGATACAAAGGAGAGGCTAAGCGCTAGGATAAACGTGTGGGCATCCCCAATACCCAGTATTTTAGTATTTATTGAATGACAAAAGAAATCCAAAATTATCTCTCACCTTTCCCTCAACAACTTCCTCTTGAAACTCTTATTCCTATATTCAGCTTGTAGCTTGCTGCTAATAATACAAAATATGCCTCTTCCAGGGATGCTGAATTAACATTTCAAGAAAGAGAGAACGGCATGGCCAAAGAATAACAGCTTTGAAACTTGGACCATGTGTTATCTGAGAGCTATTATTATCATTGAAATCAAGGAACAATGGTCTTAATTTCAGAGCAGTTGATGATCTTGCTGAATCTCAGGAAATAAGGTGAGAGGTACTAGTGGAAGGGAGAGAAGCACAGTTCCTCAGCCACCCACGTCACCTGCGCAAAGATGACTTTGGCCAAATTGCCTTTGTCACACCCTTTCTTCTTTTCTGGACCCCACACAGGGAAACTTCAACGACTTTGGCAAGGAAGGGACAGTACCTGTGAATCTGGATTTTTCTGTTAGGAAAATGAATATCCTGGGTGGCTTCAGACGTAGGACACACTTGAATTTTTTTTCTTCATGGAAGGAGCTGCACTTTGGAATCTTGGAGCCTTGTGCCCTAAAGGACCTGGCATGGCAGAGCAGGGACCCATCTGCCAGGCTGGCCCAGTACGACTCGTGCTCAGAAAATGCATTCTGTGAAGGCTGGACATTTCCCATCATTGAAAAAAAACCACCAAACAAGACAAAAATCCCCCTTAAAAGGATTTTAAGTAGAGGGAGCCGAAATGACCTGGAACACATTTCCCAAACTCCCCACCCCCCATCCTCTCCACACCCTGCAGTGTTAACTCATTCAATAAATTTTTCCTTCAGCTTCTTCTGTTTTGTTTTGTTTAAGGAGAATATCTTTATTCTTATAGTCTCAAAGGATTTCTTTTTTAAATTGAAGTATAGTTGATTTACAACGTTGTGTTAATTTCTGCTGTACAGCAAAGTGATTCAGTCATATATACATTCTTTTTCACATTCTTTTGTGATAAACTCTTATGGTTTATCACAGGATATTGACTATAGCTCCCTGTGCTCTACAGTAGGGCCTTGTTGTTTATCCATCCCATATATAATAGTTTGCATCTGCTAATTCCAAACTCCCAATCCTTCCGTCCCCCACCCCCCTTCCCCCTTGGTGACCACAAGTCTGTTCTCTATGTCTGTGCATCTGTTTCTGTTTTGTTGATAGGTTCATTTGTGTCATATTTTAGATTCCACATATAAGTGATATCTTATGGTATTTGCCTTTCTCTGTCTGACTTCATTTGGTATGATAACCTTTAGGTCCATCCATGTTGCTGCAAATGGCATTATTTCATTCTATTCTTTTTATGGCTGAGTAGTATTCCATCATGTATATGTATTGATACCACCTCTTCTTTATCCATTCATCTGTGGATGGACATTTAGGTTGCTTCCACGTCTTGGCTATTGTAAATAGTGCTGCTATGAACATTGGGGTGCATGTATCTTCTCAATTATGGTTTTCTCCAAATATATGCCCAGGAAAGAGATTGCAGGAATATATGGCAATTCTATTTTTAGTTTTTTGAGGAACCTCCATACTGTTTTCCATAGTGGCACTGCAGCTTCTTTCTTTCTTTCTTCTTGAATTTATTTATTTTATTTATATTTTTTTGGCTGCTTTGGGTCTTTGTTGCTGTGCGCGGGTTTTCTCTAGTTGCAGCGAGCAGGGGCTACTCCTCGTTGCGGTGCACAGGTTTCTCACTGTGGTGGCTTCTCTTGTTGCAGAGCACGGGCTCTAAGCATGTGGTCTTCAGTAGTTGTGGCTCATGGGCGGTAGAGCACAGGCCCCGCAGTTGTGGCGCACAGGCTTAGTTGCTCCGCAGTATGTGGGATCTTCCCAGACCAGGGCTCGAACCCGTGTCCTCTGCATTAGCAGGCAGATTCCTAACCACTGTGCCACCAGGGAAGCCCTGCAGCTTCATTCTGAAGCCAGAGAGTATGATATTGAAGAGTACAGGCTCTGGAATGAGGTCTCCAGGTTCATATCCCAGCTCTGCCACCTACTGGCTCTGTGCCTTGAGCAAGTTAGTTCTCCTCTCTGTGCCTTAGTTTCCTCATCTGTACAATGGGCATAGCAGCAACCCTCCTTGCTCAATGAGGGAGTGGATGTGAAGTGCTAGAACACTATCTGGTGCTTTTATATTATTGTTACTGGAAAGTCCTCTTAGGTACTGGAGACACAGTGACCAAGACCTGCATTGCCCCCATCCTCACGGAACGAGCAAAGTAGACACGTACTTAGTCATTAGTTACACAGTGAGGGATTGATTTCATTACAATTAAACCCAGAGTCATCATCTTTGATCATCTCCATTCCAACTACTTGAGTTCAGGCTGCTATCATCTCTGACATTGTCAACTGCTGGGAAACGTTGTTCCAGGCGAAGGGCAGAACCAGGTGCCAACATCCCTGGGGAAAGGTTGGTGGGGTGCAGGATGCTCACACGGTCTCAAAGCATCACGTCTCAGATTGCTGTTCACAGAGGAGAAGAGTTTCCTTTACTACGGAGGGAGCTAACAGTTACCACCTAAACACCTTTAGACAAGACAGTAGCAGCTAAATCTGTCTGCAGTACTATGACCCTTCTCACCAAGAGGTGGAGGGTCCCCATCTGCCTTTTAGAAAGGATTGCAGCAGCTGGTATGGGGCCAGATTGTACAGGAAGCAGGGAGGAGGAGGAGAATTAGAAGGAGGAGAAGTAGAAGCAGCAGCAGAAGAGGAAATGGGGAAGGAAGGAAAGAAGGTGAAAAAGAAATAACCTCAGTCCTTGAGAAACAGGCTGGAACCCAAGGGTTGGGGGAAAATGGGGAAGGAAGGAAAGAAGGTGAAAAAGAAAGAAGAAAGGAAATAACCTCAGTCCTTGAGAAACAGGCTGGAACCCAAGGGTTGGGGGACTGGTAACCAATGGGAAAATGAGGGGGCTTGTGCTCTCGGGCTAGGCAATGAGGGGGTTCCCGACTGACGGCTTCAGTTTGCACAGAGAAGCATGGGACATGGCCATCAGGTGGATGGCAGGGGTG
>NW_020175468.1:3397829-3405111 GCF_003031525.2 Neophocaena asiaeorientalis asiaeorientalis
AGGTCTGTGGTTTCTGAGAGTCAGGTAAAACATGCCAGGCTGGCTGGGTGGTTTCCTCTCGCTGCGTTCAGCTGGCTTGGAGAGGCAGATGGCAGAGTTTGGCCACGTGCCCACTGCAGATTGTGAGGGGCATGGGCTTTGAGGATGCTTGAAGGAAGTGATTCAAGGGATGAATGTGAGGACAGGAAAGTGGGGTGGAGAGGAGAAACCGGTGGCCAGGGTGGACCCCTCACTCCTTCTGGAGAGCAACTTTTTCCTTCGCTTCACCGGGGCTTAATTTTTCATGGTTTTCCTTCCACTTCTCTGGTTCTTCTTTTTCAGTGTCCTCACCGATTGACTTCTCCTCAAATGCCTGCACTTTTCCGAGTGCAAATCTGGGCACGCCACCCTCTCCACCCCCCCACCCCCCACCCCTTGACTCTCCCTTTCTGCCTGGGCTTCCTAAGCATTCTCACGCCTTCCAAAGTTTCAGTGACCAGATAACCTTCCTGATCCCAGTATCAGAAGCACTGTCATGACCTGTTGAAAAGAGCAGGTGGTCTGCATGCAGGTCAGGCAGTGGTGGGAGGCGGAGAGGACAACGGGAGCAGCTTTATCCACCAACATCCCAGGGAGAGCACGGTGAGGATTTGACTTCTGAGACAGGCAGGTTTTCCTGCAGCCACAGCAGTGATTCCCAAACCAGTCTGCACACTGTGATCACCTGGGGAAGCTTTCAAACCAAACAATGCCCTGGTCACGGGCTCGTCAATTCATTCACAATCTCCAGGCGTGAGATGTGCATTTCCCATCACACCTTTCCGTTTAGCGCTGGTTGTGTAAAATTTGGTCACTCCAAGGGGAGAAACTATTGGAAGATGCTGTTTGCCACCCCTTACAGATTTTATTTTTTTTGCAATTATGTATGATCAACCTTAGGACAGCTCTAATCGTCACCTGGAATATTATTCCTATTAAT
This sequence comes from Neophocaena asiaeorientalis asiaeorientalis, assembly GCF_003031525.2. Classification (NCBI taxonomy): domain Eukaryota; kingdom Metazoa; phylum Chordata; class Mammalia; order Artiodactyla; family Phocoenidae; genus Neophocaena; species Neophocaena asiaeorientalis. The sequence continues at coordinate 3,398,788 of NW_020175468.1, forward strand.
ATTATTAAGGTGAGATATTTGGATGATGATTGGGAAATCTGAATATGGATTAACGTTAGATAAAGATCACTGAATGAATCTTAATGTTGTGTGGATTTCTCCTCTGGCCAAGCCTAACCCAGACCATATATGGAAGGGAATTCTGAGAAATGTGGTTCCAGCTTAGCTAAGTTGTCACAGTATGAAGTCCCTCAGGCCCAGAGGGACATTGTTGTAAATGCCCATCAGATGGTGTCTCTCTTCGCATATAGCTCTTCAATGGATTCTGTTGATTTCACATGCTATCCAAACTCCTTCCCAGGGCCCACCAGGCTTTGGTTGGCCCTCATCCACTTCTTTAACCTCATCAGTATCCCCAACTCGCTTGCCATAGCCATACGGGTCCTCTTTGAGCTCCTCAGACCTCTACTTGGTATCATGACCTTTGTACTTGAAGTTCCCTTTGCCTGGAATTCTTGCTCCAGACCTCTGCTTGACAACCTGACTCTTAACCTTCAAGTCTCAATTCAAATGCCACCTCCTCCGAAAAGTCTTCGTGGATCATGCGTCTAAGGCGGTTCTTCTCAAAATTCAAGGTACACATGAATCCCATGGGAATTTTGCTAAAATGCAAGATCTCCTGCCTTAGGAGGTCTGGGATAGGGCCTGAGCTTCTGCATTTCTAACAAGCTGTTGACGCTGCTGGTCTGGGTACCATGCTTTGAATAGCCAGGTTCTAAAGCACCCAGACCCTTTCTATCACACTGTCGTGTTCATTTCTTTCATAACTCTCATCTCATTTTGGAGTTAACTTGTTATCTCTTTCCTTGTTTATTGCTTGTCTTCTGCACAAGAACGTAAATTCCATGAGACCAGGAAGATTGTCTGCTTGTTTACTGCGGTATTCTGGCACAGAGCAGGTGTTCAATATTTGTTAAATGTTTGACTGCAGGAGACTCAAAGATAAAGAGAGATGGTGTCCATCTAGAAGATACTGAAGGGAAAATGCACCTATAAGATGATGGAGGTGTGGCAGAGTACAGCAAAGCCTTGCCTAGGGTTATTTTTAATCATGGCCAATCCTAACCTTGATTATTGTTCTTTATTATTTTATGTGTCTCTTTTTACTTCTCCAACCTTATCTGACGACAATTGTGAAGTTGGTAAGGGTGTGTCTTAGTCCATTCAGGCTGCTATAGCAAATATACAATAAACTGGTGGCTTACAAACAATAAACATGTATTTCTCATTGTTCTAGAGGCTGGAAAGTCCAAGATCATGGTGCCGGCAGATTCAATGTCTGGTGATATTGCTTCCTCATAGACAACTGGGGGTTTTTTTTGCTATAACATCGCATGGCGGAAGAGGTGAGGGAGCTCTCTAGGGTCTCTTAAAAGGGCACTAATCCCATTCATGAGGGCTCCACCCCCATGATCTAATCGCATCCAAACATGGATGAGCCTAGAGATTATCATACTAAGTGAAGTAAGCCAGACAGGGAAAGACAAATATACGATACTGCTTATATGTGGAATCAAAAAAAACAAAAAAAGATACAAATGAACTTATATACAAAACAGAAAGAGACCCACAGACATAGAAAACAAACTTATGGTTACCAGAGGGGAAAGGAGAGGGATAAATCAGGAGTTTGGGATTAACGTATACACACTACTATATATAAAATAGATAATGAAAAAGGACCTACTGTATAGCACAGGGAGCTATACTCAATATTTTGTAATAACCTACAAGGGAAAAGAATCGGAAGAAGAAAAAAATATATATATATATATATGAATCATTTTGTTGTACACCTGAAACTAACACAACATTGTAAATCAACTATACTTCAATAAAACAATTTTTTAATAGAAAATAAATTAAAAGGGCACTAATCCCATTCATGAGGGCTCTACCCCCATGATCTAATCAAATCTCAAAGGCCCACCTCCTAATACCATCACACTGGGGGTTAGGTTTCAGCATATGAATTTAGGGGGACACAAACATTAAGACCTAACAAGGTGGGACAATTTCTTGGGTCTTTGTCTATAATCTCCTTTGGTGCTTATCTTACTGGAGATATAGTAGAGACTTAGGAAATACTTGGTTGAATCATTTATTCAGTAAAATGGCTGAATGTCAAACTTAAAAAAAATTTAATAGCATGGTGGTTGTTGTTCATTGTCAAGGCAAGCACCACCCAATTCTCCTTTAGTGCAATATGGCTGGCAGCTCCCCTCCCCTGCTCTCATCTGTTCAATTCATGTGAATACCCAGATAATCCCATATACAAACCTGTGGGAGAGGAAAAAGCACAGGTCCAGGAGTCAAGATAGCTGCATCTGGCCCTGTTTCTGCCACTGACTTGCTGTGTAACTTTAGGCAAGTCGCTTGCCCTCTCTGGGCCTCAATCTCCTGATCTGCGTATATTGAAAGGGTTGGACCAGATGACATCTCTGGTCCTTTCCAGTTCTACAACCTATTTCATTTTCCTAAATTGAGGTGAGTTTTCTCTGGGGGTTTGGGGGGAATTCTGAGACTCCACCGGAGATAATAGGACATGTCTTCAGGGTGGGAGGCCCTGACCCAAGGAGCTGACCCCCTCAGAGTCACACTGCCCCCGCCCATGGGAACCAGCATTACCAGAAGAGTGCCTTGCCCTGTGGCCACCAAGTGGCACATTCACTAAGCACCAGAAGGAAAAAGGCTGCTCCAGGAGACATCCAGGATTCAGGCACAAACACACCTCACTCCCCATCTCCTATAGCAACTTCCAGCACAGCCATACTGGCCCGGCCTTCAAGGTGAGGCCTCAGTACCTTTGCTCCTGCCTTTTTCCCTGCCAGGACTGCCAGCCTCCCTCCTGGCTGTTTAATCATTCACATATGTTCAGCATATGTTATGATTCAGTGAGGGCTTTCTTCCAAGTATTCCCATTTTCTCTTTGTGACCTCCCACGCAGTGGGTCACTGTCCTCAATCTGTGGGGCAGAAACTGAGGTTCGACTGAGGCCATATAGTTTGTGGGTTAGGCTGGGTTCAAATCCAGGTCTTTGGATCCTGACTCCTCCATTGATTCGGTGAGTGTCTCTGTACCTCAGTTTACTGATCTGGAAAATGGGGATAAGAATAGTATCTGCCTCATAGGGTGCTTATAAGGATTCAAGTGAGTTCATATATGTAAAAGGCTTCAAACAGTGCCTGGCACATGGCAGGGATGCCGCTGCTGCTGATAAATATCTGATTCCAGAGCTCATGCTCCTTCCACTACGGCATGTGGTCTCTGGCAAGAGGTTAGCGTCCCCAGCTTCTAAGCCTGAGCTCACATCCTACGTTGAAACTCACCCGTCAGAGCATCTCCCATGCACCAGGCCCTGCGTTTGGTACCTTCACACACATGTTGCATGAATTCCTTTCATTGTAGAATTAAAATTGTAGAACATCATCTGCAGAAAATGTAATTGAATAATTTAAAATTTAATTTTAATTCACTTTTTATTTACTACCTTTTAATCAAAATTTAGTAAAAAAGTATAATCGAATCACTAACATTTAAGTTTAATATGACTACTGAATTTTAATTTAACTTTCATCAAGAATTTAATTTTTTTTTTTTTTTTTTGGCTGCGTTGAGTCTTCGTTGCTGCATGCGGACTTTTCTCTAGTTGTAGTGAGCGGGGGCTACTCTTGGTTGCGGCGCACAGGCTTCTCATTGCGGTGGCTTCTCTTGTTGCGGAGCACAGGCTCTAGGCGCGCGGGCTTCAGTAGTTGTGGCGCGTGGGCTCAGTAGTTGTGGCTCGCGGGCTCTAGAGCGCAGGCTCAGTAGTTGTGGCACATGGGCTTAGTTGCTCCGCGGCATGTGGGATCCTCCCAGGCCAGGGCTCAAACCTGTGTCCCCTGCATTGAATTTCAGTCTTTAAGATTTCACTAGTTTTTCCACTAATGTCCTTTTTCTGTTCCAGAATCATCCAAGTTGGTGTTTTTGTTTGTTTTTATTACAAACCTTGCTGCTTATGACTATTCTTCTGCATATGAGCAAGTTTCTCTACCGTCAATCCCTGGATTGCTGGGGCATGGGACACATCACATCTTTAATTTTATTCAATATCTTCAACTTGTAGTCCACTGTGATTGTACCAAGTTTACCCATGACCAGTACTGTGAGTTCCCCTTGCTCTGCATGATAGAAAAAACTGTAAAAATTTGCCAAACTGGTGGGTGTAACCTAATATATGTGGTTTTAATTTGCATTAAAATCTTGCTATAATTAGGCCCCTTTTCCTATGTTTCCTCTTGTATGAAGTGCCTCTTCATATCTTTTATTTGTTTATTGGGCTGTCGCATTAACTTGTAGTCTTCTAAAATAATTTCTGAATGCTACTTCTTTGTGTTATGTGTTGCAAGGATCTTGTCTCTGTCCATAAAGTGATCAATGTTTGTCAAAGGACAGGAAAATGTCAGTTTCCTTCAGGAGCTTAAGTCCTGTTCTTTAAACTCTCATCTACCCATTGGCCAGGGTCCTCATTTCTTCCACCCAAGAGATCACACTGCTGAAACTCAGTATTTTTTAGTGTTTGCTATATAAAGAATCCCTCCTAAAATGAAGGCAGGTTTTTAATCCCTGTCTTTGCATAACCTACAAGGCCCTACATAATCTGCCCCTAGTTTACGCTTTCCTTTACTCACGTCGTTCTAACCACACTGGTCACTGCTGTTCAAATGGATCCCACATCTTCCTGCCTCAGGGCCTTTGCACTTGCTCCTCCCCCCAGATATTTTTATAGCTCCCTTCCTCATGGCCTTCCAGTCTCTGCTCAGTGTAACTTTGCCAGAGAGGCTTTTATTGATCTATATAAAGTAGCATCCTCTGACAGTCTCTACCTTCTTTCCTTACAATTTTCAAAAAGGATAACCACATTGCATTCTAAATGTATTTGCCTGTCCCCCACTAAAGGTCTGCTTGCTGTTCAGTACCAAAGCCGTTAGCTGCATTGGGCTATGAAGCCTTTGAAATGTGGCTGGTCTGAACTGAGATGTACTGTAAATGTAAAATATACACCAAATTTTAAAGTCTCCCCCAAAGTAAATTATCTCATTAAAAAATTTTGTATTGATTACCTGTTGAAATGACATTTAGGGTTAAATTGTATTATTAAAGTTAATTTCACCTTTTTTTTTTAACCTTTAAAAAATATGCCTACTAGGAAATGTAAAATTATGTGACTGGCACTTGGGACTTGTATTATATTTCTACCAGACAGTGTTGCTCTAGAACATAAACCAGAGCAGGGATGTTTGACTCATATACTGCGGTATTTCAGAACAAAACGGAAACTCAATAAACAATATTTGTTGAATGAAGGAATCCAAAAGTGTTATGCCAGTCCTTTTCCTCTCCTCTCTGCTCTACCTACCCCAGGGATCAATATTTTAAAACATCAAAACTTTATTGGGGGTCTTCCCTGGTGGCGCAGTGGTTGAGAGTCCGCCCTCCAATGCAGGGGTCACGGGTTCGTGCCCCAGTCCGGGAAGATCCCACATGCCGCAGGGCAGCTGGGCCCATGAGCTATGGCCGTTGAGCCTGAGCGTCCGGAGCCTGTGCTCCGCAACGGGAGAGGCCACAACCGTGAGAGGCCCACATACCGCAAAAACAAACAAACAAACCCACAAAACTTTATTGGGATATAATTTACATGAAAGTCACCCATTTTAAGTGTAAAATACAACGATTTTTAGTAAAGTCACCACGTTGTGCAGCCATTGCTACAACCCACTTTCAGAATATTTCCATCACCCCAATCAGTTCCCCTCGAGTTTGTTTACTAGTCGATACCCATTCCCGCCCCCAGGCAACCACGAATCTGCTGTCTCCACAGGTTTTCAGTGCGCAATTTCTAAGGAATGAATTCCCCTTCTAAGTCGTTCCACAGTTCAGACTTCTTGGCCTAACCCCCACCCCCTTCCACCCCGGGCCATTGCTCCTCCCGGTTTCCTTCTGTCCGGCAGCACAGCTCAGGACATAGCCTGATCCACAGATAGTTCAGGGTTTGCTTAAAGAAAGGCAGAGCAGATCGCGTCACGCTTCGTGCTTCTGCAGCCCCACATCTTCCCAACCCACTGCCAGGCAGGCCTCGGTGGCCCCTCGGGAGCACGGGGGACTGCCTCGCTGGGCCCCACGATGTTGCGAGGGCGGCCCCTGCTCTCAAACCCTCTCCCCCCCCCGCCCCATCGCGGGAGGCTGCAGCTCAGAGCGGCCCCCGGGGAGCCGGAGCTCCCCATGCTGCGTCAGAACGACGCTCTCAAGGAACAATGGCCGGAGCTGCCCGACTCTCGGCCTCGG
>NW_020175468.1:3405155-3470602 GCF_003031525.2 Neophocaena asiaeorientalis asiaeorientalis
GGCCCGGCGCGCGAGCCCCCGGGGGCGGGTAAAACCCGGTTGCTGCTGCCCTTGCCCCGCTCCCCTTCCTTCCTACCCCGTCCTTTCCCTCCCCTTCCTCATTCTTCAACCCCTCCCCCCTTTTAAAATTTAATTCGTTTATATTTCTTCTTCAGGGGGGCCCAATCTCCCTTTCGAGGGGCGCAGCAGGCGCGGCGGGTGCCCCTCGCACCGCGTCACGCACGCATCTTCTGCATCCCCGCAGCCCCTTCCCCCTTGGAGAAGACTCTCTTCAGAGGCCCCTGGCCGACTTTTCTTTCCTACCCCGTCCCCCCAGGCCCCAACTGCCCCCTCACAGCTCCCCAGCTCGCGCCTCGGGCCCTACCCGACCTTCGCACTTTGCATTCGCCCTCGGCTTTCTAGGCCCCTGGTGCTAAAATCTCCTTTCCTCCTGAAGAGACCCCCCCCTCCCCCGCCTTTAGGGGACCCAGATTTGTTTCCTTTTAGGATCTTCCAGCAAAACCAAAAAGCCCTCCCACACTCCTTGATTACGCCCCTCCCCCTCCTTTTAGGAGCTTCCTCTAGCAAAAAAATTATTTTTTCTTTCCCAGATTTCTCCTCCATTGAGGATCACTTTCCAGCAAAAATTCTTTCTTCCCACCAAGAGTCCCCCTGTTTGGAAAATCTTTCCACTGATAACAAACCAACTCAGTCCTTCCATTTTTCTCTCTCGTATAATATTTATTTTTCCAACCCTCTTCCCCAACTCACCATCGAAAACCCCTTTTCATCACCAGTTCCACCCCAATTAGGCTTCTCCCAGCAAAGCTCTCCAGGTTCCTTTCCAAGGGAGGACAAATAAGGAAAGAAAGAAAAAAATAACTCCTTTAACAACAAAATCCCTTTTCCTACCTAGATCTCCCCAGTTCAGTATTGCTTTCTTCTTTCTTCCAAAAATTGCCAATCTCCCTCAATTTCACACCTGTGCCCTTGCTTCTTTGGGGACCCAAGTTCTGACTGCACCTGCCTTTCCACCACCTGCTTTCAGGGCAAAAGAAGTTGGATGAGTGTCCCAAATTTATTATCCAGCATTCCAGGAGGAAATATCTAATGGTCTGTCACCTGAACCCCCTTCCCTGTGGGACCTAAACTGGGCCCTCCTGTTCCCTCGAGATTCTTTCATTCACTCGCACTTCTCCTGGTGAGTTTCCTCCCTTTGCACTTGTCCGAGGACATCCACTTTGTCAGATGGATTCCTTTCTTTCTCAGAAGGGTTTCTCGTCAATCCAAGGGTCTCTGTACCAATGGTGAAACCATTAGAGGTTGCTGCTTTGGGAGGTCAGATGAGGAAAAGGGTTATTTAGTGTACATGTTGACTGCTCTGTAGGAATGCAGACATTTATTAGATTGGTGTATGTTTTATCATTTATTGCAAAGAAACCCTTTTTTTCCCCTCTAGCTCAGAAACTTAGATACCTACAGGGGATGGGCAGGTAAAGGCCCAGACTGTGGCGAACCTAAGATTGTGTTCCCCATCTAAGTGATGCCAGCCAGTGGAAATGGCCAAGTGGAAATGTCAGGGCAGTGTTGCCAGAACTTTTACTTTCTTTTTTTTTTTTTTCCAGAAGAAACCAGAACACTGTCTTTATGTGAAGCTTTTTGATCTTTAAATGTTGACAACCAATTTAATAGGTATTTAAAGACCTTTATTTAAATATAAGTATTTAATATATTTATTAAAAATAGTAAATATTTAAATTTTAATTAAATATTTAATTTTTAAATTAAATATTTAAAATTTAAATTATTAAAGTATTTAAAGACCACACCAGGGTGTGGGACCTTGCAAAACGTGTTACTGGCCACCAGTTTGGAATTTGGGGTTTAGGTTAGACACATATACACACCTATTTGGACCCATGCATACATGCTGGACTTTTTCTCTTCAGAGCAGCAGTTCTCAGACTTTTTTATCTTGGGACCCCTTTACGCTTAAAACTTATTGAAGACCTCAGGGTATTTTTGTGCTTGTGAACTGTATCTACTGATATTTGCTGTATTAAAAGTTTAAACAAATTTTTAAAAATTAATTCATTTAAAAATAGCAATAGTAAACCCATTATATATTAACATAATTGACATTTTTATTAAAAAACTATATTTCAGAAGGTAAAAATTTAGCAAGAATAGTGGCATCGTCTTACTTTTGTGGGGGGCTGCGTTGGGTCTTTGCTGCTGTACGCGGGCTTTTCTCTAGTTACGGTGAGTGGGGGCTACTCTTCATTGCAATGAACAGGCTTCTCATTGCAGTGGCTTCTCTTGTTGCAGAGCACGGGCTCTAGGCACATGGGCTTCAGTAGTTGCGGCTCATGGGTTTAATTGCTCTGCGGCATGTGGGATCATCCCCGACCAGGGCTCGAACCCATGTCCCCTGCATTGTTAGGCGGATTCTTAACCACTGAACCACCAGGGAAGTCCCGTTTTACATTTTTAGAGTCATCTGGAGTCTTATATCTGCTTCTGCATTCAGCCTTTTGAGATAAGTCCTGTAGCCCCTGGAAAGTTTCACTGAATAGGAAGGGCAGATAACATCTGAATATTGTTATGAAAATAATTTTGACCTCACACACTCCCTGAAAGACTCTCGAGGACCCCAGGGGTCCTCTCATTGTCCTCACTATGAAAATGTCTATTCTAGATTTTAATGATTATCTGCATTTTCTGGTAGGAAGAGCTTGTGGAGTGAGAAACTTTGATGTCTCTTTTCCTCGTTTAGTTAATTCTATGTAAGAAGTCTCTCTGGCAAGTGCAATCATAGCCTTCTGATTCCTCTATGTCGTTCTGTTTTCCAGCATAAGCTTTATAGCTGCTTTTTAAATGAGCGATCAGAGGAAATGAGTTAAACTTATGGTTAAAATTATATATTGGTTACATGGCTAGAGGAGGAGTTTTCCTGGGTTGTTCAACTGAAGGATGTAAGTGCAGAGTATAGGGCAGGAATCCCAGCGTCAAGCGTGGAATCACAGCACAGTGAGTGGTTAAGGGTGAGGGCTTTGAAGTCAGACTTCCCAGGGTTGAATGCTAACCTTGATTTGGGACAAGTTACTTAACTTCTGTGGACTTTATTCACCTCATCCATAAAATAGGGTTAATAATATAGTTTATGCCTCAAAGGGATGTTGTGGGAATTAAATGAAGTGATACATAAGTGATTGCAGTAATGCTTGGAACATGATAAACCTTTGGTAAATGTTTGCTGCTATTCTTAGTATTATGTTGGTGGTTATTATGGGGGCCAGGCTGGAAGTAAGTGGGGACTGTGGGACCTGGAGGCCATTGCCCCATCCAGGGATGGCCGTTGTCCCTCACTCTATCCTATTCCGGGAATATCAAATCTAATCATTTTCAAGAGAAGCCAGAAATTCATATCTCTAGGTGTAATCTCCCCATTAAAAAAAATGTTGGTGACTGATCCAGTTTTTTTTTTTTTTTTTGGGTATTCAGGAAATCTGATCCAATTTTTTTTTTCTTTTTTTTGATCCAGTTTTTAAAAACACTGTAGGTTAAACAAAACAAGCCTGTAGTTTACAACAATGTTTGGAGTGGGAAAATAAGGAAAGAATTGGCGTCGGCGGGGTAAAAGCTGCAAGTCTCTCCTACCTCCCAGCTCCCAACAACCTGCTGTTACTGAGACATGATCACTGTCTCCCTGGTAACACTGATGCAGAGAGAGGAAGAGAAGGTGGCTCTAGGTGGGGAGGGAGAGGTGGCAAAGCTGACACGCCAACAGGTTAGGGCTGCTCAAAGAGGAAGAGAGGTTGCGTAATGGAATCCTGTCACTCATAAGGAAAGAGATGCAGAGAGCCTTCTTTTATCAGAGTTCTGTGACCAGCAAGATGCTATAAGAAGTATAGACACATAAGGCAGAGTCAAAGTCATCCTAGAGCTTATAGTCCGGGGGGAAATAGAAGAACCTGAAAGATAATTAAATTTTGAAGCCATTCAGGATGAGTGTTACGTGGATTGTCAGACAAGTGCTTATCAGAGTTCAGAGGAGGGGGAAATAATCTCGGACTTAGTCATGTTGGGAGTATTCTCTGCAGTAGAGGGGGCGTTTCGGTCTGATTTGGAAGCATTTCATTTGGTAAAGCCGAGTAAAGAGAAGGTGGTCAAGGGAAACGGCACAAATCAGTGTCATAAATTCGGACGTCTTGGGCAGGGCATATAGATGAGTGGGATGGGCAGGTGTGAGAGGTTAGGGAGTGGTGAGGACTGTGGCAAACTGGAGCGTGCATGCTGTGTCTAAAGGCAGCTGTGGCTTCTCAGCTCCAGCCAGTTGTTGCTTTGTGGACTCAGTGTTGACAGAGCATCAGATATTTTCCCCCAGGTTTTTAAATAGAAGTTGGACAACCTTATTTTCAATGCAGTGTCCCAGGTGGTAGCCACAAGCCACTTGTAGCTAACTTAATTACAATTAAATAAAATAAAGAACTTACTGTGTCAGTTGCACTAGCTGCATTTCTAGCTGCTCATTAACTGCATGTGCTGAGTGGCTATCATTGGACAATGCAGATTTAGAACATTTCCAGCAGCGCAGAAAGTTCCTTTGGACAGTGATACTCTGTCCAAAAAAACTCTGACAGACTTTTCAACTTGATAACTAATTGAAAAATATTGAAGTTTACCGCAGGCTGAGTAAAACATTTTTATAGAACAGGTAGATATTGAAATTGTTCTCTCCCTTCCCTCCAAACAAGGCCTCAGTAAATATTATTTACCTAATTGTGGATTTATGGCTGTGGTCTAGAATCTATGGTGGGTTACTTTCCCAAGAGGTTGTAGCATTTCGCAGGAGAATCTGTTTCTCCTCCTACCCCACCAGTCGTGGAATGATAGGCCTTTTTTATTTGTATTTTTAAATTTTTATTTTTATTTTTTGTTTCTTTTGCAGTACGTGGGCCTCTCACTGCTGTGGCCTCTCCCGTTGTGGAGCACAGGCTCCAGACGCGCAGGCTCAGCGGCCATGGCTCACGGGCCCAGCCGCTCCGCAGCATGTGGGATCCTCCCGGACCAGGGCACGAACCCATGTCCCCTGCATCGGCAGGCGGACTCTCAACCACTGCGCCACCAGGGAATCCCCGATAGGCCTTTTTTAAAAGAAAAAAAAATTAAAATTGCTTTGGATCCCCAGTGTCGACTTAAATTGTTTTTTAAACTATTAAACAAGGCCTAAATGATGATAAAATGAGGCACAAGTTCCTAAAGCTTACAGCTCTCGTGCCACCATAAAGCCAAAGTCAATTTGCCAATCGAGTAGAAACAAAGCAACCAAACTAATGTAACTCAAATTACAAACATTAATTTAATGGAAGGGATGCTATTTTGCTGGAATTTAACTGCTTCCTTGAAACAAATACTTTGCAGACTGCCACACCGGGCCCTTTTGGGTTTAGCAGGCTCTGCGGTATCTCAGATCTCTCATCCCTTTTTTCAGTTTGAACTGCAGCAAAACCTCCACTTGTACCATGATGTCCGCTGGCTTTAGTTGAGCCCAAAAGCATTATCATGAGCTAAATCCACCTCTATCTTCTTCTCATTAGCCTGCAGCAATTAAAGTAGCCCTAGTCAGCGTTAGTGGCGTTAGAGCAATTATAAACAAACCCCGGGCATTGAAACCAAATGGTAGTATTACTGGGTTATAAAGTGGTAAGCCAATAATCCAGATATACAGATTTTCTTGTTTTAGATTGTTCTCAAAATGAAAGCACAACATTACAAAATTCTCGTCAAGAGTAGTTGGATGCTTGGGAATGTCTCCAGGGGACCAGAAACCCTGCCCTACAGAGACTGGCGGGGAGCTCTGTGCATAGAAGTTGCTAAAACTTGTTGAATTGAATTCATCTGTTGACAGAACAAGAGCAAGTTCAATATTGGTTGAGCGGGGGTGGTGGGGGGGTTGCTTTACTATCTGGAAAAGGATGTAAATATGAAAGCCCAGCCTTTGGACTTTTGGCGTGCCTGCCTGAGGTTGTAACTGGACCGGTTTGTTCTATGGACTGTAGGAGTATGTTGGAAGGAAGGCGATTCGGCATTGGGGAAATCCCGAGACGTAACCCTGTCTCCCACCCCGCCCCCACTGGCACCTTTTGTGTTTTCTAGTATGATTGGTGCAGTCCAATCTACAGATTAATTTATAGGGAATCAGTATTGTGCAGTGGGTAAGAACACAAGCTCTAAAGTCAAAATATCTGGGTTTAAGATCTGGTTCAACTACCCGTTAGGTGTGTGACTCTGGACAAATGATTTACCTTCACACCTGAACTCACATATTGCGCTTTACTGTCTTTATTTATTCTGTTTACTCTGAGTTGTCAGGGTTTCGATGCAGAAAGAATGATTTGGTCACCAGGTGCTGCCCTGGACCCACTGGCGGTTACTTACCGTGTGGCGTATGCATTGATTTACCTTTCTGAATCCCTCAGATTCTGAATTCTGAAACTCCCTTGGGTCCCGGAGTTCTGGTACAGGATTTCAGACCTGCACTGAACTTTAATTTGAGCGCCCTCGGTAGGCTACTTACACAGACACACAGGTGGACACATGATGTGACCCTCAGACATTGCGCTTGCAGCTAGTCTGTTACATTGCAACATGAAAGGTTTAAAAACAATCGAAACCTATGGCCTAGGAAACTAGCCCAAACTCCAGTTATTCTAGGATCCACTCGATTTATCAGTGAGTCGTCAAGCGTTTATTAAATGTCTAGCTATGGACAGAATTACGCGTGATAGCCCAGAATGGAAACAACCCAGATACTCATCAGCAGATGAATGGATGAAGAAAATGTGTTCTATCCACACGGTGGAATAGTGTTTACCCATAAAAGGGAATAAAGTGATGGTATGTGCCCCAAGGGGGGATCAAACTCGAAAATGCTATGCTTAGTGAAAGCAGCGAGACAGAAAAGGCTGCATATTGTTTGATGCCATTTATATGAAATGGATGGCCCTCTCCATACCTTGCATACGTCATAATTTTTTGTTGAAAAACTGGACATTTTGAATATTATAATATGGTAACTCTGGGAATCAGATTCTCCCCCGCATCTCCACCCCAGGCTTTGCTGTTGTCCATTGTGGGTTGTAATTGTTTGTTCGTTTAGTGACTTCTCTAGGCTATTTTTATAAAGATTGTATTTTTTGTCATGCGTGGTCAGTGAAGTCTCTCTTCTGAGATTTGACAGAGATTTCCTTAAGTGTCCAAAGAGACATTTGACAGAGATTTCCTTAAATGTCCAAAGCAAAACAAACAAACCAACCCCACGTCAAACAACTCACAGTCTCTGCAGTTGAGATCTGGGTGAGTGTTGGGACAGGCATTCAACATTCAGCAGGCAGCTTACAGCTTACGTTGGGTCTTCACTGCTGTGCACAGGCTTTCTCTAGTTGCGGCGAGCGGGGGCTACCCTTCGTTGCGGTGCACGGGCTTCTCATTGCGGTGGCTTCTCTTGTTGCAGAGTGTGGGCTCCAGGCACGCGGGCTTCAGTAGTTGTGGCACGCGGGCTCAGTAGTTGTGGCGCACGGGCTTAGTGGCTCCGCGACATGTGAGATCTTCCCGGACCAGGGATCGAACCCGTGTTCCCTGCATTCGCAGGCGGACTCCTAACCACTGCGCCACCAGGGAAGTCCAATAGCTCTTTGCTTTTTATTGCTGGATAATATCCCATTGTATGATGTACTGCAGTTTGTTTATCCATTCTTCAATTGAGAAGCATCTTGGTTGCTTCCAGTTTTTGGCAGTTATGAATAAAGCTGCTATAAACATTTGTATGGACATAAGTTTTCAGCTCATTGGGGTGGATACGTAGAAGTGCGATGGCTGGATAGTATGGTAAGGCCCTGTTTATGTTTAGCTTTGTAAGAAAGTGCCAATGTGGAGCCCTTTCAGAGCCCTTGTTCCCCAAAGCATCTCACTCTCCAGCTTTTCTCCCTGGCTTTCAGTGCTGTCTGTTGTCGGCCTCAATTAATATCCTTTGCCCCAGGCTGCAGTGACTGGTTGACTGCCTTGAATGTTTTTGACAAATGCCTTCCCCATGGCCACTCTCTGCTCTGAGCAAGTTCTGAGTTAGACACAACTCAGAAGGCAACTCACAAAGGCAACACCTTTTCATTAGACCTTCAGAAGCTATTTGACAGGTCAGGACAGACAGCCTCAGTTCTTTGAGAACAAGGTCCTGTCTGCTCCCTCCCACACCAGGAACCCACAAGAGAAGGTGGGTGCTGTCTTCAGAATCACTGCTGAGCTGGAGTGGGGAAGTGGTGGGGGGTGGTTCCTTCACCTTTCTCTTGATAAGTGTTTGCTTGGTTGCTGTAAACCTTACTATTTTCCACAGTTCAGGCAAGGTAGATTTTTTTCACTGTTTCTATGCTGGCATGGATGGGAAGTTTTTAAATTAGTAATTCAAGCTTTTTACCCTTATAGGTCTTTTCAGGTAGTCTGTTTCCTCGAGTCAGTTTTGGTAATTTATATCTTTCTAGAAATCTGTCCGTTTTTCTCTGAGTTGCCTAATTTGTTGGCATGCAGTTGTTTATAGTATTCCTTTACAATCCTTTTAATTTTGTAAGATCATGAGTGATGTCCCTTCTTTAATTTCTGATTTTAATATTTTGAATCTTTTCTCTCTTTTTCTTTTTAGGATAAATTCTACTAGTTTACATGTTACATAGTTTATTCCTCTTCTCTTGCGGTTACGGTTAGATTCTTTTAGTGTGAATACTTAAAGTATGAAGTTAATCTTCATCTTTCTTTTTGTTTTTACTAAATGATTCAAAACCTGTGGTAGTCTTTGAGCCAAAGTCTACAAGGTACAGTCTTATGGCTTGTCTGGAAAAGTCTGTGTGGACTCTTGAATACTGCTTTTCCTGCACGTTGAGTTCTGCGCTGACTCCTGCCTTTCCTCAGTCTGCAGGTGGTGGTAGACCTTGTCTTCTAGCCTCACTTCTGTTGAGAAGTTGTAAATGACCTGCCTCGTCTTCCTGGTAGTCTTTAGGGTTTTCTCTTGGTCTTTAGGGTTCTGCAGTTCTGCTTGTGTGTCGAGGAGTGAATTCATTTTTATTTGTCCTGCTCTGGCCTTGCAGTGCTTGTTCATGATTAACCATATACCTTCAAGAATCATATCTTTAAGTCTGGAGTCCTGTGTTTCCGCAGTTCTGGAAATCCCTCCACCATTCTCTCTAAGATACCATGTCTTCTCCATCCTCTCCTCTTCCCTTTCAGGACCCCTTTTAGGCATATGTTGGACTTTTGCATTTGCTTCTTCATTTGTATTTTCCATTTGTTTCTCTCTCTGCACTGAATTCTGGGGTGGGGGGGAATTATCTTCAGATTGCTCTGCCCGTTCATTATTTGTCTCTTCAGCACTGTTTAATCTGCTGTTTAACCCTCCCAGTGAGTTTTAAATTTAAAAGGCTTTCATTTCTAGAAGTTTCATTTGTTTCTTTTAAAACATGTCCTTGCCCCTTGTGTCCTCTTCTTTTCTCTGCTGGGTTTTGTTTTCTCTCATCCTATTTTTAACTAGTTCTTGTGATGCTTTTCAAGGCTTGTGTGCAGTGTTTTTCTTTCATTTATTTAGTTTTCCTGTGGATGGCTTGGCTCTTCCAGGGTCCCAGGTCTCCCTTTCCTGTGAACTCAAGTCCCTGTTTCCTTTTCCAAGTGTTTGTTACAACCTCAGGTCCCAGCCTCCAGGGTAGTGCTCTTTAAGAGAAATATAATATGAGCCATGTATATAATTTAAAATTTGCAAATAGCCACATTAAAAAATAAAGAGGTAGATGAAATTAATTTTAATAATGTATTACATTTAAGCCAGTAGATCCAAAATATTATCACTTAAACATGTAATCAATATGAAAATGAATTACTTGGGGTACTAAGTCTTCCAAATCCAGTGTATTTGACACTCACAGCAGGTCTCAATTTGGGGCCACATTTCAAGTGTGTCATCGCCACATGTGACTGGTGGCCGCCATATTGGATGACAGTTCCAGGCCCTGTATTGGAGTCTGACTTTCCCCTTGGGCCAACTTGTGCTCGCACCTGTGGCTTTGAGTTTCCTCATTGTTGCTGGCACTTGGGGTCTTACCTGTCTCTTGAGCTTGACTCTGTATTAAAAATGGTCTTTTCTCATATCTCTGTGTGTTTATAGTTGGAGAAAGAGGTCAATTTAGTCCACCATGTTGCCAAAATCCTTTCATTTATTCCTTACAACAATCTATTTTTTTCTTCTTTTTTTTAAAATTTGTATTGGAGTATAGTTGATTTACAAGGTTGTGTTAGTTTCGGGTGTACAGCAAAGTGAATCAGTTATACATATACATATATCAACTCTTTTTTGAGATTCTTTTCTCATATAGGCCATTACAGACTATTGAGTAGAGTCCCCTGTGCCATACAGTAGGTTCTTATTAGTTATCTGTTTTATATATAGTAGTGTGTATGTCAATCCCAATCTCACAATTTATCCTTCCCCCACACCATCCCCTGGTAACCATAAATTTGTTTTCTACATCCATGATTCTACTTCCATTTTATAAATAAGTTCATTTGTACCCCCCCTTTTTTTTAGATTCCACGTATAAGTGATAGCATATGATATTTGTCTTTCTGTTTCTGACTTACTTCACTCAGTATGACAATCTCTAGGTCCATCCATGTTGCTGCAAATGGCATTATTTTGTTCTTTTTTATTGCTGAGTAATATTCCATTGTATATATGTACCACATCTTCTTTATCCATTCCTCCGTTGATGGACATTTAGGTTGCTTTTTCCTTACAACAATCTTATGATGGAGGTACTCTTACGCTCAATTTACAGATGAGGAAACTAGGGCTCATGGAGCTTAAGTGACTTGCCCAAGGTCATGTGGCTGTTAAGTGGCCGAGAACAAACCCCCATACAGGTGTGTTTGAATTCCAAGTCCACGCTCTATCCACCATGCATGTTGCCATCTCATAATTGTGATTTCTCCTCGTTCATTCTCAGGAATTAAACACCACCAAGAGCTCTCTCCTCCTTGACTCCTTACACGGCCTTGCTTGTCTAGAGAGTAGCTCTTGGCCGAGACCTGGTAGCAGAGAGCCATGGACCCGTGCAGCCTGGGGGACAAGGGCACCCTTCCATCTGAGATGCACCTCCCTTCGTTTCCCGAGGGCCAGGCGCTCAAATGCAGTGACACCCTCAACCAGGATCTGGGGCCTGGCTCACGAGACCTGCTGTACGACGGCCTGAGCTGCTTGGACCTAGACCCCAGCCTCCCAATGCCCGACGCGCCCAGCGAGATGCTGGAGGACAACTTGGGTGCCGCGTCCGTGTATTCAGGGAAGGACAGTGACTCCACGAAGCTGCTGCAGGAGTATGCAGATCCAGAATCACAGACTTCCCTACAAGGTGAGGCTGTCCACCCGGGTCCCTGGCCTGGCGGGCTGTTTGAGAGTTCCTGTGGCTGGTGAGGGGTTGCGTGTACCCGGAATGGTTAAGAACATTTTTCTCTTCCACGGGCGAATAGGGAACAGTCACTTTTTTCCTACTTGGAAATTGTTCCCAACTTCCTAGTCAAGGAAACTGAACACTGATCCTGGGGAATAACGTTGAGAAACTTGGATGTTTGGGGGTATCCTAATCTCGTGTGTGGTGTGGGCAGACCTTTGAGTTGATGGGACACTTTCCCATCCATCACCACATCTCAGAGGCTCCTTTCGCCTCTGAGATGTCCAGAATGACCCAGTATCCTGTCCACCTGCTCCTTGGTTGTCTAACCTACCTAAGCCTCACTGTCTCCATCTGTAAAGTGGGGGACAATAATACCCACTCTGCTTCCCCCCCAGAGTGACAGCAGTAAGAAGCAAAAGAAGAAATGAAAGTAAAAGCACTTTGCAGGCTGTGAAGCACTGGACAGATGGTAGTGGTTTTTACCAACACTGTTAGAATACCTTCCGACAGTCCATTGATGCAGTTCTAAGTCTTTCTCTTCCACAGCGGAGGAGCAAAGGGAGAACTAATGAAATACTCAAAGACCTTAGTTAAATCACCTTTTGGTTTACCTTAAGACTTCCGCCATAGGATAAATTTGATTTTTGTTTTTAACCCACTTCATGGGTTCTTGGGTAAGTTGCTTAGACGAGTTGACTAAGAGCTCTTTAATATTTATAATCACACCACATGCTTGGAAGGCCACATCCGGAACAGCCCTGCAGAACAAATGTCAATGTTAATTGGGATCAGCAGCTCAAGAAATGTCCTGCATACTCGCTAGAATGAAAAACTACTGACGCCCGCACTCCACACAATGTAGACAAGCCATTAGCCTTGTCCCCGTGTTGGAACCATGGCTAACTGTGAAATCCTAGAAACCAAGGACATCCTTGGTATCGCAGATGCTGGGCGAGGCCTGGCTACAGTAATTAAGGTTCTCAACCTGAAACACAGAAATTACCTAAAAATGCTGCTAGGGTGAGTACGTGTGCGTTTTGCTGGGCAGAGAAAGTGTGATTTTTCACCAGATTTTCATATGGGTCTGTGCCCCCCAGCGAATGTTACAAAACATTAATCTAGTTCAATTTTTCCTAATTTGTTTTAAATTTGAGGATTTTTTTTTTTTGGTTACCTTATTTTAAAAAATCCACTGAACGTTAAATTTTAACTCTTTACACTTCTCTAACTTAAATTCAGATTCATACAAATGGATATGCATATATTTTTTAATTAGAAAAGTAATACATATTTATATAGAAAACTTAGAAAATAAAGAAAAGTGATAACAAGAAAAATCCCCACCATGGCTCCCACACGTGGATTTTTAAAAAACGTAGGTGAAGCCACTAGGGTACACATGGTTTTGCAGAGATGTATTAAGTGTCTAATTCATTTGAAGTTTCTAAAACTTAGTGTGTCTGCTTTCTTATATGAAGGTAGACTATTCGGTTGTCATTGTAATGGTTATTCCATTGTATTGTCGGACCATATTCTTGCCTGATAGACCGTTATAGTGGATCTGTGAATAACTTTTCCATTAAGTTTTCTCTTGGATGAGTTCTTCGCACATATTCCTCCCTGTAGGCTTGCTGGTCGGAGAACTCACACAGTTTTAGAGCTTGTGCACACGCTTTCCGGGAAGAGCAAGTGGCTTCCCGGGCCAGTGACTCAGTGTGCCTGTTTTTCAGTGTCCCTGCCAATTTTTTTTTTTTCCTTTTTTTGCGGTACGCGGGCCTCTCACTGTTGTGGCCTCTCCCGCTGCGGAGCACAGGCTCCGGACGCGCAGGCTCAGCGGCCATGGCTCACGGGCCCAGCCGCTCCACGGCATGTGGGATCTTCCCGGACCGGGGCACGAACCCGCGTCCCCTGCATGGGCAGGCGGACTCCCAACCACTGGCCACCAGGGAAGCCCCCTGCCAATTTTTTTGAAGCCACATTTTGTTCTCTAGTTCAACAGTTGCTTTAATGAGCATTTTATTTATTTATTTATTTTTAGAGAAAAACTTCTGTTTATTTATTAGGCTGCATTGGGTCTTCGCTGCTGCACACGGGCTTTCTCTATTTGTGGCGAGCGGGGGCTACTCTTTGTTGCGGTGCGCGGGCTCTTCATCGCGGTGGCTTCTCGTTGCAGAGCACAGGCTCTAGGTGCACGGGCTTCAGTAGTTGTGGCACACAGGCTCAGTAGTTGTGGCTCGCAGGCTCTAGAGCGCAGGCTCAGTAGTTGTGGCGCACGGGCTTAGTTGCTTCACGGCATGTGGGATCTTCCCAGACCAGGGCTCGAACCCGTGTCCCCTGCATTGGCAGGCGGATTCTTAACCACTGCGCCACCAGGGAAGTCCTAATGAGCATTTTATTTTATTTTTTTAATTTATTTTAAATACTCATCTTTTTTTTTTTTTAAGAATTAATTATTTATTTAGTTGCACTGGGTGTTAGTTGCGGCAGGCGGGCTCCTTAGTTGTGGCATGCGAACTCTTAGTTGCCACATGCATATGGGATCTAGTTCCCTGACCAGGGATCGAACCCGGGCCCCCTGCATTGGGAGCGCGGAGTCTTATCCACTGTGCCACCAGGGAAGTCCTCTAATGAGCATTTTAAAAGTAAGTTAGCAAGGCAAGGACTTTCCCACGTGGGAGTCCTATTTTCCCTCATTTAAATTGTTAGAATCATTCGACCCCTCGACCCAGCAGTTTTTCATATGAAGAAGATGTAGACCAGGCAGGTTAAGTGACAAATGGCCAGAGACAGAGTTGGGATGAGAGTCGAAGTTCCTTTCTGCTGTGTCTCTCAAGCTACATCTCAGCCACAGAGAATTAGCATTTGGGGTCCTTTGGTGCAATATCCACGCCCTGACCTGTTGGATTCTTGGGTCCAGCCTCTGCTGCATCCTAGATGAAGGGCAGTTTCTAAACTTGCTATCGCGTGAGGCAGTCTAATCCATCTTAAGGGGTAGAAAAATCTTCCATGATTCATCCATCCAACAGTTACTGCGTGCCTACAAGTACAAGAATGGGAATCCCAGGAGCTGGGAACACAGCAGCAAGCCTGCAGAGTTCTTAGTTCTTGTATCCACTGTCCTTACGTTTCTAGTGATTTAAAATCAGCTTCCCTATACTTTTCTTTTTGTACATCTTTTTAATATAAATTTATTTATTTTTGGCTGCGTTTGGTCTTCGTTGCTGCATGTGGGCTTTCTCTAGTTGCAGCAAGCGGGGACTACTCTTCGTTCCGGTTCATGGACTTCTCATTGAGGTGGCTTCTCTTGTTGCGGAGCACGGGCTCTGGGCGCGTTGGCTTCAGTAGATGTGGCACGCGGGCTCAGTACTTGTGGCGCATGGGCTTAGTTGCTCCGCGGCACGTTGGGATCGTCCTGGACCAGGGCTCGAACCCATGTCCCTTGCATTGGCAGGCGGACTCTTAATCACTGCGCCACCAGGGAAGTCCCTCCCTTTACCTTTTATTCATCAAATCTAGCTCTGCCCCTTGTAGCAAGACAGAAGCAATCTGCTCCCTCCTCCACATCCTGGCCCTTCAGCTACTTGAAGACATCTCCCTCTCCCACATGGACATTCCCAGCCCCTTCACCTGTTCCTCTGATGACGTGATTCGTGGAAATACCTTTTATCATTTACCCAAGGAGTACAGAAACATGGAAAATTCAGATATACAGGAAAAGGAAAATTAAGTTGATCCATGATCCTACCAATCAATCCCATTCTGTTTGTTTCTATTCAAATTTATTTTTCCCTTTTAAAGACTAGATCGTTCTGTTTTTCAGCAGTCCTCTTGTTAGTGGCACAGCACTTAGTGGTACAGCGTGAACATCCTTTCACGTCATCGGATATTTTCCTACAGTTTTATCTTAAATGCCTGCGCCATAGACCATTGAGACCAGAATGCAGTCACCCACCTGCCCTTCTGTCAGTTATTAGGTGGTTTCTCACATTTCACCAGGAAAAACAATGCTGCAGTTAACTCACTTGCAGTTAACTGCAAGATCTCCGTTAATTTGTACAGATCTGCGTTAATTTCCTTAATTAAAAAACCCAGAGTGGAATTGGCTGGGAGAAAAGACTTAAACTTTTCTAAGATTTTGCATTGTACATTTCTGGATTGCACTTGCAAGTGTGCTGTTGATGTTACCGTCATGAAGCCCTGCCCGTCGTGTCACTCTGTCCTGGAAGCGCTCAGACTGTTGCTGTCCCTTCCCTTGGCCCCAAGTGTGGCTTCAAGATTGGGTGCTGCCCTGGAGGGGTGGCCTGACCAGGGTCCCTTCTCCCCCATACCTGGTGCTAAACCTGGTCGTCTCTGCGAGTGAAGCTGCTGAAGTTGGGGTTCTTGGCCAATTCCCTGAGTTGGACTCAGCTTCTGAAGTTGGTCCGAGGGTGGTAGAGTGCTTCCACCCGGACTCCGATGTCCCCGGATGTCATAACCTGTGCTTTCTCCCTCTGTCTAGACCTGGGGCTAGGCGTGCTCAAGGTGCCCAAAGAGGCTGACAAAGGAGGCAGGGCCACGTCTGGGAGCACAAGGAAAGGAAAGCGGCAGCACAGTTCCCCTCAGAACCCACTCCTGGACTGCAGCCTCTGTGGGAAGGTGTTCAGCAGTGCCAGTTCTCTCAGCAAGCACTACCTGACGCACAGCCAGGAAAGGAGACACGTGTGCAAAATCTGCAGCAAGGCCTTTAAGCGTCAGGACCACCTGTATGTAGGAGTCTGGTCAGGACGTCTGTTTAGGGGGCTGCTGGGGGCTGGGCGTGTTCCTGGTTCTTTTGCATCCCCTCCCATCCACCTGCACCGCCCCCCACCGTCGGGTGTCCCAGGTGTGTGCGACCTGTGCTCCTCCCACGGCCAGTGTTTGGGGGGGCAGGGCCTACACCGCCCCGGACAGCCCGCCCTCCCCAGCCTCCAAATTCACTCCAGTGAGGAGAGCGCTGCTGCGATTTGCAGACAGGACTCTTGTGCTTTAAAAACACACTCCAGAGGCAATTTTGTCACGGAGGGAGTTGGGCTAACTCTGTAGAGAAATTTTCAGAGTCCCTGGTAGGTGTCTGAGCAGGACAGATATGCACTCCATGAGGAATATATGTTGGGAGAACACCAGGGCGTGAGGGGTTCTGAAATGCCTGTTTCTAGAACATGGCAATGGAGTGTTCACTCTTTCTTTTCCTTTTTTAATTCCCCCTTTTTTTAACTCGATTTTTTTTTTAACTTGACTTTAAAAAGCAAGCTCAGTATAAGAGTTAGGAGCAGAATTCTGTTTGTTCTTCATGTCTTAAAAATGATAAGCTTTCCTTGCTGCTGAGGGAAGAGAGACAGACTTTCAAACCAAGAGACTTGTAAGTGGGAGAGGACGATCCCTTGCATTTTTACAGCTCGCTCAGCCTTTACTGAGGGCTTCGATGAATCCTGCTTTCATTTTATCCTCTCCCCTCTCCCCATTAAGGATGGGAAATGATTTACTCCTGTCACAAGCTGGTAACAGTTGGGGCTAGGAAGTGGGTCTCCGGATCCCCTCTCTGCTGCTTCCCTCAGGTGGAGGCCAACGGTCCACATTTGGGAAAGGGTTTTATTATTTATTGGGCCATGTTGATTAGAACCATCCGGAGTAGGATTGTTGGGAACCCAGAGGGTGACTTACCCATTTGTTTATATTTATAATATATTAATGTAGATATAAGTATGATGTAAATATAATAACATACTTGCATTCTTTTATATTTGCAGAAATTATAGGCAAATTTGGCTTTTTTTTTTTGCTGTGGGGCTCCCAGGTAGCTGTCTAGAGGAATCCTATGGGAAGGCAAAGACTCCTTTGTTCAAGGAGGGATCATCCCCAAGTTAGCATTTCCTCAAGTGCGTTCTCAGAACTCTGGTTCTTGGGGATGCTAAAAGGGGCTATTTAAAAAGATGGTTTTGTGGGCAAATAAGTTTGAGAGACATGGAAATTTAAACAGATATCTCTTTATCTACTCTGTGGCTTTTCAGTTTGCTACTATGAACCTACAAGAAGTAAACAGTGTTTTTTCAAAACTTATTTGCCAGCTGAGCCCAAGTCCTCAGGGAGCAACTCTGGAGACTAGTGTTCCTTAGGAACCCACTTTGGGGAACTCTGACTTGGCTCCCACTGATTTTTTTAAATCTCAGATTAGGGGTTTGCTTAAGGGTGAGGTAAAGAGCTCCCCCTTCCAGATGGCTTTGACTGTAGCAGGGGTCTTTCCTCATGGGGTCTGAGCACAGTTTCTGAGTTGCGATGCTGCTGCCCCCTGGGGACACGCCTGGGTTCCTGCAGTGGGTGACCCACGCCGAGACACCCGCTAACTTCCTCCTCATGTGATTCCAGGACGGGGCACATGCTCACCCACCAGAAGACCAAGCCCTTTGTGTGCACTGAGCAGGGCTGCAGCAAGAGCTACTGCGACTACCGCTCCCTGCGCCGGCACTACGAGGTCCAGCACGGCCTGTGCATCCTCAAGGAGGCCCCCCCGGAGGAGGAGGCCTGCAGGAACTCACCCCACGCGCACGAGGTGGCCAGCCAGCCCGCACCCGCAAGCCTGTGGTCCCTGGTGCCCCCGGAAGCCCCATCCCCCAGCTCCCTGTTGCCCAACCGAGACCTCCTGCGCTGTATCATGAGCAGCATCGTCCAGCAGAAGATCCCTCCTTCCGGGCCAGCCCCGGGAGGGCCTGCAGACAGCGGCGAAGGGAGGAACGCGGCCTGTTCCTGCCTGCCCTCGTCAGGGTCCTCCTTCTGCGGCCCAGCCAGCACCCCGGCGGCCCCAGGAGCCCTGGGCACTGAGGTTCCCGAGGAGCCCCGGCCCCCACGGAAGGAGCCTGCGACGGACGTGTTAACAGCCGTCCACTCGCGGGCAGCAGAGAACAGCGGCCCTGACCCAGCCGAGCCGGAGCTGCCGCTGCTCGAGCCCCCATCATCCCTGGAGGGCTGGCCCGAGGGCGCTCCCCTGCCCACCTGCCTGCCTCTGTTCCGTGGCCAGACTGTCCCCACCAGTTCCCAGCCATTAAGCCACAGTTTCCAGTGGCTCCGAAACCTGTCGGGCTGCCCTAAGAGCAAAGGAAACAGTATGTTTGTTGTCCACAAGCCCTCTGCAGTGCTGTCCCAGGAGGGCTCCGAGCCTGGCCCCAGGCTCAGCAGTGACTCCCCTGCGGGGGAACCCTCACCCAGTCCGGAGGACACGCCACCCTTCCCTCACACGCTCCTGAAGGCACCGGAGGAAGCCTCGGGTGACCCCAGATATGCCAGCACCAGCGGGGAAGACGACTCCTCGGCTTCCAAGAAGAGCAAGTTTGACTGCAACTCCTTCTCGTGGCAGAACCCTGGTGAGTCTGGCCCCCAGGACGGCCCGAAGTCCAGCGGCCTCCCGTCGGATGCCACGCCGCTCTTGCGGCAGCTGTTCCTGAAGTCTCAGGAGTCTCTGGTGAGCCACGAGCAGATGCAGGTGTTCCAGATGATCACCAAGTCCCAGCGGATCTTCTCCCACACCCAGGTGACCGCCGCCTCCTCCCAGCTTCCCACGCCCGACGGCAAGCAAGTTGCCCTGAAGTCACTGCAGGGGCCATGGCCACAGCAGCCCCCACCTATGGCGCCCACTGTTGACTCTCTCCATGCTGGCCCCGTGAACCCTGAGCCAGAGGGATCCCTAGCCTGCAGGAGAAAATCCACACCCGCTTTCCCCACAGAGGCCTCCCCCAGCAGCGTGAGCCAGGATACAAAGGGAAGACCAAAAGTGGCTGCCGCTCCACCTGCCCTCACAGCGTCGTCCCTGGACCCCCCTGGGGACCCAGACATCTCCTCTCTGGCCAAGCAGTTGAGATCCTCGAAAGGGACCTTGGACCTGGGGGACATCTTCTCCCCAGGGGGCCTGCGTCAGACCCAGTTAGGAGGGGAGGAGCCATCCAGAGCCCGCCTCCCAGGGAAGCAGGCCCAGGCTGAGAGTGGCATGGCTTCCGGGGCCACGAAAGGTGAAAAGGGCCCAGCTTGCTCGCGGGGCGGAGGCTACAGGCTCTCCTCTGGCAACTCCAGGGCCCAGCGGTTTTCAGGCTTCCGGAAGGAGAAGGTGAAAATGGATATGCGCTGTGCGGCTTCTCCAAGCCAGGTAGCCATGGCTTCCTTCTCGTCGTCGGCCGGGCCTCCAACGGATCCCCCCTGGGACTCCAAGTCCAAGCTGACGATATTCAACAGGATCCAGGTACCAGGGCCCTCTCACGGGACCTGACCATGCAGGAGGCAGAGTCTCGTCCTTACCTGTTTCCACGTTTCTAACTTGTCCAGGCACTGTATTTGACCTCAGCAAATCCTCAGATGCAGTTTGTTTACAGAGGGGGGAATGAAGGTCCAGAGAAGTGATGGTTCCTCCCATCACCCTCCGCCCTGCAACACACACACACAAAACAGAACAGGGCTTTAGAGTTGTCAGAGACACTTTGTGTCATGTTTCTTCACTAAACTTTTTCTATTTGCTTTCTTTCTGCCTTTCGCTTCCTTTTGGATTTGCCTCCTTCACTTCTTCTGAGAATGTAAAGGCAGAGCTCCTTTGCCCTTGATATTCATACGTGAAATGCTGTGTCTTTTCTGGTTGTGAATCACAGGTCCACAAGTCCGACTTGGCCCCTGCTGCAGGCCTGGCGCCAGTCTGCCCTTGTGGAGCAGCTTGGGTCCTCCCACATCGTGCCCACGAGGTCCTGGGCACAGAGAGCTCGGCCACTTCTCTTCGTGATGTTCCGAGGTCCAGCATCCTTCCTGTCACACCACAGCTACCTCCTCCTCTTTTTTTTTTTTTTTTAACAGCTTTAATATTCACGTACCATCTAATTCACCATTTTGAAGTGTACCATCCAATGGTTTTTAGTATGTTTACAAGGCAATGCACCCATCGCCACTCTTTGCCAAAACGCTTTCATCACCGCAAAAAGAAACCCCACACCCTTGGTTGTCACCCGCAATCTCTCCATCCCTCCCAGCCCCTGGCAAGCATGAATCTACCTTCTGTCTCCATGGATTTGCCTATTCTGGACCCTTCACGTGATTGGAATCATAACGCTACATGGCCTTTTGTGTCTTTTGCTTCTTTCACTTAACAGGATGGTCTCAAAGTTCATCTGTGTTGAAGCATGGATCAGAACTTCATTCCTTTTTATTGCTAAGTAATTTGTCCATTGTATGGATACACCATATTTTATTTATCCATTCATCAGCTGATAGATATTTGGGTTGTTTTCACTTCTTGTCCATTGTGATAAGATTATTGTTTAGACATATGTTTTCATTTCTCTTGGGAAATACCGAGGAGGGGAATTGCTGGGCTATAGGGTAATTCTATTTGAGGAAGTGCCAGACTTTTCAAAAAGCTGTGCTGTTTTATATTCCTACCCAGAGTGTATGAGGCCTCCAGTTTCTCTGCATCCTCACCAACACTTGTTATTGTCCAGTTGGTTCTTTTTATTACAGCCACCTTAGTGGGTGGGAAATGATAATCTTATTATGGTTTAATTTGCATTTCCCTGATGGCTAATAATCCTGAGCATCTTTTAATTTGTTTATTGGCCATTTGTATATCCTCTTTGGATAAGTGTCTATTCAGAGTCTTTGCCCATTTTTAAATTGGGTTGTGTTTTTATTATTGAGCTGTGAGAGTTCATTACGTATTATAGATACATAAATATACATAATCCCTTATCAGATACATGATTTGCAACTTTTTTCTCTTATTCTGTCTTTTCACTTCTTGATGATGTCCTTTGAAGCACAGAAGTTGTAAGTTTTGATGAAGTCCAATACGTTCTGTCTTTTGTTTGGTTTTGGAGTCATCCAAGAAACCACTGCCTACTCCAGGGTCACCAAGAATTACACCTGTGTTTTCTTCCAAGTCTTATAGTTTTCACTCTTGCATCTCATTTCTGATATGTTGGCTCAGATATATTTTCATCTTCAGGGTGGAAATATCTACCGGCTCCCCGACCCGATGAAGGAGGAGAACATGGCAGGTGGCTGGTAAGTTCAGAAGCCCCTCGGGAGTCCTCTGGTGGCTTTGATGTGCTGGCTCTGGGGGAGCGAGCTCTGGATGCTTCACTCCTGAAGGGGCGAGCACCAGGCCATGGAGAATCGGGAGCATCATCTCCATTTCTTAGGGTTCGTCCAGAGCTGTCAGAGGATCAGTGTTTGGGGACGGAGTCCCATTCTCCCTTTTTTCCCCACAGTAACCAGCACAATGGCGGTCCCACAGACTGGGCAGAGCCAAGGAGCACTTACGTCTGCAAGAATTGCAGCCAGATGTTTTATACAGAGAAAGGGCTGAGCAGCCACATGTGTTTTCACAGCGACCAGTGGCCGTCACCTCGAGGGAAGCAGGAGCCGCAGGTGAAGGGGCGCGAAGCTGCCATTCATCTCAGGATGGAGCCGTCCTCCTGCGGGGAGCCTGGCTGGGGGCCAGGAGTCAGGGCTCTGCTGTTCTGGAGGGGCCCCTTGCTCCCTACCTATTGTGTCTCTTAAAGGGCTGGCTCTTCTCTGTGTGTAGGTGTGTGGCATGGAGTTTTGCAAGCCACCAAGACAGGTGCTGAGGCCGGAGGGGGACAGGCAGAGTCCCCTGGGAGCCAGGAAGTCCTTGGACAACATGACCGCAGCCCCTTTGGTGGTCCCTGTGTCGGTGCCTGTGGCTCCAGCAAACCATCCCCCGGGGAGCAAGGTGGGTGCACTTCCTTCCAGCTGTTGTGAGAAAAGCCCCCAGATCCTGACTCCAGAAGAGCTTGGTTTGCGTGTTCATTCATCCATTCAACCTCCAGTGAACTTCCTTTGTGTCTGGCCCTGTGCTGGGCAGGGCTGGGGACACTGCAGTGACCACAACAGGCTTGCCCCCGTCTCCTGGGGCTCCCAGCCCAGCGGAGTAGAGAGACCCATCCCCGGACACTGACGACCCAGAACGGGCCGGGCTGGGAGAGGGAGCTTTGGGAGCCCCGGGGGCACCAGAGACCCTGCCTGAGGAAGCGGGTGTTGCAGCTGAGAGCTGGAGGATGAGGAGGGGTAAGATGGGCAGAGAGGAGGGGAGATTGCGTGGAGGTAAGAGAGAGTGTAGCAAGCTCAAGCCATCGTCTCTTCAGCCTGTGCTGGAAGACCCCACCTGGAGAAGTTCATGCTGGACTCGGGGACGGGGTGCATGGAGCCCACTGTTTGTCTCGCAGGAGCTGCTGTCATTTTGAGGAGAACAGGTTTTCCTTTTGTCATGCTGTTGCATCCGTCTGGCCCCCACACTTTAAGTGCCAGTCACTTTTAACAACGGACATGAGTTTCCAAAATGGTCTGAGTGAGGGCCTCTCCTTGGGGGGTGTGGGTGCCTGAGAAGGCTCCAGCGTCAGATGTCGCCCGGCTTAGGGTCTGGAGTCTGGCTCAGGCGTGGTGGCCCTGCCCGGCTTCCTGCGCTGAGGACTCTGGGCACGGCCATGCTGGGTGTGCGTCTGGCTGGTCAGTACCCTTTCCCACTCTCAGGCCATCTTGAGGACTGAGCTCTGGGGCCGGTGGCCTCAGGTGACCCCTGTGGTTCTGAAGTCTCTTCTTCTCCAGGGACAGGAGAAGGACGGGGAAGAGAGAGACAGCAAGGAGAGCAGGCAACACAGGAAGCGGAAGAAGCTCCCCCGGCCCAAGGCACTGCTTATCCCTCCTCCGCCCTCCACGTCTGGGGAGCCGGGCCCGGGAGGATGCCACCAGAGCTGCCTGCGCTCACCCGTGTTCCTGGTGGACCGCCTCCTGAAGGGACTGTCCCAGTGCCCTCCCTACACGCCGCCCCCAATGCTCAGCCCCATCCGGGAGGGCTCTGGGCTGTATTTCAACACTCTCTGTTCCACATCTGCTCAGGCCCGTCCCGACAGGCTCATCAGCGCCATGCTTGGTGAGTGAGGTTGATCGCCCCACGACGGGCCTGCGGGGGGCCAGACCCCCGCCCCCTGTAGAATTTGGTCCAGCCATTCTTTCTGGCCTACGCCTGGGTCTGGTCTGGGGGTCCCGTTGCTGTTCGGAACTATCCCAGGACCATCTGGGACCAGCAGCCTTCTAGGTGCTTATAATTTTGTAGCCAGAAAGAAAATAGACGCCATTTAGCCTAACCACCCTTCTGCCTGCCCTTTCGAGTAATTTTTTAAACAGCTTTATTGAGATATAATTCACACGCCATATGAATCACCCATTTAAAGTGTACAGTGTTTTTTTTAGTGTATTCTTAGGATTGTACACCCATCCCACAACCTAATTCTAGAGCATTTTCATCACCCCAGAAGATTATATCCACGAACGGTTACACACAGGCCCTGTAGCCCCCAACTCCTCAGCCCTGGGCAACCACCAGTCTACCAACCTACTTTTTCTATGGGTCTCCCTATTCTGGACATTCCATATAATTGGAATCATACAATATGTGATATTCTGTGTCTAGTTTGTTCACTTAGAATAATGTTTTCAAGGTTCATCCATGTTGTAGTATGCATCAGTGCTTCATTTCTTTTCATGGATGAATGATATTCCATTCTCTGGATAGACGACATTTTATTTATCCATTCATCAGTTGACGAGCATTTGGGTTGTTTTCGTCCCTTGGCTATTGCAAATAGTGCTGTCAAGAACATTTATGTATAAGTTTTTGTTGGACATAAGTCCTCATTTCTCTTGGGTATATACCTCAGAGTGGAATTGCTGGGTCAAAGGGTAACTATGTTTAACCGTTTAAGGAACTGCCAGACTGTTTTCCAAAATGGCCGGGTCATTTTAAATTTCCACCAGCATTGTATGAAAGTTCCAGTTTCTCCACATCCTTGCTAACACTTCTTATCTGTCTTTTTTATTATAACCATCCTAGTGGGTGTAAAGTGGTAGCTCATTGTGGGGTTTTATTTTGTTTGTTTGTTTGTTTTGCGGTACGCGGGCCTCTCACTGTTGTGGCCTCTCCCGTTGTGGAGCACAGGCTCCGGAGGCGCAGGCTCAGCGGCCATGGCTCACGGGCGCAGCCGCTCCGCGGCATGTGGGATCTTCCCGGACCAGGGCACGAACCCGCGTCCCCTACATCGGCAGGCAGACTCTCAACCACTGCACCACCAGGGAAACCCTGTCTTGGTACCTTTATGGAAAATCAGTTGACCGTAAATGATTTGAGATTTTTCTTCTTTTTTAATACAGACATTTTACAGCTATAGATTTCCTTCTGAACATTGCTTTAGCTACATTTTGTAAGTTTTAGTATGTTGTGTTTTTATATTCATTCAGCTAAAGTCTTTTCTAATTTATCATTCCACTTCTTGTTTAATACACTGATTATTAAGGAATGTATTGCTTAATTTTCACATATTTGTGAATTTTCCAAATTGCTGCCTTTTATTGATTTGTAATCTAATTCTCTTGTGGTCAGAGAACATACTTTGTTTCTTTTTAAATTTAATTTATTCAATTTATTTTTATTTTTTTGGCTGTGCTGTGCGGTTTGCAGGATTTCCGTTCCCCCACCAGGGACCAAACCCATGCCCCCTGCAGTGGAAGCATGGAGTCCTAACGACTGGACCGCCAGGGAATTCCCTTAAATTTATTTTAAAATCTAAAATTTATTGAGGCATGTTATATGGGCTAGAATACGGTCTGTCTTGAAGAATGTTCCATGTGAATTTGAGAAGAATGTATTCTACTGATGTTTGGTGGAATGCTGTATTTTGTCTGTTTTGTCTAGTTAGTTTCAATTTCCTTGTTCATCTTCTGCCTAGTTGCCCTATCCACTGTTGAAAGTACTGAAATCTCCAACTATTATTTTTTAATGGTTTATTTCATCCTTCAGTTCTGTCGTTTGTTGCTTCGTGTATTTTGGGGCTCTGTTTTTAGGTGTGTATATGTTTGTAATTGTCACATCTTCCTTATGGCTTGACCTTTTATTATTATGATGTGATTGTGATATCATTTGACATTATTACAATAATTTTATCATTATCTCTAGTAATATTTTTTGTTTTAAAGTCTAGTGTGCCTGACATTAGTATAGCCATTCCATTCTCTTTTATGGTTGTTGTTTGCTTGGTATATATTTTTCTCTTCTTTTACTTTCAGCCTATTTGTGTCTTTGAAAATAAAGCATGTTACCTATAGACACCATTAGTTGGATCATGTGTTTTTTTTATCCAGTCTTACAAACTCTGCGTTTTGATTGGTTTGTTTAATCCATTCTTGTTTAATGTTATATTGATATGGTTGGATTTACATCTGCCATTTTGCTTTTTATTTTCTATATGTTACATGTCTTTTTCTCCCTCTGTTCCTCCTTTCCTGCTTTCTTTGGTATTAAGTGAGTATTTTCTAGTGTAATATTTTAATTCCTTAATTTTTCACTTTTTCTTAGTCATTTCTTAGTGGTTGCTCTAGGACTTAAAATATATGTCTTATCAGAATCTGTAAGGATGTGTAATAACTCATTAACAATGAAATATAGAAACACTGCTCCTATCTAGCTCTATTCCTTCTAACTCTTTTGCTATTATATATGTGAGAGACCCAGTAATACCTTACTGGTCATGTTTACTACTTTATATAATTTTATTTCGTGTAAAAACCTGAGAGAATAAAGGAAAGCAAGCATGATTTATAGAGGTTGTTATATTAACCTTCTTATTTACCATTTCTGATCTCTTCATTTATTCTTGTGGAGTTACTGTCTGAGGTGATATTCCTTTACTCCAATGCAGCTGTGCTCCTTGTGCAGTTACTGTCACATATATTATATTTCTATATGTTACAGGCCCACAATACATATTGTTTTATGCAGTTGTTTTTTAAGGCACTTAAGAAAAGAAATATGCAATCATACTGATTTTTATAGTTACCCAGATTTACTAGCGCTTCGCTTTTTTTTTTTTTGGTTTGAATTCAAGTTACCATCTGATGTCATTTGCTTTCAATCTGAAGAACTTTCTTTAGTATTTATTTTTATTAGGGATATATAATTCACATACCATACAATTCATCCCTTTAAAGTATATAATTTAATGGTTTTTAGTATATTCACAGAGCTGTGCAACCATCACTACCATCAGTTTTCAGAAATTTTCATCATCCCCAAAAGAAGCCCTGTACTTATTAGCAGTCCCTCCTTTCCATCCTCCTCACCCCCAGCCGTGGGTAACGACTAATCTACTTTGTCTCTATCGATTTGGCTATTTTGCATATTTCATATGAGTGGAATCATACAGTATGTGGTCCTTTATGAATGCCTCCTTTTAGTTAGCATGATGTTTTTAGGTTTCATCCATGTTGCAGTATGTATCAGTACTTTGTTCCTTTTTGCGGCTGAATAATATTTCACCTTTAATATTTCTTATAAGACAGGTCTGCCAGCAACAGATATTCTCAGTTTTTATTTATCTGGGACTGTCTTTATTTTACCTTCATTTTTGAAAGATAATTTGCTGAATATAAGATACTTGGTTGACCCTTTTTTACTTTCAGTAATTTGAATATATTATCCCATTGCCTTGTGACCTACATCGTTTCTGTTAAGAAGTTAGCTGTTAATCTTACTGTAGTGCCCTTGTATGTAACAAATTGTTTTTCCCTTTTTACTTTCAAGATCTTGTCTTTATTTTTGCTTTCAACATTTTGCCTATGATATGTCTGGATGTAGAGCTCTTTGTGTTTAATCTTTCTTGGAGTTTATAGAGTTTGCTGGATATACATACTGTTTTTCATCAAATTTGGGAAATTTTCAGCCATTAATACTTTAAATATTCTGTCCCTTTCTCCCCTCTTTCTGGTACTCCCACTACATATATATTGTTGCATTTAATGACATCTCACATTTCTCTGAGGCTCTCTTCACTTTCCTACATTTTTTTCTCTCTGTTCTTCAGATTTCATAGTCTCCGTTGTTCTAGCTTCAGGTTTGCTGTTCGTTTCTTCTGCCAGCTCAGATCTACTCTTGAGCCTTATTTTGGTTATTGTACTTTTTTAATCCCAGAATTATTTCCATTTGGTTCTTTTTTTTTTTTTTGGCTGCATCGCACAGCATTCAGGATCTTAGTTCCTCGACTAGGGATCGAACCCGTGCCCCCTGCCGTGGAAGCGTGGAGTCTTAACCACTGGACCGCCAGGGAAGTCCACGTTTGTTTCTTTTTAAAAAATAATTTCCATCTCTTAATGGCATTTTCTCTTTGATGAGAAATTTTTATTTTATCTTACTTTAATTCTTTAAGCATGGGAGCCGGGGGAAGAAGAAGCCCCCATCTCCTTGGCTGCACCTACCTGGGTAGAACTTCCATTACAAAGAGCTGGGGGCTAGGTGGGTGAGGGAGTGGGCCATGGCTCCAGTGACACAGACTCTCACTGATCTTACCAAGGTTTAGTAGATTTTCCTGAATGAGTATTTCTTAAAATGCTGTATGCCTTTAGGACAACTTGCAGAGACTTTAGCTTACTGTTCTTTTTTTTTTTTTTTTTTTTTTAATGATTTTCATCAGTAAATTTGTTGTCTTGCCGAGTTCCTTACTCTACTTTTTCAGAAGTCTTATCCCCCTTCCATGCAATCTTTTTATTTTATTGTGATGTGAACAGTTAACCTGAGATCTACCCTTTTAACAAATATTTAAGTGTGCAGTGCGGTATTGTTGACTATAGGTACAATGTTATACAGCAGATTTCTAGAGCTTGCTTAATTGAAACTTTATGCCCATTGATGAGTAACCTCCCATTTCCCACTCCCCCAACCCCTGGTTACCCCTATTCCACTCTTTGATTATATCGATGTGAATTCAACTACTTTAGATACGTTATATAAGTGGAGTCACGCAGTATTTCTCTTTCTGTGACTGGCTTGTTTCCCTTAGTATAATGTCCTCAGTGGTCATCCATGTTGTTGCATATTGCAGAATTTCCTTTTTTTTAAGGCTAATTGGTATTTCATTGTATGTTTATGTCACATTTCCTTTACATGCTCATCTGTCAATGGACATTTAGGTTGTCTCCACATCTTGGCTATTGTGAATAGTGCTGGAGTGAACATGGGAGTGCAGATATCCTTCTGAGGTCTTGACTGTGGTTCTCTTGGATGAATACCCAGAAGTGGGTTTGCTGCAGGATATGCTGGTTCTACTTTTAACTTTTGAGGAAACTCCATACCATGCAATCTATTTTTTCCTAATTTTTAATTTTATATTGGAGTATAGTTGATTTACAATGTTGTGTTAGTTTCAGGTATACAGCAAAGTGATTTCGTTATACATAGTCACATATCTATTCTTTTTTAGATTCTTTTCCCATATAGGTTCTTACAGAGCATTGAGTAGAGTTCCCTGTGCTATACAGTAGGTCCTTGTTGATGATCTATTCTATATACAGTAGTATGTGTATACCATGCAATCTTGAAGAGCCTGCTTTTAGCTGCTCTGGAAAGGCAGGCAGAAAGGGCCTCGTGGGGCAGTTCTAGCCAGTCCTCTTGAGGCTCTTCTTTGGGTGTTTTCCAGATCACGTGGACGGCTCTTTTGGCATCTGTGTGGTGAAGGACAACACCAAGATCAGCACTGAACCGTGAGTTGGAACAGACTTAGAACCTGAGGGTCCTTCCAAAGTGGGGATGCTTTTACCCTCCTTGCATTCCAGTGTCGGTTTTTCCCAAGGGAGCCTTCATCACGGGAAAGTCAGGTCTACATCCAGAGCCTCTCTAGGAGAGAAGTGGTGGATTTTTCCAGGTGTTTCTCCAATATTCCTTCTGTCCAGACATACCATAGTTGGATCTCTGTGGACAGAATGCCCAGCACCCTGGGGTTCTAGGTAGCATTGGTGATGTCACAATGAGATACTCTTTTATAGCCATGTACTGTGGCTAGATGGATGTTACCTTGGATGTAGAAGCAGACCAGGTATCAGCACATACCTCCTCTGTCCTACCCCAAACGCCTGAGGCCAGAAATCTGGCAATGAAGCGAACTGGAGGAAGGAAGAGAGTATCCCGCAAGAGGTCTGTGGAATACCTGTGCGCGTCTATTGGGGTGATGGGCACTCCCGGTGTCTGAGAGATGGCCGAAGCGTTCCACAGAGCAGGGCTGTGGCCTGAGAGCAGGGCTCACCGCACATCTCTCTTTTATTTCCCATCTTGGTCACACACATATGTCTTGTATGTCCGTGTGTGTGGCCTCATTTCAGACACATCAACATTGGAAGCCGGTTTCAGGCTGAGATCCCAGAGCTCCAGGACAGATCATTGGCTGCAAGTGACGAGCATGTAGCTTCTCTGGTCTGGAAGCCATGGGGAGATGTGATGACCAACCCAGAAACGCAGGATAGAGGTGGCTGAGACTTCCGGGCCAGGTTCCCAAGGGCCCTCCTCCATCTCCAAGGGGTTTCTCCTCCCAGTTCTCACCTTGACCAAGAAGCAGTGACCCCCGGGCGGCGGTGGGGTGGGCAGAGCTGGCCTTCGGTGCAGTACTGCTTTGCTGTGCTGCAGTCCCTTGCGCCACCTCTCCTCTCACCCAGTAGCTGGCCAGGCCATCGAGAGCAGGTGCCAGGAGCAGGGTTTCTGCCCGTCCTCCTTGTCCCTCCTTCCCTCAGCCTGCTTTTAACAGAGAGGTGAGGGAGATGGTGACAGGGCCCCCCGCGCCCTCTGTGCTGTCGGGGAGGTTTCCTCTCTGGCACTTGCTGACCCTCTGTGTCTCCTCTCCTTCCCGCTGCCGGGCTGCCTGCTGGAAACAGTGACCGAGCTCTGCAACGTGGCCT
Organism: Neophocaena asiaeorientalis asiaeorientalis; assembly: GCF_003031525.2. Lineage (NCBI taxonomy): Eukaryota > Metazoa > Chordata > Mammalia > Artiodactyla > Phocoenidae > Neophocaena > Neophocaena asiaeorientalis. Next base: position 3,435,395 of record NW_020175468.1, read on the forward strand.
GCTCCAGCGTGATGCCGGGCGGGGGCACCAACCTGGAGCTCGCTCTGCACTGCCTGCATGAAGCCCAGGGCAACATCCAGGTGAGGTGTAGGCGAGGGTGGGCTCAGAGGAGCTGTGGGAAGCTCCCTGCTCTCTTAGGGCCAGGGGCTCTAGGCGCAAGACACGTGCCTTCTACTTGGGGCTTTGCAGCTCACGAGAACCAAAGGCTGGCCACCCACCCTTCTCCCTGGTCGCTTTGGGACTGGTGGTGTCCTTGTGAATGTAGGGGAAATGCACACACACGGGCTCAATCAGTTGTTTATCTGGGGTGACAGCAGAGCACCAGGGTTCCTCCAGCGTTAGCTCATCTCAGCGGCACTGGGGACGGGGTGCCTAGCAGAAGCAACTCAGGGCCTGCATTAATCTGGTTTATTTACTGAACTTTAACTTTTTGATTAAAAATGGTGTGTGAAAACCTCTGATGCAACAGAAATGCCTCTGCCTCCTCCAAGGACCCTCCTCACGATCCTGAAGTTTAGCAAAGAAAGAAGTCCAACTCTGTGTAGTGGGAGAAGAAGTCACGTCACCCGAGTTGGAGACCCAAGAGTCAGGGCTCTATGGTGCTTTTTCTCAAGCTGAGATGCAGTGGCTGGCACGTGGTGGGTGCTCAGCAGAGCAATCAGCACATATTTACTGGGTCCTCCTGATACCTGGTGGTGTCATGGTATCAGGCTGGGGCCAGCTCAGGGGCCCGTTCTGCGTGTAATGCTCTGCTGCCTCCATCTTGAAATTCTTAATCGTTTTTGAACACAGGGCCCCGTGTCTCCACTTCGCGCTGGGTGCTGCAAATTGCATAGCTGGTCCTGACCGGGGTTACGCTGTTGAGCAAGACAGATGCCCTCTCTTTGCAGGGCTTACATTTTAGGAGAGTGAACACATGAAATACATTTTTTAAAAGTGATAGATAATGCTTAGTGCTATGAGGACCATAAAATGGGGTAGGGCAGGGGCAGTGCCACTCCAAATGCTGCTCCTTGAAGAAATAAGGAGCTTGTGCCAGAATAAGTCCACACACTGTTTCCTTCAAGTAAATCTTGCTATGAAAAAGGTAACGTCAGCTGCACACAACAGTACGCTTAGTGCTGTAGGCAATGTGTCCCAAGTGGTTCACAGCTGGTGGCCAGTCCACAGACCGACCACACTTTGAGTCGCCCTGGGGTAGGGGTGGCTTTGGGGAGGGCTGCACATATTTTCTGAATGAATGAAAGAATGAAGGCGGGCATCTACCTCACCTTCCCTCCCTCAGAGAGTTGCCCGCCACTCCTCTCGTTCCAGGTTGCCCTGGAGACCCTCTTACTGAAAGGACCCCAGAAGCCACCGACTCACCCTCTCGCCGACTATCACTACACAGGTAACTGGAGCGTGGCTGCCCGCGTGGTTTTGGCCTGGCTGAGGCCCCTGCGAGCCAGTCAGTTTCCATGGCAAGCTCTGCCTCCAGGAGTTCTCTTGGGGCCTGCACCTGCCCTCCCAGAAGGGCCCATCCTCTCTGGGGGACTCGGTGGGTGCTGTTCTCTAGTTGGATCCAACCTTCCCCTTTCCACTGGTTCCCTCATGAGCTCTGCCTGGCCAGAAGGGGGGTGCCAGGTTGGGGCGGCTCAGGTTCCGCAGCTGAGCACGCCAGCCCTGGAGTCAGGCAATCTGGGGCCCACGCCTGCACTTGGCAAGTCTCTTAACCAGCGGAAGCCTCAAGTTGCTGCACCCGTCAAGTGGGGAAGGTCATAGCCCCTACCTGCTACGGTTTTTGTGAGGATTGTGTGAGGTAAAGCAAGTAAGGGGCTTAGCAGAAATCTTGGCATATAATTGGCGCTCGGTGGCCTGAAAAAGGAGGGGAGTCTGCACTTCAGCCGTGGCTGCGGTCCCAGAAGGAGAAACATCCTTCCTCCTCTTGGCTGTTTCTCCAATAGGTTCGGACATCTGGACCTCCACAGAGAAGAGGCTCTTTAAGAAGGCGTTCTGTGCCCACAAGAAGGACTTCTACTTGATACACAAGACGGTAAGGCGAACATGGCAGGCTGGTGTAGACAAGGCTCCCTCACACGGCCGAGGCGCTAAAACTGCAGGGCCTGTCAGGGGCGATACTCTGCTCATGCTGTAAACAGTTGACAACTAAAATGCCATTGCTTTGAACAACCCCAAACAGTACAGAAATGAATCCCATGTTCAAAATAAAGCCCTCCAGGCCCCTCCCCACAATCCTACTTCTGATTGATAACCTGACAGGCATTTACTGCCCATATGGATTTTACACACCTGTATGCACTTTCTCAAAAAAGGATGAGATCATATATTTAATATCCTGCCGATTATTTTGCTCTTTTTTTTAACTTGATGTACGCAAAATTGCACATAAAGTGTAAGATTTAATGTTTTTGACATATTTATACACTTGTAAGACCATCACCATGATCAAGATAATGAAAATATCTGTCACCCCCAAAAGTTCCCTCCTGCCCCTTTGCAACCCTTCCTTCCTGCCACCCGGGTCCCTAGTCAACTCTTGTCTACTTTCTGTCACTATAAATTAGTTTGCATTTTCTAGAGGTTTATATAAATGCAATAATCATACAGCATGTGATCTTCTTTGTCTGGCTTCTTACACTCAACATAATGATTTGAGATTCATCCATGTTGTCGTGTGTACCCATAGTTCATCCCTTTATTGCTGAGGAGTATACCATTGTATGGACGGACCACCGTTCATTTAACCATCCACCTGTTGGCGGTTTCCAGTTACTGACGACTACACATAAAGCTGCTCTGAACATTCACGTACAAGTCTTTGTACGGACATGTACTGGGTTCTTTTTTTTTTTGCGGGGATGAGGGTGGGATTATAAATACCTAGGAGGGTAATGAGGGTAACTTATAGTAGATGTATGTTTAACTTTTTAAGAAACTGCCAAACTGTTTTCCAAAGTGGCTATACCACTTCCCATTCCCACCAGCAGGTTGTGAAAGGTTCAGTTGCTCCACACCCTCGTCAACACTTGGTATGCTCAGTCTCTTTAATTTTAGCCATTCTAATGAGTGTACAGTAGCATCTGACTCCCATTTTTCTAATGACTAATGATGCTGAGCATCTTTGTGTTTTTTTGCTATATGTGCACCTTCTCTGGTGAGCTGTGTGTTCATATCTTTTGCCTATGTTTTTATTGGAGTGACTGTTTTTATTGAGTTGTAGGAGTTCTTATTTTGTTCTGAACACCAGTCCTTTATCCAGATATATGCTTTGGAAATATTTTCTCCCAATATGCAATTTGTCAGTCTCCTAACTGTCTTTTGAAGAAAAGTTTTTAATTTTGATTAAGGATAACTTATTAGTTTCTCTTTTATAGACTGTGCTTTTCGTGTTGTATCTAAGAAATCTTTGCCTAACCCAAAGTCACAAAGATTTTCCCCTATGTTTTCTTCTGGAGGTTTTATAGTTTTAGGTTTTATTTCTAGATTTATGATCCATTTTAAGTTTATTTTTGTATGGGGTACGAGGTGAGTTCATTTTTTGCATATGGATATTTATTGTTCCAATACCTTTTGTTGGAAAGATCATACTTTCTCCACTCAGTTGCTTTTGTACCTTTGTTAAATATCAGTTGGCCACATATATATGCATCTACTTCTGGGCTCTGTATTCTGTTCCATTGATCTGTTTGTCTTTTATTAAGTTCTTCCCATACTGTCTTTATTACTGTAGCTTTATTCTAAGTCTTGAAATCAGAAAATGTTAGTCCTTCCACTTTGTTATTCTTTTTCAAAGTTATTTTTTGTACTCTAGATCCTTTTTATTTCCCTATGAATTTTAGAAATAACTTGTCAATTTCAAAATTAAAATTCCTGCTAGGAACTTGATTGGTACTGTTTTTGACTCTATAGGTCAACTGGGGAGAGTTGTTATCTTAACAATATTGAGTCTTCTGACTCGTGGACACGGTATATCTCTCTATCTAAATCTTTAATTTTTCAGCAATGTTTTAAAGTTTATTGTGTACAGTTGTTGCATATTTTTTGTCAGATTTATTCCTAAGTACTTCTGTTTTTTATGATGTTATAAAGAGTTCTTTTTTATTTCAGTTTCCAATGGTTTGTTGCTAGTATGTATAGAAATAAAATTGATTTTTATATGGATCTTGTGTTCTGAAGTGTTGCCAAGCTAACTTACTAGTTTTGGTAACTTTTTTGTGGATTCCACTGGATTTTCTACAGAGACAGTCATATCATCTGCAAATAAAGACACTTTTATTTCTTCCTTTCCAACCTGGATGCCTTTACTTTTTTTCTTGCCTTGTTGCACTCTAGAACCACCAGTACAGTATTGAGTAGAAGTGGTAAGAGTGGAAATCCTTGTCTTGTTCATGATATTTGAGGGAAAACCACTCCACCGTTAGCTGTAGGGATTTTGTAGGTATCATTTATCAGGTTGAAGAGAAGTTCCTTCTATTCCTATTTTGCTGAGAGTTTACATCAGCAATGGACATTGGATTGTATCAAATGCTTTTTCTGCACCTATCTAGATGCTCATATGATTTCTCTTTTTTAAGTTTAATATGATAAATTACATTGATTTTAGATTGTTAAACCAACCTCACATTTCTGGGATGAGCTCCACTTAGTCATGGTATATTGTCCTTTATATATATATAGAGAGAGTTGGATTCTATTCCCTAAAGTTTTGTTTAAAATTTTTCATCTATGTTCATGAGGGACATTGGTCTGTAGCTTTCTTTCCTTGTAATATCTTTGTCTGGCTTTGGTGTCAGAGAAATGTTGAACTTAAGGAATGAGTTGCGAAGTATTCCTTCCTCTTCAGTTTTTTGGAGGGCTCTGCCCAGCTGTCGCGTAAGGCTATGAGGTATCCACCACGTAAGGACACTCTGCTTTAATTAGTCCCAGTCGGTAGACATGTGGCTCCACATGATGTCACAGTGGGCGTCCTCGCGTGGACCTTTGTGTGCGTTTTCCTGGAGAGAAGCGCTCCTGGGCCAGCCTTGTTGCTCAGAGCGTGCAGAGCTTAGGTGGTGTTGACTCTGGTGGCTTCTCTCTGAACTCCTTCATCCCCGGGAGGACTTTGTGATTCTCTGTCCCCTGTAGCAGAGGAGCATACCAAGCCGTAGGGGAGAGACGTTTCAGGAGGGCTTTCAAAACGTGGCAGCTGGCCCCATGGGGAGGGGATTTAGGGCGTCAAGGCCATACTCACTGCTGCTCCTGAGGCACTGTCCTTAGCCGGCTTCTGTCTTCCTCTACTAGGTCCAGACAAAAACTGTAGCCCAGTGTGTTGAATATTACTACATCTGGAAAAAAATGATGAAGTCTGACTGCGGCCGAGCCCCAGTGCCGGAAAAGAGGGCCAAGAGAGAGCCGGATGAAGCAGACAGGACCGAAGCGAAGGTAGAGGGTCTCGGGGTAGGGCTTCTGGAGTTCAGTGCGGATCTGGATGCCCAGTGCCCATCCAAGATGGGCGGGGGTGGGGGGGTTGCACCCCACGACGTTTGTGCTCTGGACACCTGCTTCTCCCTTAGAAGGGCGGCAGGGCGGTCAGCACCCTTTCATCATGTCTGCCCCCTCTGCAGGTCACTCGTAGCCCTCGGGATAGACCCCGCCACCGTCCAATCCCCGAATTAAAGACAAAGACTGAGAGTTGCAGGAGGGAGTCCACCCTCAACTCCAGCCCAAATGCCAGCTCGAAACGGACCCCTGAGCTGCCGGGGAGCAGGGAGGGCCAAGGCTTCTTTCCCTGCCGGGAGTGTGAGAGGTACCGCCCTTTCCCTGGATGCTCCCACGCCGCCTGCCCTCAGCCCCCTGGGGCCCCCCCCCCAGGGCTACCCACCTCCCCCTGCTCTGACCCCTGTGTCCTCTGGTGCCTCCTCAGGGTGTTTGACAAGATCAAGAGTCGAAATGCCCACATGAAGCGGCACCGGCTTCAGGACCACGTGGAGCCCATCGTCAGGGCAAAGTGGCCCGTGGAGCCCTTCCAGCTGGAGGAGGGGGAGGAGGGCGAGCTAGGGGCTGGCATCAGCCCTCTGCAGCGGTGATTCTGCGCGGGCAGCCAGTTGGGACGGGCACCTCCAGCCCTGTCACGTCTCCTTCAGCCACTCCAAGGCACCCCTCTGCCTCCCTGGCCCCGTCACTGTCCCCACCGGGCAGCCCAGCTTGCAGACATGAAAGCCATTAGGCCACAAGCAGGCAGGGGACGCACAGTCATCTGACCGCTGTGAAGGCCCTGTCAGCTGTGCCAGAGGCTCTGTTCTCTTTAGGTTAATAGTCTCTCACCTTCTTTCAGTTCCACTCCTTCCAGAGCAGAGAGGCTTGGGGAGGGAAAGGTTAGATCTGGGTAGTTCTTCAATCTTAGCCTCAGTTTCGGGCTTTGGTTACATTTGTTAGATAAGGCCAAGATGTAGAGAATCAGTGGGAAATACCTTCAGATCTTCACCGTGTTGGGGCCCCTTACCGGGGGCTTCTCTGCCTTCGAATTCTGTCCCTAGTCTTGCCATGACTTGTACATTGTTTTTTTTGTACTGTCGACTTGTAAATCTTATTAAATTGGGTTCTTAAGCAGCTGTCTTATGGCTTCCCTGCCTGTTGATCCAGCAAAGGCTTTTGAGCCCCTGCCCCTCCCAGAAGCCACAGTGACGAGTAAACTGAGTCCCTGCCCTGGAGGAGCCTCATACATTAATGCAGCCAGCATTTATCAAGCACCTACTGTAGCTGTGCCAGACAACGCCCAGTCCGCGTGATGGGGACATAGTGATGGAGGGACAAGGCCCCTCCCCTCACAGAGCTTACATTTTAGGAGCAGGAAGGTAGCAGTGATAAATCAGCAAAAAGGCGAGTTTAGATGTCTATAGTGTGTGTGCTTTTGGCCGTAATAACAGAGTCGTCAGCGTAGGTTTAAGCTCTCAGGACACGTGGTGGTGCCAGTGGCTCCACGGTGAAGTCAAGGCCTGCCAGCAGTGGCCAGCGTCAGCAAGTTGGCTGCAGCAGCAGCAAGAATCCCCTCTTCTACGCCGAGCACCCAAACCTTCAGAGGGTGCAGGGCAGAGAGCAGCTCCCTCCCTTCCTTGTTCCCCTTTTTAAGAGTGAGGAAAGCTTGTAGCAGCGCCCAACAGAACGCCCCTCACGTCTCCTCGGCCAGAACTGTAGCCCGTGCTCTTTCTAAACTGATCCCTGGCAGTGGAAAGGGAAGTGGCCACCGTTATCCCGGACCTTCAAGATTTGTCTCCAGGACAAAAGCACAAGTTGTGTTCCCCCCTGGTTCTCCCCAGTTCCAGGACTGGGGAGAACCAGTGTGTTCCCTCAAATTTGTTGTCACCCGATCAAAACTGGAATCCCATTTGCCAGGAAAAGAAGAGGAAGCAGAAATAGCCACTGGGGAGTCAGACCTTGTGTCCACCACAAAGCGACATGAGGAAAGTACAGCAGGGGGCCAAGTTCGAGGGAGTGACAGGGAGTGGCAGACGCTGGTAGGTGGATGGCGCGGGGGTGGGAAGCCACACTGAGGAGGCTGCTGAGGCTGAGACCCGCTTCCAGGCCACGGTGTGGCAAAGCGCAGACTCTGCCACGGGAACCAGGGGAGGCTGTTCAAAGCTCTAGCTGCTGTGTGGGGGCCGTGGGCGGCGAGACGGGAAGCCTGGAGAGTAGCTGGAAGGCTCTCAGCGGAGACGGTGGCCGGGGCTGGAGTAGCAGTGAAGAGGCCAGAAGCGCAAGGATTAGGGATCACGTTAGAAGTAGATTCAGACTTGCTGATGGGTCACACGTCACAGGGAGAGCTGGTAAGGAAAAGGACAGATCGAGGTTGGCATGGCAGGTTGGGGTTTGAGCAACTGGGTAGATGCTATTGACTGAGATGAGGAAGAGGGACACATCAGAGGATTGATGGCTTAAAGGCGTGATTGTGTCTATAGCTGTGTGCTGCCTTTGGAGGGACTGGCTAGGGGAGCAGGGTAAACGGTGGTGTCAGGAGGCTTCACAGAAGGGCCAGCTTTCAGCTCAGTAAATCTGAAAAGATGGGGAGGGAGGAGCAGAGGAGGAGGTTGAGTTTGAAGTGGTGCGGGCATTGTGGTTGGGGAAAGGACTCTGGCATCAGATGAACCAGAATTTATGGCCTGGCTCTTCCTTCTTTGCCACCTTGGGCAAGTCATTTTCCCTGTTTGAGTCTCAGTTTTCTCATCCTGTAACTGGGATGGAAAACGCCTACCCCCATATATCTGTTTTGTTTTGTTTTTTTAATGCCTTTAACTTTTTTTATTTTTTTAATTTTTGCTGTGTTGGGTCTTCGTTTCTGTGCGAGGGCTTTCTCTAGTTGCGGCGAGCGGGGACTGCTCTTCATCACGGTGCGCGGGCCTCTCACTGTCGCGGCCTCTCTTGTTGCGGAGCACAAGCTCCAGATGCGCAGGCTCAGTAGTTGTGGCTCACGGGCCCAGTTGCTCCGTGGCATGTGGGATCTCCCCAGACCAGGGCTCGAACCCGTGTCCCCTGCATTGGCAGGCAGATTCTCAACCACTGCGCCACCAGGGAAGCCCCCCATATATCTGTTGATGAGAAAAATGTAAATCGGATATTGGCAGGTGCCCCGTATGACCTGAGCACTCATGCTGTTGAGCCACTTAACAAGCACTCATGCTGTTGCTGTCACCGTGTGGGTCCCGCCCTCCATAACAAGTGAAGCCCGAGACACTGGAAATGAAAGTCTCTGGCTTCATGGTCGGGTGGTATATTAGTTATCTATTGCTGCGAAACAAATTAAGCTGAAACTTAACAGCTTTAAACAAATGGAAACTTTTACAATAGTGCTGCTTTAGAGGGGCAGGGAACCCAAACTGTTCGTGGTTATCCAAACTCACCCCCATCTTATCTGCGGTCAGAATACAGTGGCAACCACAAGTGGGTGGTCCAGAAGACTCTCTGAAGGTAAGAAGAGAGTTGGGCAAAGGTTTCTTGTGAATTACCTCCCCCCAGCCAAACTCCACCCCCAGAAAACAGTGTTTTCTCAACCCCAAATTATCTGCGTCGTAATCATGTAGGGGTCCTATAAAAAATGCAAATTCCTGTACCCCACCACAGACTTTCCTAATCTGAATTATTGGAGGTAGGGCCCTGGAACTTAAATTTTTTTACAGAAACTTTCTTAGAAGAATAGTTTATAGATATGCATAAAAGTTGGGAAGATGGTACAGAGAATTTCCATATACCCCACACTCAGTTTCCCCTATTATTCTCTTACATTAGTGTGGTACATTTGTTACAATTAATGAACCAATATTGCCATATTATTATTAACTAAAGTCCATCCTTCATTCAGATTTCATTAATTTTTACCTCATGTCCCTCTTCTGTGCCAGGATCCTCCCAGGACACCACATTACATTTAGTTGTCACATCTCCTTAGGCTCCTCATGGCTGTGACAGTTTCTCAGACTTTCCTTGTTTTTGATGACAGTTATGAGAAGTCGTGGTCAGGTATTCTGGAGAATGTGCCTCAACTGGGGTTTGTCTTATGTTTCTCACGATCAGAGGGTGAGGAAGACCGCAGAAGTGAAGTGCCACTGTCATCACATGTTATTAAGGGTACACAGTATCAGTGTGACTTATCACTGTTGATGTTAAACTCCACCACCTGGCTGACAATGTTTGTCATGTTTCTACACTGTAAACTTAGTCCCCGCCCACAATACTCTCATCTGTGGAAGGAAGTCACTGTGCACAGTTCATGCGTAAGGTGTGAAGAGTCATGCTTCAACTTCTTGAGGGCAGAATAGCCACATAAATTATTTGGAATTATGCACGGCCATTTATTTACTTGTTCAGTCATTCATTTACATCAGCATGGGCTCATGGAGATTTTATAGACTGGGTTATTATCCAGTGCTACTTTGTTGCTCAAATTGTTCCAGCTTTGACTATTGGGAGCTCTTTCAGTTGGCTCTTGTGTCTCTCTGACATACCCCATTTGTGTGTGTGTGTGCGCGCGTGTGTGTGTGTGTGTGAGAAAGAGAGAGAGACAGAGAGAGAGAGAGAGAGACAACGAGATGGAGGCTGAGAGACTTCTGTTCTGGAACTACAAGATGCTCTAAGCACATCCTGTATAATTTCCTGCCCAGTCCTAGAACCAGCCATTTATCCAAGGAGCCCTGGTTACTTTTATTGGAGAACAGTATTAAAAACTAAGATCTGGGCACTAGGTGTGTTTGACCCTGAATTTTTAACACAGTCTCACCAGCTATTTCTTATTGAAACCAGAGTTAGAGAACCTCTGCTCTCAGTTTTGACTCCCGTCGCTCAAGTATCAGCATACCTCAAAGGTACTGCAGGTCCGGTTCCAGATCACCACAATAAGGCCAGTCATAGGAGTTTTGTTTGTTTCTTTCCCAGCGCACATAAGTTATGTTTACACTATACTATAGTCTATTCAGTGTGGGGTAGCATTATGTGTAAAAAAAAAAAAGTACATATCTTAATTTAATAATACTTTATTGCAGACTTCCCTGGTGGCGCAGTGATTAAGAATCCGCCTATCAATGCGGGGGACACAGGTTCGAGCCCTGGTCCAGGAAGCTCCCACATGCCACAGAGCAACTAAGCTCATGCACCCCAACTACTGAGCCTGTGCTCTAGAGCCCGCAAGCCACAAGTACTGAGCCCGCATGCCACAAGTACTGAAGCCCGCGAGCCTAGAGCCCATGCTCCGCAATAAGAGAAGCCACTGCAATGAGAAGCCCACGCACCGCAACAAAGAGTAGGCCCCACTCGCCACAACTAGAGAAAGCCCACGCAGCAATGAAGACCCAATGCAGCCAAAAACAAATAAATAAATAAAAGAAATAAGAGAAAAAAGTCGCCAAGTATTTGGAAACTAAATAACACTCTTCTAAATAACTCATGGGTCAAAGAAAAAAATCAAAAATGAAATTATAAAAACTGCTAAAAAATGCTAACCATCATCTGATCCTTTAGCCAGTCGTAACAGTAACATCAAAGATCACCGATCACAGGTCACCCTAACAAATATAGTAATAAAAAACTTTAAAGTATTGCAAGAATTACCAAAACGTGACAGTGAGACATTAAGTGAGCCGACGCTGTTTGGGAAATGGCGCAGCTTGGACAGACTTGCTCAACACAAGGTTGCCACAAACCTTCAATTTGTGAAAACCGTAATTTCTGCGAAAGGCAAGAAAGCAAAGCACGATAAAATGAGGTTCGCCTACTTCACTGGCCTTCCCAAACCAATTACAGCGTAGGTCGACAGAGGGCGCAGGAAAAGGGATACCATTTTCCGTCTTACCACTCACGCCTTTCCAAGTGAAGGAGAACGTCAGGAGGTAAAGAGCGAAGGCGGGGACTAAACTCTGCGCAAGGGAACTGTCAAACCCAGGCGTGGATTGGCCGTGTCTTCCGTCATGGAGCTGTCACGTGAGGATCAATGGTCAGCTGACTACGGTCCAAATTCCGCCGGGAAGTGCAGACGGAGCCAAGAGCTGATGTTGATTGGTGGAGGAGGATCCAGAAAGGTAGCACCTCAAGGCGGGTCCTTGGCGGTGAGGACTACGATTGGCTTACGCAGAGTCACGTGGTCTGTCCTGGTAGCACCAGGAAGAGAGTAGGGTGCCGTACGCGGACGCATACGCATGCGTTAAAGCATCGGGTCGCCAATTGGAGGCCGTGAGTCACGGGGCGGTGCGCGGCTGCTGGCGAGGGCGTGGCCGACGGGGCGCGCGCCGCACTACGACGCCGCTGGTTGGCCAGTGCGAATCACGTGGTTCTGGGCCGCATTGAGACGCGCGCCGGTGCGACGTCAACGCAGACGGCTAAGCTCTCCTGACCTGTGTACCGCCGCCCGGCCGCAGCTGAGTCCTCCGAGGGCCCGGGTCGGGCGGTTTGATTAGTACCTTTGCGGCCGCCATGGACAACTCCGGGAAGGAAGCGGAGGCGATGGCGCTGCTGGCCGAGGCGGAGCGCAAAGTGAAGAACTCACAGTCCTTCTTCTCGGGCCTCTTTGGGTAAGAACCGCGCCGAGGGGTCCGGCCGGGACCTAGACTGAGAGGACAGAGGAGTCATAGACTGGGGCGGCGATAGAGACGAAGGGCTCGAACCTAGAGGACGGGGTGGGGGCGGCTTGCGGGGTTACGTGACATGGTCTAAGGCAGCAGAGGTGACACCGGCCGAGGGCCAGAGTGCCCGAGTGCCCGGGTTGTGGCATTGGCAGAATAGTTTGAGGAGAGTCTGTCCCAGATGGTAGAAGGGCCCTGGGCTGAGGACACCCAGGCCGAGGCGACACCATCTGGAGGCAGGAAGGGGACCCAGGTTGAAGATGGGCCAAGGGGCTGGTGGCGAACCTGGGCCGAGGGAGTATGGTCTCAGGCCTTGAAGGGGACCTGGCCTGCCGGGACTGAGGGAACCTGGGAGGGCAACCAGGTTAAGAAGCCTTTTGGAGCTCTAGGAGAACCTATTTGAAGGATCCCAGACGAGCGTCTTGGGTCCCTGGGACTGAGGACCCCTGCCCGAGGGCTTCATCTTTCCAAGGCCTGGGGCGGTGGATTTGTGTGAACGCAGGCTCAGGGCTCAGGGCTAAGGTGATCCTGGGATGATGAGCCCAAGTCTGAGATGTGTGAGGTGTCTGGGATGGGTATGGCCTTGGTCACGGCTGAGTGTAAGGGGACCTGACACCCTGAGATCTGAGCAGAGGAACCCCTGGGGTGATGGAGTTACGGTTTCTGAAGAAGCCTGGACTGGGAGGCTGGAGACTAAGGTGGGGTGAGGCTTGATTTAGGAACTGGAGGGTTAAAAGGGAGAGATGAGGGAGATGAGAAAACCAAAAGGGGCCGAAGGCCTGCTGTGTGATCCTTGAGTAAGGATTGGGTGGGCATTGTGAGTAGGATGAGAGTGGCGTGCCCAGGATACCGCTGAAGGGGTCTGGGAGACAGAACCAACACCTGCAGCGCGGCAGACATTTCACATAAAGTTCACGTTGGCTCGTAAAAGTTGTTTGGCTGGCCATCCTTTGAGGAATTTTAGCGGCTTAGGAGTGTCAAAAGCCGTGGTTTGAAGTGGTATCTGCCATTTCCTGATCTTGGGTAAGCTGTTTAATTTCCCTGTTACAGGGGAGCTTAGTGAAATCTATCTCAGGTTTGTTACTAGTATAGAATAAGAATGCAAGTAAAGTGCTTAGAATTGAGCCTGGGATGTGGTTATCACTCTGGGAGTGCTAGCTACCATTAGTGTTACTTCCAGCAAGGAAACAGGTGTGGAGCCTGTACAGGGCTGGTGGGGATCAAGGTAGGGGTCTGATGGGAGAAGTGGGGATGGGGGGGTCAGAGCAGGGAGAAACGGTGTAATGAGAGAGGAGATGAAAGAGGTTGGGAACAGAACTCCGGGCCATGGAGACTTAATAGGGTGAGGGGAGGGGGCTTGAGGCCCCGGGTGGAGGGAGAAGAAGGCCGCGGAGGGCTGAGGAGGGTTGTGTTGCTCATCGGCCTGGGAGGAGAGCTGCAGTAGGCCGGGTGAGTTTGTAGTGAGTTAGGAGGAGCTGTGAGGAGGGGGCCTCATGGAGCCTGGCAGCAGAGACAGGCAGAGGTTGGGGAGGGCTGTGAGGCTGGGAGAGTCATCCAGAAGGCTGGGGAAGGGGCTTGCGGGGAGGACCAGGGATTGGGAGAGATGGTGTTAGGAGGTTGGTAAGAAATGAAGTGGGGGAGGGTTCTTTCCAGGAAAGGAGATGGGAGCCGCTCGTTGTTATTTGAGGGTGGTTTATGTTTAGTGAAAGAACTTGAGTAACCTGGCTGAGAATTGCCTGGTGTGGAGAAACATCCGGGGCTGATGGCCTGTATTGATTAGGTGAGAAATGTTTTATTTTGGAGGCTAAGAGTGGGGAGAGGGTATGTGTGTTTCTGCTTCCTTCACAAGGGGAGAAATTCAAGTGCAGTGTTCTGGGGTGGGGCTAAGAGCTCAGTTTTCGGTAATGGTTTTCCTGGGTGGCTTTTGGTGTCTGGTCCCTTTGGACTGGGGGTTAGTGTACTGTTGGGCCGTGCTTGGAGGGAGCTGCTGAGTGAGACCCTGAAACACCTGCCACCTGGTTGGGAAGGCAAGATGAACGCTTGCTAAAACACTAGTAAAGCAAAATTGTCAAATGTGACTAAGGGCTAGATTCTGTCGTTTGTGGGAGGTTCCTGACCTGAGAGGAAGCTGCATGAGCTGAAGGAAGGTTCTGGTGAGGTGTGAGCTGGGCCCCAAGGAACCCTAGGTCATGCTAAGGGAGTGGGGCCTGGGGAAGGTGTTCTAGGCAGAGGGAATTGTGTGAACAGAGGTCTAGTGTGAAGGGAGGTTCTGCCCGAAATGATGGGGAACCAAAATCTAAAGGGAACAGGGATGGCTCCCCAGAGGAGAGACCTCCATCTGGGAGGATGAACAGGAGTTCCAGGGGTACCCTCTGGCGGGGGAGCACTGCTTCAGGCAAAGGATACAGTTTGAGCAAGGCCCAGATGAAGGTTTAATGCAGGGGCTTCCGTGTTAGCCCATAAAGGTAGAATGGGCAGAAGGGGGTGAGACTGAACAAGAACCAGGCCCAGTCCTGGAGGGTCTTCTGACAAAGGGCTTGGATTTGAGGAGGTGTTGGAGAGTATTGAGGATTTTAATGGGGGCCTGTCTTAGCCTGTTCAGGCTGCTGTAACAAAATACCATAGGCTTGGTGGCTGATAACCAACAGAAATTTATTTCTCACGGTTCTGGAGGCTGAGAAGTTCAAGATTTTGGTGCTGACAGATTTGGTGTCTGATGAAGACGTGCTTCCTCATAGACAGCTATTGTTTCACTGTGTTCTCACATTGTGGAAAGGGCGGTGGAAAGGGTGAACTAGTTCTCTGGGGTCTCTTTAATAAGGGCACTAATCCCAATCATGAGGGCTCCACCCTCATGACCTAATCTCCTCACAAAGGCCCCATCTCCTCATACCATCACCTTGGAGGTTAAGGTTTCAACACATGAATTTTGGTGGGGGACCCAAGCATTCAATCCATAGTAGGGCCAGTGCTGGAGGGTTCGCATTTGCCTTGTAGAAAGGACTGCAGCAGCTGGTGTTGGGGAGAGTGAAGACAGTGACAGTAATAATAGCTGATAACGTTTATTAAGTGCTCACTCTGAGTCTGAGTCCGGCCTGGGCCAGGCACTTTACCTGCGTCCTCACATGTAGTCCTCACGACGTCTCCGTGGAGGTGGACAAATGGGGGCTTAGAGATATTGGTATATTTGCCCAGTCCTCTGGTGAGTGGGAGATCGCGTTCACACACTGTCCTGTCTGATCCCAAAGCCCTCTTGCTGCCACACGAAGTTTGTCCTTGATGCTCGGGCCCATTTCTGGGCACTCCGTTTAGGGAGGATGTTGGCTAACTAGGCGTCTTAGGGAGCTTTCCTTCCTCTGATTCCCCCATCTTCCCCACTCACGTGGCAGTTTTCTCCAAACATCTGAAAGAAAGAGCAGGTGTATTCATCCCAGACCCTTCAACTCCAAGAGCGGTTGCCATGGTGCAAGGCTAGCGCACAGGACAGGGGTGCAGACGGAGACCGAGACCCGCCTGACCAGAGCCTGTCTGCCGGAGGGGCCAGCCCGAGAGGACTTGCCTCATGGGCGGGAACCACTCCTGACACCTTCCCTCTGGAGCTGGGGTTGCTGGGGTTCGGGGTTGCTGGGGTTCAGCGTTTCACAACCCGCTGTGGCTTCCGAGGACTGGAGCGGGGAGTGTTGGGGCTCAGCTTGTCCCTCTTGCTCCTCCTTCCCCTTTCAGGAACCTCAGCGATGACAGCAGCCCAAACTGAGAGGTCTCTGCTCATGTCAGAAGGGCCAAGGAGGGCAGCCCCATCACCTTGGCTGTTAAGGCCTTCTTTGCTCTTCGTTATTTCTGGGCTGCCAGACACTAGGGGGCTTTGGTGCACCAGCAGCCTGGGAGGGAGGCTGTACCAGCCGGCTCACAGATCCAAGCTGCTTCTGTACCTTCCCTCCCCTCCTCAGCTCCCCAGCCAGGGCTCAGGAGATGGGAGAGCAGCCCAGACTTCTGCTCTGGAAGCAGAAAGGTGGCGATTTCCCAAAGACGATGCAGTTGTGGAAAAGGAGAGGGGAGATGCAAGATGCGCTTTTTCTTCCTTCCTACTGCCTGTCTCCCGAGGGATCCAGACTTCTTGCTGTACCCCTTCGGGATTGCGCAGATTCCAAACAGTGGTTCTGTTCCCGGTGCTTTTTCTCGTCCCTGACATCTCCCCGTGACCCCTTCCCCCAAATCCAAAATAAAAACTTCTTTCCACTCAGATACCAGTGTGTTTAGCTAAGTTTCTTCTTCTTTGAACTGAAGATCATAGTAATACCTACTTCGTAGGATTGTCCTAAGGAGAGAATGAGGTTATGCATGTGAAGCGCTGGGAGCATGGTGCCTGACCCTGGTGAGTGCTTATTAAGTGCTTACCATTATCAACAGTATTAGTATTGTGTATTGTGATTGGAAGTTGAGCCCAAGGCACTGGAGAACTAGAGATAACGGGGTGCTTTCTGTGCACAAACAGCAGCCTGCAGATCAAATGTTGACACAGTTCCTGCTTGAACCGCTCTTGGGCACCAGCAACCCCTGGGAGCCCGGAGGCTGGCTTTCCTGAGGCAGAGATTGTGGCCAAGGTCCTCCGGGTAGGTGTCCCCCATCCAGGACCCCCCTGGGCCCTTGGCTGAGGAGTGCCGGCTTCCAGACCACCCTCCACCTGCAGAGCACGCAGGACCCCGGGGTGCCGGTGAGCTGGGCACCGAGGTGACTCGCTGTCCCCTGCCAGCTGCCTAGATCCACAACTTGAAACTCAGCCTCTCTTGCCCGGGCTCAGAGTGGAGGCTTTCCTGAGGGGACACAAGGCTTCCAGGGAAGCCGGCTGTCATTTCCCTGCAGTCTGAGGGTTCTACCTCTCTTGATGGATGGGACCCTGCTGTCTGCTCACACAGGTTTCGACACTCCTGTTTGGAGTGGGGCTACTGAGAGGCAAGGGTCTTTCCAAAACATCTTTTAAGAATAGGCACCATTGGGCCCTCCGGCTGGGATGAAGGAATCCTGTCGGGTTGCAGAGGGCATCCGTATAAGAACCATGGGAAGGCCTGCTGGGCCGTGTGGGAGGCGTGGCCGCTGCCTCTGAGCTCACGGGCAGGAGGGCGGTGGCCCGGGAACCAGCCCCATCAGTGTGGTGTTCAGTGGGTGGGGTAGGTGGGAGGCCCCCGGCTCTGGAAGCCAGGGAAGGGGCGCCACTTAGCTAATCTGGAGGTAAGGCGATGAAGCCCACACTGCGATGCGAAAGGAGAACATTTCCAGAACCTGCTCTCTCCGCCAGCCTGATGCGAGTGATGCTCTCGTTGGCTGAGCACCTGCTGTGTGGCAGGCGCTCTCCGGGCTGCTGCCTGCGGGGGCAGGGGGTGTTCCTTGTGCCTCCAGCAGGCCTGCCGGCTGTGGTGTCTTATCCCCACTTACAGCTGAGGAAGCAGAGGCTGGGGCACCACGAGCCAGCACCGGAGTCCAGGCCTGCCTGACTGTGGTCCTCAATTTTTCCACCCACCCCAAGCGACTCTAGAATTCCCATTGCCGGGTGGCCGGCAGCCCTTGGGGTGTACTTCTCCTCCTTCATATAATAGCAGCTGTTTGAGCGCCTGCTCCGGGCCTCACTGTGCTGTGTGCCAGGTACTGCGCCTTCTCGTCCTCACGAGACGCCTCCCAGGTCAGGCTCATTGTCTCTGTGTTACAGATAAAGAAACCAAGGCTCAGGGATCACTAGCCCAAGGCCACACAGCTAGCAAAGTGCCCAAGGCTGACCTCAGCCCAGGCCTCTCGGCCCCCAAGTGCATTCTCTCTCTCCCCATTGCCCGTCCAGGCATTTCAGAGCTGGGCAGTTAGTGTGTAATACTGGATTCTTCTGTCGTTCCTGGGGCCCTACGGGAGCTCGATGCACCGCAGAGCCAGAGGGGCAGCAAGGGGCTTAGCGCTCGTGGGCGATGTAGGAAGAGAGGCCGAGAGATGCCCAGAGACCCCGCGGCTCTGGCTCTGCCAGCCCCGGTGCAGTCGGCAGAGGGGCGAGGCTGGGGGGGCCGCTGCTCCCGGTGCCAGGGGCCTCTCTGTTTTCTGATGTACCTTCAGCCTGCCACTCCGTGAGGTGGGCTAGGGCTCAGCGGGGAGCTGGCTTAATGACACCCTCGGGGCCTCGAGGCTGCTCAGGCTGGCTCCAGCTGAGAGCAGCATTTACTCCTCAGATGAGGGAAACCTGAGCAGCGCTGGCTGTTTAATCGACAGGAGAGGCTGGAGCAGGCAGGGAGCTTGTGCGCCCCCTCCTTTTCCAGAAGACTCTCGGACACAGGGAAGGAAGCTTCCTGGATCACAGGGTGAGCAAGAGGCAGGGCAGGTTCCCCGGCCCTGCCGCTTCCCGGCAGCATCGGCGTGGGCCAGCCCCTTCACCACTGTGAGCCCCAGCTTCCTCCTCTGTAAGCCAGGGTCATACCTAGAGGGTGACTGTGAGGTTGTCTGTGCTGCTTCAGGTGGCACCTGGCAGAACACTGTAATGAGTCGTGAGGATGCACAGCAAAGGAGAGGAGGTTGGGGCCGGACCGGCCCTTGGGTCCATTCTTCCCGGGGGCCTTCAGGCCGAGGAGGGGGCTGAGGGCAGGTTGCCCTCAGAGGGCGCTGCAAAAGGACAGGGAGTGTCGGGGACCTAACATGGGAGTTACTCCACCTGCCTTGCCTTCTGAGGCCCTCAGGAGACTGCAGGTTGGGTGGGTGGCTTGTTTCTGGGAGCTGGGAAGTGCCCAGGGGATGGAGAAAGGAAGGAGGGAGGCTGAGACTCTGCCCTGCGGACCCCCTGGCCCGGGTCCCAGCGGACTATCTGTGCATGCCTGGCACCGCACCCTTCCCTCCATATGGCAGCCGCTGGAGGATGGTGGCTGTGCCTGGGAGACCTGAGACTGCTTCCTCCGCCTTGCGGAGGGGAGAAAGCAAAGCTGAGTGGGGTAATTATAGACAGCCCTGCACCAGCCTGGCCCAAACCAGTTCCCTCTATTCCCAGTGTGGCTCGGAGCTGTGTGATGGGAAGGACGGAGCAGAGGCAGCTTGGGGGGATCGGTGCGGGGAGGGACAGTCAGCTGTCACAGGCGCTGCCACCTGGGCTCTTCAGAAGATGCAGGGCCAGCTAGCCCCTCTGGCCCTTGTGCAGGGGTCCGAGGGAGGCCTGGTTTCTTTCCCTCAGCGAGTTTGTGGGTTTTGTTGGGGAGGCCACTCTTAGATAAGTGACCTGAAGTGACCTGACCAAGGAGAGAAATCCTGTAGTAAACAATGCAGGTTTATCACATGCAGAGACAGCTTGGAAAAGCAGAGTAACTGGGCTCTTCTTCCTTCTGCCCATTCTTTCCTTGCAGAACGCTCCTTATTATAGGGCCTAAACCCTTGTCCTTGTTTCCAGCATGGGGTCCCCCGTCCACCTCTCCAGCCTCAATGCCTGCCACTCCCTGGACCATAGCCATCCTGGTCCCCTTCTCTTCCTTGAACTGGCCAAGTTTGTTTCTGTCTCAGGGCCTTTGCACGTGCTGTGACTGCTGCCTAGAATGTGCTTCCCGCTTCACATGGATGGCTCCTTCGTCATCTCTGGGGACTAAGCTTAAATCTCACATAGTCACAGCAGCTTGCCCTGACCTGCCCATTCAGAGAAGCCCCTCGTCCCCCGGTCCCTCTGCAGTTGTCTTGCTGATGTCCTGTTCACTGAGGGTCAGGCCCTTCTCCTTTGTTTGCTACTGTTACCTGCAGTGCCTGGCACATAATAAATGCTCAGATATTTGCTCCCCAGTTGAATAAATGGCTATGTGAATGGTTTCTCCTTCAGGATTTGCCAGGGACCCGAGCCATATTACTTTCCCCTTTGATGACTCCACTTCCGTCTCTAAAGCAAGAGGCTGGAGCTCCAGAGATTCTCCTGTCGTCGCCTGGTCATGGGAGTGGCCAGGACCCAAGCTTTGAGGGGAAGGAGAAGGCAGGCCTGGAGGCCTGAGCAGATGTTAATCCCTCTGGCTTTTCCACCCGCAGTTAGAATCAGTGAGCCAGCACGGGGTTGGCCCAGCTTAGTCTGGGATCATAGAATTTCAGCCCAGCAGCTGACAGGCCTTGTGTTCTGAGTCGGCCCCGTCCCACTGAGCTGCGACAAGCCAGCTGAGGCTGACTCTGCTCACTGTTATCACCGGGCTTTGGGCCTCTCCGTGGTGGGACGGGCCATTTCTGCTCCTCCGGGAACCTGAGCTTTTTCAGAGAATGTCTGGGTCTGGAGAGGATTTAATTGCACCCACAAGGAAGGGAAGGATGCGCTAGGGGATCCATGGGGTGGGCAGATCTGTGGTTCGGCCTGTGAGTGCACCTGACTCCTTCCAGAGAAGATCCCCCAGGGGGTTTTGTAGCCTGGCCCCCAGGGACCCTTCTGAAATCTCTTCTGCCCAAAACTTGTGGAAGTTCCTCACCTCTCCAGGGCCGGGAGTGGGTTCACTCCAAACAGGGGCCCCAGGCCCAAGGCGTCTTGTGCAGCTGTGGTGGGAAGATGGGGGAACCCAGCAGGGTGGAGTGTGGGAGGTGTGTGTCACCACATCCCTCAGGGCTGCTTTCCGGGGACAGCAGAGGGTGGGTGCAGTGTCAGCACAGCCCCAGAAGGCAGAGGGGAGACTTTTCATCTAAAGCAGCTTACCTGCTGCGATTTGGATTCAGGAAGCCAGGATTCCAGTCCCAGCCACCCTGCCAGCCCGCCCTGGGGGTATTGCCTTCCGATGTTACCTGACATGGGACAAGTCACTGGTGGCTGCTTCCCAAGAGGTCAGTCTAGGTCAGCTTTTTCCCTCCCAGACTCGCCTGATCATCCGAATCATCTGAGGCCATTGTTACCAATCTTGATTGCAGGCCCCACCCAGACCCGCCGAGTGAGATCTCCAGGGAGGGTGGCTCCGGGGCTCTGGTTTGATTATTATAACAAACATCTGATGTGCATCCAAAGCGTGGGCACGCTGGCCCTACCTCACCAGCAGTGCAGAGGGCAGGGGTGCTTCCCATACTGCGTCCAGAATTATGTCGGAGGCCCTCACCCTCTGTGGCTGGTGTCGGCAAGGTTCCAGGGCCGGTTGACACAGGGCTGAGGGCTAGGACAGTGAAGATGATTTATTTGTGTGGCTTTATTTTTTTTTGTGGGGGGGGGGGGGGCCGGTGGGCAGCCTCCCAGCTTGCGGGGTCTTAGTTCCCCAACCTGGGTTGAACCTGGGCCCCGGCAGTGAAAGCGCCGAGTCCTAACCACTGGACCACCAGGGAATTCCCATTATTTTGCCATTTAAAATAATCTTGTGCTGAACATCCTTGTAGCTTCTCTGCTTAGTTTCTTTGTTTTTTCTTTCCTTCTTTTTTTCTTCTTTTAGTTTATTTATATATTTTTATTTTTGGCCGCGTTGGGTCTTCGTTGCTGCGCGTGGGCTTCTCTTTGTTGCAGAGCACAGGCTCTAGGTGTGCAGGCTCAGTAGTTGTGGCGCACGGGCTTAGTTGCTCCGCGGCATGTGGGATCTTCCCGGACCAGGGCTCGAACCTGTGTCCCCTGCATTGGCAGGCGGATTCTTAACTACTGCGCCACCAGGGAAGTCCCTCTGCTTAGTTTCTTAGGATAAATTGCTAGGAATGTAATTCATTGCTGGATCACAGAACCCAACGTAAATGCTAATATTTAAAATATATACATATTTTTTTTCTCGAATAGGAAATATGCAGACGATTTTAAAATCCAGACAGTCCTAACGAGGGATATGAGTCTGTCTCCCACACCTGGCACCCAGTCCTACAGACCCCACCTTAGAGAAGAATACTCTTAACTATTTTTTGTGTGTGTATTTTTCCAGAAATCTTCTATGTTTACATGTATGTTTCTGTTCTCACCCTCTTTTTCTGTTTTGTTTTAACACAAATGGGAACTTTCGGTGTACATATTTAAAAACAGTATTTCTTCATATGTCTGTATCATTATATAGCTGCCTAGTCATGAATTGGCAGCAACACGCTTTTAGGGTTGAGACGTCTTCGTTGGACAGCTGCAGTGTGCAAGGGACAGGGTTAGGGCATTGAGGAAAGGACAAGGTGTCCAAGGATGGACTCTTCCCCCGGAATGCTTTGCAGTCTCGTGGGGAAAAGGGATTTGCAGAGAGCCTGGGATCCAGTGGTCAGCACCGAGCATCTGAGCAGGAAGTGGAGGAGACTGTCAGAGGCAGGGCTCCTGGGGGTGGTTGGGAAGGGCCCCCACACACACAATGAGGGTCCAGCCCAGACCTGCCCAACGAGGGCCTAGCCAGCCTTTGCGTGGGGGCTGGGGGCCACCAGCTCCATCTCCCTTGAGCCCGGGCAGAGGCCTGAGCTGTAGCTGGACTTGGGAAGCTGGCTTCACGGGGACATGCTGGGGCTGGGGCCACCATCTAGCGGGCGATGTAAGGACACATCTCCACTGTCGCTGGGGCAGAAGGCTTGCTTTTTCCTTTTTTGGGGGGGCCTCACTGGGCAGCATGTGGGATCTTAGTTCCCTGACCAGGGATCAAACCAGTGCCCCCTGTATTGGAAGCTCAGTCTTAGTGAACTGCCAGACCCCCAGGGAAGTCCTGGCTTGCTTTCTCTTTGATACCAGATTAGATCTTTCTCTTACCTGTTTTTCCTTTCCCTTTTCCCAGAGGCTCGTCCAAAATAGAGGAAGCATGTGAAATCTACGCCAGAGCAGCAAACATGTTCAAGATGGCCAAAAACTGGAGTGGTATGTGATCCCTGCTAGAGCGCCTCCATGGCTCTTTCTCCTCGTTCCCCTCAGCTTCCAGTCCCAGAGGCCTGGCTGAGGCCTCAGCCTTGCAGTTCCCCCACCAACGCCATCTCCAGCTTTACAAACCCACTGGCCTGCCATCTGGTCATTCCGAGCCCACTGGGTTATTTTACAACTTGGGTCACAGGGCCTTGGAATGAGAACTTAGAGGATAAGGCTAAATAGATTATTGAATTCAGGTAGACCCATGTAGATTATGAGCTCTTTGAGGGGTTTTTCCTTAAATTCAGAATTTCAGGTTTCCAACAAGGACCTACTATATAGCACAGGGAACTGTATTCAGTATCTTGTAATAACCTATAATGGAAAAGAATCGGAAAAAAGAATAGATATATATGTAAAATTGAATCACTGTGCTGTACACCTGAAACTAGCACAATATTGTAAATCACCTATACTTCTACTAAAAAAAAAGAAAGAAAGAATCTCAGGTTTCTGTGGAAGCAGTTCCCTAATACTTCCATCAGAGTCTGAATTCTGGGCTGGGGATCACTGAGGTGGTTCCAGTAATAACATTAATCATGGCTGCATTTATTGAGTACTCGCCTAAGCACCAAGCTTGCATTATTTAACCGAATCATCACAGCAACACCATGAGCGTCAGTACCGTTAACATCCCCATTTCACGGATTTGGAAACTGAGGCTTGGCCCAGCCCTTTGCCCAACACGCCACGACTAGTGAGTGACTGAAGCAGAATTCAGAAACCAGAACTCTGACTCTGGAGCTGGAGGGCTTAACCTGCCCCATGTGGCTTCCTGACCTTTGGAGCCAGAGTGACTTGGATCTGTGTCACAGCTCAGGCTGGCCACGTGACCCCAGGGAGGTTACCTGGCCTCTCCAAAACTGTTTCCTCCTTAGCACGGCAACAGGGAGAGGAACGGTCCTGACCCTGCGGGGCTGTCATGTGGGTTCATTGAGATCAGTCGTCCCCACGCAGAGCAGTCAGCCCAGCACGGTGGCAGCTGCGAGCTCCATTTCCCACTCCTATTAGCAGCACCCCTCCCTCTAGAGTGGGAGGGGAAGCCCTTAGAGGACTCCAGTCAACAGACTGGCAGACTTCAGGAGCACTTACAAGGTCCCCAGCCATCTGTGTGCTCTCACTCCAGTTGGGGCAAGACACACACACACACAGACAGTATCATAGTATACTGGAAGGGCCTCTTCCCGGAAGAGGGCATCCCAGGTCACGTGCCTCCTGAGACTCTCACAGGCTGTGTCGGTGGGCAGAGTGGCCCTTCTGACTTGGCCAGGAGGGGTATGGTCAGACCCTGGCAAGGCTGGAGCTTGGGCGGCGTCCGCCAAGGAGAGGTGGGTGGGCAGGGAGGGGCTCTTTTTTTAATCTTTTGGCTGCTCGGTGCGGTATGCGGGATCTCAGTTCCCAGACCAGGGATTGAACCTGTGCCCCCTGCAGTGGAAGCTCAGAGTCTTAACCACTGGACCGCCAGGAAAGTCCAAGGAGGAGCTCCTGGAGGTCCAAGGGGCCAAAGATCTGTTTGGGAGCTACCTGCAGGCCTGGAAGAGAGGTTCAAAAAGCCAGCGCTCGAGCCCTTTGGGGGCTGACTTCATAACATGGCTTCAGACATCAGCAAGATTGGATCAAGAATATCAAGCAAAGACAGTGTTGAAACCCAGGGAGGAACTTTCCGACTACAAAGGAAACGAAACCTGGGATGGGGCTGTGAAGGCGGGGTGTGGAGGCACAGGGCAGAATGGACTGTCGTTTTCTGAGAATATTTTTGGTGTCCTGAAAATTAGAAGAGCTTTTTCCTAAGCTTTCATAGCATGTATTATGCCTAGAGCCAGATCCTATGTGTATTTTTATATGCTCCTAAGGTAACAATACCATTAGAGAAAGAATATTTCTTTTTCACTCGCATAGATGGTGCTTCTCTCCTAAAATTTGTCACCTCCCTCCTTCCCCCAAATGTTCAAACAAAAGTCTTAGGCCTTTTTTTTATTTTTAACTTTTCCCCCAATGATACTACTTCTCTGGAAATTCTGCACTCAAGTTTGGAACCCTTAAAAACAAGAAAGAAATCATGCATAGTGAAAACCTGGGTGGCTTTGTCTAGCTTCCTGCTCTATAGGTACAGGATGGGGGCCAGGCCCTCTTGTCCTCTTCCAGCTCAGGAATTCTGTGATTCGGACTCAGCTGGAGGAGGACGA
Organism: Neophocaena asiaeorientalis asiaeorientalis; assembly: GCF_003031525.2. Lineage (NCBI taxonomy): Eukaryota > Metazoa > Chordata > Mammalia > Artiodactyla > Phocoenidae > Neophocaena > Neophocaena asiaeorientalis. The sequence continues at coordinate 3,460,453 of NW_020175468.1, forward strand.
AGGGCAGGGGCCTCAGGACTGAGCTGGCATTGGCCATTGGAGCTCCCAGTTAGCACAGCCCCTAACCCTTGAGGAGGAGGGGTCCCGCTGTCTCCCACAAGTCAGATAGGTTAGGAGCCGGAGACGTGGGAACAGGATGGCTTGGGGCGCCTGGAAGGTGGCAGTTCGCAGCTGAGTACAGGACAGCCTGGGCTTCAGGTGTGGTCTCCGCCTCCCTGCACCCATGGGCATTGGTCCCCATGCTCTCAAGTTCGTGGCATCTCCGTCCTGTTTCCCTTTCTGGACGTGAAGCCCCTGGGGGAGTGGACATCGTGAGGCCTCCTTGCCACTCAACCTGCCGCGACTCTGGACGAGGGACTGGCATGTGGACAGAGGCAGGGGAGCTGGGGAGTTAGATTGAAAGGGCTGGGGGCCGTGCGGGGAGAAGTCAGTCTTGGAAGGGGAGAGGCAGTGGGGGGTCTGGGGTAGCTGTATCCTGATTGCCACTCTCTTCCCCAGCACCCCCGAGCAGCCCCATCCCACGGTTCAGCCGGCACTCTGCCTGGGATGCTGTTTCCAGGCTCCCCTGGGCCGGGGGTGCGGGCAGCAGCTCTGGGGTCAGGAGGCCCGAGGTCTAGGCCTGCACCTCAGCTCACCTCGACCAGGCTCTTCCTCTCTCGGGGACTCTGTCTGCCCCTGGAGAGCTCGACCACCTCTCCGGGCCCTGTCAGAGCAACCTAAAGCGTGGAGCCCCCCCTAAGACGGGGATCCCCTTTTTCTGTTCCAGCTGCCGGAAACGCCTTCTGCCAGGCAGCCCAGCTGCACCTGCAGCTCCAGAGCAAGCACGACGCGGCCACCTGCTTTGTGGACGCCGGCAACGCGTTCAAGAAAGCCGACCCCCAAGGTGAGGGCCTCTGTGGGCTGCTGGAGCTGGCAGCCCAGAGCGCCAGCTGAGCCCCAACCCAGAGGAGGCCTCAGGTTTCCGACCCAAGATAGTAGGCAATAGGCTGGCCTGGAGGCGCTGGCGCTCTAACTTCAGAATTGGCTCCCTTCCGGCTGGCTGGCGTTGGCATCGCGCTCCAAGCCTCCCTCTCCCCTTCTGCTCTGTGCCTGCAGCTGATCGCTCCCCTCCCCTCCTGGAGCCTGGGAGCATTTGGGAGTGGGAGTTACATTTCAGACCCACCGCATGCCAAGGAGAGAGGAAAGTCTGTTCTGTTGTCAGAATTAACATGCGAGAGGGGGTGGGAGGGGGTTCAGAGACCAGCCAGGTAGGAGTTGCTGCCGAAAAAGGAGCGGAAATTATCCTAACCTGGCTTCCCTACCCCCTGGGGGGTGGGGATGGGGTCAGAGAGAACCGATCCGAGATGTAGCTGCAGAGAATAAGTTCCTTAAAATGAGAGCGTGCTGGGGACAGAAGCCCAGTTTGGGACTGACTCACTGTGAGGAAACCATTTTTGTCCCCCGGGCTCATTTTTAAGTAGAAGCGCAACCCAGTGGGTACCAGACTTCTGGATTTCGTGGAGCTGGAATTTTATTTATTTTTTTTGTGGTACGCGGGCCTTTCACTGTTGTGGCCTCTCCCGTTGCGGAGCACAGGCTCCAGACACACAGGCTCAGCAGCCATGGCTCACGGGCCCAGCCGCTCCACGGCATGTGGGATCTTCCCAGACCGGGGCATGAACCTGTGTCCCCTGCATCGGCAGGCGGACTCTCAACCACTGTGCCACCAGGGAAGCCCGGAATTTTATTTTATTTTATTTTTATTTATTTATTTATTTCCCGCTTGCGTCTCCCCGGAATTTTATTTTTTAATCATGGTGCCAGACATCGGTTGCCAACTTTTAATTTCAACAAGCTCATTTTTTTTTTTTGCGGTACATGGGCCTCTCACTGCTGTGGCCTCTCCCGTTGCGGAGCACAGGCTCCGGACACGCAGGCTCAGCGGCCGTGGCTCACAGGCCCAGCCGCTCCGCGGCACGTGGGATCTTCCCGGACCGGGGCACGAACCCGTATCCTCTGCATCGGCAGGTGGACTCTCAACCACTGCACCACCAGGGAAGCCCAACAATCTCATTTTTTTAAATGACCATCTACTATCACTAGTCACTCATAAGAGAATGGGAAATATATGAATATTAATTTTTTTAAAAGGAGATGCATCACCTTGGGATAAAGGCCTATCCTTCCCAAGAGAGGGCAGTTGTCACCAGTGCCTGGGGGTCTCTCCAAGGATCTGTGAGCACTGGTTCACACACCAGCACTGGGGAATTGGTGGTGGATTCGTTATCGCCATCGGGACATCTAGTTCCCAGTGGAGGATTTGACGTCTGTGTGGACCAAGTAGCTATTCTCTGTTCCCAGACTTGACGGGTGGTTCCTGTGTAGCCGGGTGTCTCACACGTGTGAGCTCAGGCTCAGCAAGAACCAAGGGGAGGCCTTGTGACTGGGTGGGCCGTCATCGCTCTGCACAAAGCTAAGTGCACCTGGCTGGCAGCACTGGGCCACAGCAGGCCATGTGGTGATGTGATGATGACCCAGGGTGACCTTGGGTTTGTTTTCAGCTCAAATCACCCAGGGAAGTCTGTGCGTCCCCTGCAGAGGGCCCCCACCTCCAGCCTGCCTTCTCTCTGGGAAACTGGTCGACCTGCAGATGCTGCCCTAGCATCTGTGACGTTCAGCTGCTGCTCCAGAGTGACTGGAAGGACTGATGTCTGGGGCGGGAGCTGAGGCCAGGCTTCGTGGCATGTGCACAGCGCCACTTGCTCTTCAAACAAGCCCCAGTGCTTCCGGGGGGCAGGCCCCACCTGGCACCGTGATGTCGCGTCCTTCCCCAGCTTTTGACCTGAGCCTTTTCAGCTAGCAGCGATGCTCTGCAGGGTGTGTGGGGGGGTGCTAGGGCCCGGGTCTGGGGTGTGGCCCGGTGCCTAGCCTCTGGAAGCGTGGAGAGTGGCTGAGGCGTCGGTGGGAAGGCAGCAGTGGTTAGGTGTGGTGACGTGCCCATCTTGGGGCTCAGAGGCCAACTTGGTTTCTCTAGGGATCAGATCAGCAAGCCTGGTTCTCTGCCCTGGATGCTGAGGGTGGGAAGGGGTGGATTTGGTACTGGCGGTGGCTCTCAGGGAACAGGAGGCACTGTGGCACAGGGGAGAGCCTAGTGTGGGCAAAGCCCGGAGCGGTGCCGTCTGGAGCTCCAGCTTCTTGGTGCTGAGCCGGGAGCGGTGTTGGAGCAGCAGCGTCCCCGCACCACCGCATCTCAACTGCCCACCCCAGTCAAGGAGGATGGGGCTCACTGTGGTCTCTGAGGGCCGGGGGAGCCTGCTCCCCTGTGACCTCGGGGAGACACCTAATCTTTTGAGTCTCCATTTCCTGGTCTGGTAAAGCCGAGACCACATGTGAGATAAAGCACAGACGTGCCCAGCACAGCCCCTTGCGTGTGATAAACATCCAGTAAGGGGCAGCCCTCGGCTCCCATCAGATGGGAGCCTGGCCTGGACACCCCCTGCCTCCACCCCTGGCCGCTTGCCGTGTGAAGCAGAGCCGGAGGGCCCATGTGGATCACTGCCCTGTTTCCCCAGGCAGGTGGCCAGCTCCCTGGGGCCTCGCTGCTTGCCTCACCTGCCTCAGAGGCCTCGCCCTGTGTCAGCACTTCGTACAGGAGTCCTGGAAACGCCCCCCTCCCCACCACCGACAGGCAGCTGAGCCTGTGCCTGGGACTGCCAGGGTGGAAGGAAGCGATTAGGCGCCTGTCACCGCTCTCCCTCTGCGAGTCTGCCCTGAGTGTGGGCCAAGGATGGCCTGCTGCCTCCTTGGTGGCTGAGGGCAGAGGGGGGAGGTGATGACCACAGCTGTCATTGGTTCTCAGCCACTGCCGGCTGCTATGGGTAGACTCAGGCCAGGGAGGCCTCTTACCCTGCCCGCCTGATAGCTGGGCCCAGGGGTGCGTGTGTGCGCACACGTGCACCCAGGGCAGGGCAGTGGCCAGACCCCCACTTGCCCTCCCCCATGTGCTCCCCCAACCTCACTGCCAGCCTCACTGGGTACCTGCTGTGTACCAGACACGTGGCGTCTTCCTTCTACCCATTCCACTTCTTCTTGGGGTTCTGCGATTTGCCCCCTTGTACTGAGGAGACCTGTCTCCCTAAGCCAGCACCTTCCCCTCTCTGGGCCTCAGCCCTCCCTGCCCACCTTCTGGGGCTGGATCATTCCCAGAGCCCCTTTCTGGCTCCTGGTTTCTGCAGGTGGCTGGTCGGGGGCAGGTGTGCCGGGGTGCGCGGGCTGTTCGCCCCCGGGGTCCTGGTGACCGGAGATAAGCTGGTTTAGCCAGTATGTTAGCAGGTAATCCGCTAGTGCTCTGGCTGGGGTGGCAGCTGGCAGCCTGCTGCTTTCAGAGACAGCTGTCCTGGAGCGAGGGGACTCAACCTTGTGAATCCATGCTGCTGCCTGCGGGTAAGCCTTCTTCCCCTACTGCTACCGCAAGGGCCGTCTTGCTGACGACACTCCAGGCCAGTGCCAGCAGGCCCGGGGCGGCCGTTGCAGGGGAGCCTGTCCTGCCAGGGGAGCTTCCGGCCTCCCCCGCCAGGGCTGCTAACCTCGCCCGGGCAACCTTTGCCACTCTGCCCGTAGGTGCCCGCTTGTGCGCCCCATCGTTCCAGGAGAGGGATCCTGTGAGTCGCTTGCAGGGGGGACCTGCTGGGCGTATCCGCCCCCCTGGGTGGAGAATGGAGCAGGGTGGGGTGTGCACAGCTCACGCATTGCAGCCCTACCCCTGGTTCCTTATCCTCCTTACCACTGGGTTGCCAGCTCGTCAGTTACTTCCAGAAATGCTCTGTCACAAAATCTGTGTGTGTGTTTTAAAGTAACACTGCTTCAGGCTGTATTTGTTTGTGGTGTTCTCTCCCTTTTCTCCTTCTCTGCCCCTTTTTGCTTTCTTTCTCTCTTCCCTGCTGCCTCAGGCTTCCCCCATCAGCCTCAGAACCTTGACCCAGTGGTGTACGCTCTCTGAATATTTTAGGGGTCCCGAGGGGGCTCTCAGAATTGGACCCGACCTACCAATCCTCCCTCCCCCAGAGTAGTGCTCACAGACACCCCCTTGTGGGCTGTAAATTTGGGGAGGGCGCTTGTGGACTCCCTGAAGGGCCAGCCACAGGTCTGGGCCTAAGAGCCTCTGTTCACATGTCTCCCTGCGTGATGAGACCATTAGCCCCTTGAGAGCAGACACTGGGCCTGCAATTTCTTTGCAGCATCTCAGCCCAGTGGGCCCTGCTGACTTTGGAGACCCCAGCGGCAGACCAGGGGGCTTACAAATGCTGGACTGTGGGGTGAATTTTCAACCTTGCCCCAGCTCAGAGCCCACCTGCTGTGGTCTGTCCAGGTTCTCTGTCCGTCTCCCTCCATCTCCCCCAACACCCTTTCCTCCTGAGATGCATTAAAACGGTGTTAAAAAAAAATCCACCCGAGAGCTCATCTCTATCTGCTAGAAAATGCCACCCACTCATGCTTCTCTCTATCCTCCAAATAACTTGTCAAAAAAAAAAAAATGCCTTTCCCAAATTTAAAAACTTGCAAAAGGTGGTACAACAAAGGTACCCCATTTCTTCCTCCCAGGTGCCACCCCAGTGTGTGTGTTTTGTCGGTGAAACCTGTGGCTTGAGGAGCCAGCAGGCAGCAGTGCCAGGCGGAGAAGGGTGCAGAGGGCTCTGCTGCAGGCTGGGATGTGGGCAGGATAGTGGAGACCCCAACCGCAGGGGCCTCAGCATCACAGCACCCAGCCGCCTCCTGCCGCAGACGGAGGCCAGGGGATGCAGCTGGTTCAGGGTCCCACCGTGAAAGGGTGGCAGAGCCCAGGCGGGACCTGGCCGTTCCTCCGATGTCAGCCTTTGCCGCCTCTGCCGGCAGCTCATCCTCAAGGGCAGGGCCTTGGCAGGTCTGGCCCAAAACACCCATGGGAGTCTGGCCACCAGCTGGCTATGCCCTGTCCCAGGGGTTGCTGGGAAGGTGGTGGCGTCATGTTGGCCCGAGGGAGAGGGCAGCTGTATCAGCAGGGCTCCCCTGGAAGCATGTGCCCGGCAAGTCACAGCAGAATAAATTAGCCTGACCAGGTTTCCTGCATCTCGGGGATCCCCTCACCTTCCCTCCCTGCTCAGGTGCGTAGCCCTGGCCTCTCCCAGTGCAGCCCTGCACCTTCCTCCTCTCCTCGGCCTCTGCTGAAATGACTTCACCTTCTCATTTCTCCTCCCTGCCTTCCTTTTTCTCTCCCCAGAGGCCATTAACTGCTTGATGAGAGCAATTGAGATATACACAGACATGGTAAGGGTCACTGCGTGTCCTGTCCACCCCATTCCAAGTCCTACCATATTGCCCCAGCCTCCCCTCTCCTCCTCCGGCCCTGAGAGCAGGCGGGAGACTGGCAGGGTGAGGGATGTCACCAGAGCCGGGCTGGGCTGGCTGGGTCCTCACGCAGCTCCTCACCAGCCTGGCTCCTGGTGGCAGCTCCCAGCACGTCACAGGGGCTGGCGGCCCCTCCCCAGGTCCTGCCTCTGGCCCCCCACAGGCCGTCGTTGTCCTCACTCGTAGACGTCACTGCTGTTGGGGTCCTCGCGTATCCGGTGCGTTTCCCTTTACCCAGACACCCGCCGCCAGCGTCCCATTTGATTTGGGGAGGGTAGGCAGGGCCCAGAGTCAGCTCAGCCCCTGCCCTGCCCCAGGGAGCATCCCCATCGACAGATGAGGTCCAGAGAGGCGGCTGCTGGCCTGAGGCCAGGGAGCCAGGACAGTGGACCAAAGCCAGGCCCTGGCTCCTGTCAACTCCACTTTTTGCCCCTTCGCACTCTACCTTTGTCAGACCCCTCCCTTGGGCAGGAGCGTGGGCCCTGCCTCCTGCCGGGTCCAGGGCCGTGCTGTAGTAGTGTCGTTATAGCAGTGGTAGCAGCTGCCATGTATTGAAGCAGATGCTCTGAGCTGGGTGGTTTAGTCTCCCCTACAGCAGCCCCGTGAGGTGGGCACTGTTGTCATCCCGTTTGACAGTCAGGAAAGAGGGTCCCAGACAAGAGACGTGACTCGCTCAGGGCCCCACACCTACCAGCAGGAGTCGCTGAGACCCAAAACTAGTCCTGGCTGAGCCCAGGGCCTTGCCCCTTCCTGCTGCCCTCAGCAAGGAGGTAGCCATGGACCAGGCTCGTGTGTGAGTGGCGGGCCAGGCATCTGGACCCCCACCGGGTGGAGGCAGGTAGGAGGTGCTCAGCCCCTCTGGGAGCTGGAAGGCATCCTTGGGGAAAGCCCTGGGTGCCTGCAGGGGAAGCTGGAGCAGGGGTTGACCTGTGAGAAGGGCTGTGTGGCCACACGGGACAGGGAGGCTGGGAGGGAGGCTGTCTCTTAGGCAGCGGGGAGCCTGTACCAGGTGGCTCTGGGTTGGTCCTTCCGCCTCTCTGGACCATCTGTCACATGCCTCCTTGGGCCAGAGCTTCTGGCAAGTCCCTGTGCAAACGTTACCTCGGTGTTGCTCCATCTGCCTGTGTCCCCATGGAGACTGGATGTGGAGGGACATGCCCACTGTCACCCAGTCAGGGCAGCACTTGGACCCAGGCCGCTCATGCTAGAGCCTCCCTTTTAAGCCCCGTGCCCCTCTGTCTCTTGGGACCTTCTTCTGCACACCTCCCCTCCCAGGGGCGGCTGAGGGCTGAGGATCCAGCTTCGGGGACCCGGAGGGGTGTGGTTGAGCTGGGACGGGGCACTCAGGATGCCCTTCGTCCTGAGGGCTCCTTCCCACGTCTCACCCAGGGCCGGTTCACCATCGCAGCCAAGCACCACATCTCCATCGCTGAGATCTACGAGACGGAGCTGGTGGACATCGAGAAGGTCAGTGGCAGGTGGGGCCAGGCCAGTGGCCGGGGAGGGCTGCCTAGGCCAGTCCTCTGAGACCAGGACAGGAGCATGGGGCACCGGCAGAGCCTGGGTAAAGGGCTCCGGTGAGTCCCAGGCCATATTGCGCCCAAAGGTGATGAAGGCTGCATTGGCCCCTCGCCCTCCCCCCACCGCCTGTGTCTCCCCAGGCCATCGCCCACTATGAGCAGTCTGCAGACTACTACAAAGGCGAGGAGTCCAACAGGTACCCCTCCTGCCCGCCCCAGCCCCTCGGTGAGGGCCCCAGACCCTGCTACCACCGACCTCCCTCCCCTCTCTCTGCCCCATTCAGCTCTGCCAACAAGTGTCTGCTGAAGGTGGCTGGTTACGCAGCGCAGCTGGAGCAGTATCAGAAGGCCATTGACATCTATGAACAGGTGGGGGCAGGCGGGGCGGGCATGGCGCCCCATCCTGCCTGCCAGTGCCCCTCGTCCTGTCTCTCATCCTCTCCAGTGCCCTGCCCTCCCCCCCGCATTCTCTGCACTTCCCTTGGTCATCCCCACGCCCTCACCCTGTGCTCCGCCTGGCTGAACACTCTCTCCACCCACGACCCCATGCGGTGTCACCGCCCTCTTCCTAGACGGGCCCTTCCCACACTCCTCACAGGGCGCTTCCCAGGCGGCCCCAGAGTGAGGCCAACTCTGAAGAACCAGAGTCAGGGAGAGAGTGGGAAGAATTGCGAGGCCCGGGGTAGCCAGAGGCAGCTGAGGGGCCTGCTAGAAGGGGCCTGCGAGGGGGTGTCCCCTGGGTATGCAGGCTCCCCTCTGCTGGGCGGGGAGGGCTGGGGTGGGGGGGGCCCGACCGCCCTGGTGGGCTCAGCCTGGCCAGGAGAAAGGCAGGCAGCTGGCCTCGGAGGAGAGCGGGGCGGGCGCCGCCTCTCATGTTCCCGCAGCCTGCCACCCCTCTGCCCACCGATGTGCCAGCCTCCTGTCGGGCCTGACAGCAGGGCCGCCTCTCCCTCCACCATCACGGGCGTCTTGGGAAGCCCACGGACACCTGGCCTCAGCCCTGTGGCCACACCCCCACTCCCCATCATGCCCTGGTCCTCGGTCACTCACAGACTGGTTGCTGACTTCCCCAGGGCTGGTCTCTCTTCTCCCTGCCCTCGGGGTCCTGGGTTAACAGGGCCCCACTGGGGAACAAACCCACTTCCCAGCTGGCCCCCAAGTGCCTGGCAGTGACCCTGGCCCTCTGGCTGCCCGCCTCCTCGTACCTGCAGGTGGGGACAAATGCCATGGACAGCCCGCTGCTCAAGTACAGCGCCAAGGACTACTTCTTCAAGGCGGCTCTCTGCCACTTCTGCATCGACATGCTCAACGCCAAGGTGAGCCCAGGCCCAGGGGCCCACCCAGAGCTTGCCCCACCCCCACACACACAGGGTGACTGCCCTTGGAACACAGTGTCTGTCACTAGGCCAAGTCACCTCTTAACCCCTTCGGAGGGTAAGCCCCTCACTCACGTCTGGCCCCTGGCATTCGGCCTTTGAGCAGGAAATGCTTGTTTCTATCCCTGATTTTACTCGCTCAGTCCCTGTAGCCTTTGAGTTTCCAACTCCCGACTTGCTCAGTGCCAGGCTTTTTCTTTTGTGGGAGCACTTTTTGAGTCCTTACCGCACCCCATGAGGTTGATACCATGGTCGCCCCATTTTACAGCTGAAGACACTGAGGCTGAAACCAGAGTCCCTTGTTCAAAGCACATGGCTAGTAAACTGCAGCCCCAGGATTCCAGATCTTTCTGACTCCCAGTGTCATGATTTGAACCAGAGCCTAAATGCCAGATGCGCTTGTTCTCAGGGCTTCTTAGCAAGAGAGGGGTCCGGGCTGGGTGAGGGGTTGGAGAATGGCCAGGGAGAGGAGCTGGGTTCTCCTGGCGTCTGGGCTTTCTTGGCGTCTCCAGCTGCCCCATCCTCAGCCACATGGTGTGTCTGAGCCCCACCCTTGTTCCCTTTGCCGGCATCCGGCAGGGCACGTGAGAGCTTGGGCTTTGGGGTCAGGCCAGTTCAGATCCCCAACACGTCCCCTGTGCCCTGAGCAGGTCACTACCGTCTCTGGATCTGTTTTCTACTTTCAAAATAGGGTCACCATCGTTTGACCCTCCCCGGGTGCTCGTGAGGGTTAAACGTGAGAAGTGCCCGGCGTCAGGCCCGACACATAGGACGTGCTGTTACGAGGCAGTACCAGGCAGTTGTTGCCATTGCCCCTACCCTGGGTGGATCGGGTGCAGGAGAGGCACTGAGCACGGGCCTGGGGAACCCTCCTCCCTCCCTCAGGCCCCC
>NW_020175468.1:3470627-3479151 GCF_003031525.2 Neophocaena asiaeorientalis asiaeorientalis
AGCTGTCTCTGCAGCCAGCCTGGCACTGAGCTCAGCTCCGTGAAGCTGCCACCAAGCACAGAGCCCAGGGTCACTGGAGGCTGGGGGGTGGCGCAGACAGCTGACTCGGGGCCAGAGCGGCCCCCGATCCCCTCGGCTGCCGGGCCAGCTGCTCCGAGGGCCCTTCTTTATTAACTTGTCCCCTTCGACCTCCCCTCCACCCTCGCCGACACTCAGCTCGCTGTCCAGAAGTATGAGGAGCTATTCCCTGCGTTCTCCGACTCCCGGGAGTGCAAGCTGATGAAAGTGAGTGCCAGGGGCTCAGGCCACCGCTTTCCTGCTTCTGCGCTTGGAGCAGGGCGTGTGGATGGGAGTCTGGAGGCTTGGCTCTGGTTAGCACGATCACCGAGATTTGTACAGTACTTTTCAAGGGTCTTTTGTTTCCCCCTCGTCTGCCATTTGAGTCACCAGTTTCTGGATGAGACAAGTAAGATTCAGTCAACGATGGAGCTGGGGGCAGAGCTGGGAGGCTGTGGGATCTCACACGCACACGGGCACGCGTGCACACGTGATGTTCTGTGTTAGTGATGCGGAGGGCAGGGCTGAAACACAGCCCCTTCCTTCCTGTCAGCATGGGAGTCCCCCCGACTTTCACTCACCCAGATAGTGTGTGTGTGAATCTCATCCAGGTCAGGCCTCAGGCCAGCCTGGGCCCCTGAGCCCCGCCTGCCGTTCTCTTGCAGAAATTGTTAGACGCCCACGAGGAACAGAACGTGGACAGCTACACCGAGGCGGTGAGTGGCTGGCAGGGGTGGCTGCCCTTGTCAGATGTGGTCCCATGAATTTCACACTTTTTTTTTACACAGGCTCCAGATAGCAGGCTCAGTGGCCGTGGCTCACGGGCCCAGCCGCTCCGCGGCATGTGGGATCTTCCCGGACCGGGGTACGAACCCGTGTCCCCTAGCATCGGCAGGTGGACTCTCAACCACTGCGCCACCAGGGAAGCCCAATTTCACCCGTTTTTATCTCCAGTCCCAGCGCCTGGCCATGAACTCCTTTCTCCAGTCGCTGCAGAATCCTCACAAGTAGCCCCAAGAGGTGCGGGGAGTGTTCTCCCCTTTTTAGAGATGATGGCACTGAGGCCTCTCGGGGCCAGAGCTGGGGTTGGAGCCCGTATCTGTCTGCTCCTGAAGGCCAAGGTCTTTGCACCACTCAGAGTCCCCCTGGGTGAGCAGTTGAGGCTGTCTCACATCGGGCACTTCGGGTGGTCCTGGATGTGCAGGGAGGGAGGGAATGAGTCGCATCATTCCCTCTCCCCTCCCCGACAGCAGGAGGGAGGAGGAGCAAAGGGTGCTGGAGAGGCAGCATTGGGAGGGTCCCCCTTTCCGGCAGCTTTCCCGATAGAACCGCCCCATGGAGATGTTCCTCCCTTTCCTTACCCTGTTCTGAGCTTTCTGGAACTCAGTTACATCCAGCTTAGGCCCACATTAGGTTCTCCAGACTGTATCTGTCAAGCATGTCTCTCCCTGGGTGCCCATCACCAATCGTAGGCCTCTGAATGATGACAGAGACGAAACTCATCAGGTCCATCCCGCCGCTTCGTCATGTCTCCAGGCCTCAATTTCCCATCCATAAAACAAGAAAACTGGACTTTTTTTTTTCAGCCATAAAATCTTTCTTCCCCCCAAGGGAAGCCTCACGCCCAGGCCAGTAAAGACACAGAAGGGAGCCGCCCCGGCTTGGGTCGGGGCCCATGCCTCCCCTTGCTCCTCCTCAGGGACTGAGGCTGACAGGGACATGGCTGGAGGCTCTTGGGAACAGAGACCGTGGGCTAGGATTGGTGACAGGGCGGGAGCCGAGGCCAGGCGCGGGGTGGGCCGCCCCTCCTGACACCGGCCCCCCGGCGCACACAGGTGAAGGAGTACGACGCCATCTCCCGGCTGGACCAGTGGCTCACCACCATGCTGCTGCGCATCAAGAAGACGATCCAGGGCGACGAGGAGGACCTGCGCTAGGCCCGCCTGGCCCCCTGGCACCCATCTCCCTGCCCTGTCCGCTCTCCCCCAGCCTGGCCCTCCAGCGAGGATCGCGAAGAGCCCAGAGAGGTGGGACCCGAGACGTTGGCTGTGAGACCTTCCCTCCTCCCCGCCAAGGAGTCTCGCAAGCCACAGCGCAGGCTCCGCACTGCTTCGGGGGCCCTTGAGGCTAGGCCCGCTGGCCAGACGGTCATACTCTGTTCCCGCCGCATCCCTTGCCCCCTGCCCCTTTATTTAAGCCCCCGGAGGTACCCTTCTCCCCCCCGACACGCAGAATCATTGATGCAGACCTATTTGCTGTGGGTGCTGCCAGGGGTCAGGGTCAGCATCTGGCCCCCCATCTCCCAACCAGCTGAGTCGTGAGGTTGGTGTCTGTCTCTCCACCTTTGTCCCCCAGCCGAGCTCTGAGCCCACGTAGCCACCGTGATTTGCTGTCACTGCTGGAGGTGGGCTCCTCCCCCACCCAGCACGGGAGCCTCCCAGCCTCCTGCAGCCCTCACCTCTCAGGGTAGTCCCAGGCCCTGGAGCTCCGAGGGTCATCCCCATGCCCACCCCTGCATCTCCACCCTGCGCTTCGAGGTGTTGGTGGGAAGCTGCAGCTGCCTGAGGAAGGAAATAAAGGACAACACTTGTGCATGAGTCTCTTCCTCCTCACCTCTGCTCCCTCCTCACCCTTCAGGGCCTGTGTCCCCTCTCCCTGGCCCTCCCACCGTGGGCTCTGGGTGTGCTTCCTGGGAAAGAAGAGGGCGGGCTTAACCAGGAGGATGGGCTGGGTCAAAGCCTAGAGAAGGGAGGCCCAGGGCTGGCGGGTTTGGGAGCCATGGGCTTGGGATCTTTGAGCTCTGGGCTTTCTGGTCCTTTGTTTCTTCAGCTGGGATGATGGGTGCCAGTGCCCCTCCCCCAGAGCTGGCGGGAGGATGGATGCATCACCGGTGATAAGAAGGGTTGGAGGAGGCCCACCAAGTCTTCCAGCCTCACACCCCACGTCCATATTTCCCTGCAGGGAGGGCTGAAAGCCCCAGTGGCACTGTTCCATCTGTTGAAGTGGGGGGAGGGAGCGGCTTTGGCGGGCAGAGTACAAGGAGGACCGAGCGGGTATGGTGAGTGGGAGAGGAAACAGCAGGAGCCCTTTGCCCAGGAAAGGAGGGCAAGAATCAGCCACCTCCTCCACACTCCAGCACGTGGGCCTGCCTGTCAGGTGGACAGTCTGATGTGCCTGTGCTTCCACCCGGCACTGGGCTGGGCTGGGCGCTCCCCACTTTGGAGTAGGGGAACAGCTGGAGGAGGGTCAGTGCCCAGTTGCAGACTCAGTGTCATAGTATGTGGCATGACGTCAGGAAGTGAACAGGGGCTGCAGAGGAGGTGCTGCCTGGGAAACCAGGGCAAGCTCCTCTGAGAACTGCTGCAGCCTAGAGCCTGGAAGGAATTCAGGAAAGGTTCAGGCTCAGTGTGTGTCAAGAGTGGCCTCTATATGACACCCTGTCCTGCCCCTCTGTCCCCTTCAGCTTTTCCCACAGCTCTAATCGATTGATAATGGCTGCCTAGAGCTCAGTTAAGACTCCTGAGATCTCAGATTGATTACCAGTGTCTGCCTTGGCACAGGCTGAAGAGTAAGTAGTGTGAGAATCTGTGCCAGCCATGACCTAAATAGTGATTCTCAACCCTGGGTGTGCTTTAAAGTCATATTAAAAGTGCTCAAGCTTAGGTTGCACTCTGATAAATTGTGATTTGATTGAGGTTCCCCACCCTTTTGGTTTTGGAGAGTTTTTTTCCATAGGTGATCCAAATGTGTACTTAGGGTTGGAAACCACTGAACAGGATAGTTCTTTCCTTTCCAACCCGTTTGTTTATTCATTCACTCAAATATGAAGGGAATGTGGTTTCGCGGTTACCAAGGGAGGTAGAAGAAGCCTGAAGAAAACATTGTTCGGAAGCAGCAGAACCAGACCCCACCCCCATTTACTCAGCAAGTATCTACTCAGCACCTACTGTGTGCCATGCCCTGGCTCAAACCCTGGGATTACAGCACTAAATAGCATAACCAGATCTGGAGTGGACACAAACTCCTTTCTTTTCACCACCCTCCAGATCCAGTCTGCCTTTGAGAACTCTCCTCTCAGGGCTCTTATGCAACAGTGTCCCAGGTGCTTGGCAAAGGGCCTGGTACATAGTTTTGGGTTCTTAACATATTTACTAAATGCTCGTTCCATGTCAGGCCTTGTGGGCCAGGCGTCGGGGATTTGACTGTGACCAAGGGAGATCCAGTCACCACCTTCACAGATCTTGCAGTGTGTGTGTGCATGTGTGTGTGTGTTTTCTTTCTGCATGGAAGGGGGTGACAGAAGATTACTCAAGGTAGCCAGGACAGCTGGCCAACTCATGTCTTCTGGAAATAACATACAGGTATACATAGAGTCCCCAAACCCTTGATGCCCTTCAGGAGACAAAAAAGTATATACAGGAATCCCAGAAGACCTCATCCTGTCTCCACCACTTACTATCCTATCAGTCAAGGGACTTATTCTCCCCGAGCCTCAGTTTCATTCTCCAGAAACTGGGATAATAAACCTCTTTCCAAAGTTGTTGCAACAGTTTATGGAGATAAATTCATACAGTGGTCAATAAATGCTGAATAAATGAACGCGGGGTAACCAGAGCAGGGTAGTTGTGAAGATTCAATGAGATAATCAGCCAACATGACTGATAAAGTAGGCGTTCAGTAAAGAAGGTGGTGGTGATTGGCCAGGATAGATAGAACTTTTTCCTTGGGGTAAGAAGAATGCATTTCACCATTTTAAAGGTGATGTGATTAAAACAAACTATGGAGCTTTTGTGTTTGGGTTCCAATACTGACTGCTGCTTCTAGCTGTGTGATCTTAGACAAATTACCTGTCTGTGCCTCAGTTTTTTCATCGGTAAAACATATCATAGTACCTACCTCAAGCCTGCCTGTGAGTTTTAACTAAAAATTGATAGATGTAAACGCTTAGAACAGTTCCTGGCACGTAAGGGCTATATTGAGCATTAAGGTTCTTCTTATTCCGTCTTCCGCACCGCCCACAGCAGGGGCCACCACCTCCCATCTTCAGGCCTTAATCAGTGGGCGGCAGTCACCTCGGCCCTGAAAAGGACCAGGCAGGAGCGCGCAGGCGCATTGAGGCAAAGTCTGGTGGGAAGCCCAAGCGGCCCGGCTGGCAGCCATCTTGGTAAAGGGCAGCGTCGACAGCTTCTCTACGTAATCAGTCTGCGCGACCAGCCGGCGTCCGGCGGTCCATGGCGTAGAGTGGGCAGCCGCGGGGGCTACGGGGACCAGTGTTTGAGGGGCGTGATGGGGGAGGCGGCTGTGGCCGCGGGGCCTTGTCCGCTGCGCGAGGACAGCTTCACACGCTTCTCGTCTCAGAGCAATGTGTACGGGCTGGCGGGCGGCGCGGGTGGGCGCGGGGAGCTGCTGGCCGCCACCCTTAAAGGCAAGGTGCTAGGCTTCCGCTACCAAGACCTCCGACAGAAAATCCGGCCCGTGGCCAAGGAGCTGCAGTTCAATTACATTCCCGGTGCGTGGCGCCATGGGGCTGGGGGGCTTGGAATGTAGTGCTGAGAAGGCTTCTGAGGCTCTGTCTGAGCCAGGTCACCAGGATGGGAGAATGGGATCAGGGTGATGGTGATTGAAGGGGGTCAAGGCTGGTAATCTGGAGGCATTGGGGTCAGAGGACAGGGCTAATAGGGGCCTGAAGTAGTTAGGGTTCAGGATTCCTCAGACTCAGAAACCAGGATCCCTCCTACCATGGTGATGGTGATGGTGATGGTGATCAGGACTCACACCGTCCCAGAGGTCATGATAATTTGTGCTGGTCAGAGATGACTGAGTCCTAGAGGTCAGGGCTCACTGTTGATTGGGAATATTGGGGTCACGGGTCTGCCTGAAACGTGAACTTTGTCCTCTCCCAGTGGACGCAGAGATTGTCTCCATCGACACCTTCAACAAGTCACCCCCAAAGCAGGGCCTGGTGGTGGGGATCACGTTCATCAAGGTACCCAGAGCCCTCCACCTACCCATTTTCTCCTCCTTACTGAGTCTGACCCATATCCCTCTTGCTGACCCTACTCTCCCCTGAGGCCAGTTTCCTCTCCCAGGATTCAGGGGACAAGGGCAGCCCCTTCCTTAACATCTACTGTGACTACGAGCCTGGCTCTGAGTACAACCTGGACTCCATTGCCCGTAAGTGTGGCCTGGAGGGAAGGAGGGATGAGGAAGGGGGTTGGGGGGGTGCTGTCAGGTCCCCTGTGCCCATCTACCTGTACTCCCCCTGCAGAGAGCTGCCTGAACCTGGAGCTCCAGTTCACTCCTTTCCAACTGTGCCATGCAGAGTAAGTAAGCCACAGGTGTGATGCAATAGGGAGTGTGTGTGTGTGTGTGTGTGTGTGTGTGTGTGTGTGTGTGTTGGGAGGGCGGAGGCTGTAGCAAACTGGAGACCACAAACCTGCCTATAGACAATCAGACTAGTTTGTTTTTTAGAGCATCGTGCATTTAAGGTAGCCGTGGACCAGACTTGGCTGATGGGCTACCATTTTGTTATCCCTGAACTAGATAATTTGAGAGTGAATGAGCTCCTGTGCTCCAGATGTGTAGAATTCTCAAATTCTAACGATCTAGATTTGGGCATTCCAAGACCCAGAAATGCCAATTTTTCTAGAGTTGTAAGCTCTGGGATTCCAAGATTTGAAAGTTCTACAGTTTGATGATTCTGAGATTCTGTAATATTAAAGCCCTAACATTGTCATATTCCAAGGAGATAGAATACAGACCGTCTAGAATACTGATGTTCTAGAATCCCAAAGTATAAGAATTCCATTCTAGAGCTCTGAATTCCAAAACACCAGTGTTCTAGCAGAGGGGTTGGCAAACTTTTTCTTTTAAGGCGCAGCTTCGGGGTCAAATAATCTCTATCACAACTACTCAAGTTGGCCACTGTAGCAAGAAGGCAGCCATTGACCCTGTGTAAATGAATGGGTGTGGCTGTGTTCCAATAAAACTTTATTCACAAAAACAGGCCGTGGGTTTTGGATTTGCCCTGCAGGTCATAATTTGCCAACCTCTGGTCTAGCAGATGAGAGTTCTAGAAACTGAAGGTTCTAAAGTACTAATGTTCTGGGTTCTACGATCTGGGTATTCTACCAATTCTGTAAATCTGAATATCCATGATGGCAATTTCCAGAAGTTCTAGCATTTCAAAGGAGACAGAAAACAGAACTTCTAGAACACTGGGGTTCTAGGGTAAAGAGGTGCTAGTGTTCTGAGGTTCTGCAGCCCATTCTAGAGCTCCATGTTCATTCCTGAATCCACATCCAGAATGAAGATTCTAGCAAGTGAGGGCTCTAGAAACAGAAGGTTCGAAAACGCTGAGTTTCTGTGATTCTGAGACTGGAAAGTTCTAAAATCTGAGATTCTGTGAGGGCTAGTTTCTAGAATTCTACATCCTGAGATCCTAGCTCTGGATCCAGTGTCTAGAACCCAGAATGTTAGGGTTCTCGCAGGCAAGAGTTTCTGCAAGAGGAGGATTTTAAAACACACGGACTCTACCACACTGGCATTCTAGATTTTTCTGCTTTCAGGGTCCAGGTTGGGGATCAACTGGAGACCGTGTTTCTCCTGAGTGGGAATGACCCAGCCATTCATCTCTACAAGGAGGTGAGGCAGGGCGAGGCTTGGTGGGCAGAGCCCTGCCGGGGCCACCATGGGCTGGCACAGGGCGCAGTGTGTGAGGCTGGCCACTGACTCCAAGCTCGTGGCGGGTCTTGCTTCCCCCAGAACGAGGGGCTGCATCAGTTTGAAGAACAGCCCGTGGAAAACCTCTTCCCAGAGCTCACGAACCTGACCAGTAGGTAGGAGAGGCCCGGACAGAGGCCAGTGGGAACTGGGGCAGGCAGCCTCAGAGAAATCAGGTGGTGGGAATTGACCCCTAAAGAAGTCAGGCCCAGCGGAGGCCCAAGGCTCTACCGGAGGTGGGGTGGGGTGGATGCTTCTAGGGAGGTGGAGGTGGGGGCTGGGGCCTGGCGACGGCCCTCAGGCCCCTCTGTCCACCCGTCCACCCCCAGTGTCCTCTGGCTTGACGTGCACAACCTGCCCGGCACGTCCCGGCGACTCTCAGCTCTCGGCTGTCAGAGCGGTTATGTCCGTGTCGCCCACGTAGACCAGCAGAGTCGAGGTGATGGCTGGGGCGGGGGCCCAGGGGCGGATCCGGACGGGGGCAGGGGTGCTCGGGACGGGGCCCTGAGTCCTCGCCCTCCACACAGAGGTTCTGCAGACTTGGACGATCCTGCAGGACGGCCCCATCTCCCGAGTGATCGTGTTCAGCCTCTCGGCCCCCGAGGGTGAGCTCCGGGCAGGGGGAGGCCAGGCTGCGGGCTCGGCTCCTCCACCCGCATTTGTACCCCTCTCCCCACATGCCCAGCTCCCCACCATCCCTCCCCTCCCCGCTGTGTGCCCCACTCCAGCCCAGGAGCTACAGTGT
>NW_020175468.1:3479195-3493730 GCF_003031525.2 Neophocaena asiaeorientalis asiaeorientalis
TTGCCCCTGTGGTTTTCTGATTTGAGCTTTCACCCTGGAGTTGAACTTCTGCCTTTCCCTTGGTGGTCTGACCTTCACCGCTCACACTGTGGCTTCCTCGGACCCCCCGTCTGTGGCCTCTTCACTCTGTCTCTTGCTGCCATCCAAGTCCAGGCTTTTCTCACGGACTCAGCGCCGTCCCCCCACTCGGCGTCTCTCCTTTCGCCCCACATATTGATCTGTTCCTCTTACTGCGGTCTGTCCTTCTCTGGCGTTTCTCTTGGCCTCACCTCTGTGGTCTTTCTTCTGCCCCTTACACCGTGGTTTATCCCCTGATGCTCTCACTGTGGTCTAACCACGGACTTCTGTGCTGTCACCTAACCTTTGTCTCTTCTAACCTGGTGGTTTAACCTTGGACTTTTTAAACTGTCATCCAACACCTCTCCCTCCTCCTGGCATCTGACCTCCATCATTCGCTCGTGGTCTAACCTCTAACCCTCCCCCTGTGGCCCAACCTCAGGGGTCTAACGTGTGTTCCTCTCAGGAATGGACGGGTGGGGAGGAGGGAGGAGGAGCCTGGAACCTGGCCCCTCATGCCTCCCCCGCCGTTCACGTTCCTTCTCCAGAGACCGAGGACAGGCCACAGCGGGAGGAGTACAGCGTGCTGGTGGCCAGCATGTTGGAACCAGCGGTGGTGTATCGGTGAGGGCCACGGGGCACGTGCGTGTGGGCTGACCCCATGCCTTTGCACGGTGATCTAGCCTTGTCATTCTCCACAGAGAGTAAAGCTTTGGGTGTAGTGGTTCAGGGCTGGGCAGGTAAAGGTGTCTGTGTCCCAGGGAGAAGAGCATGAGTGCTTAAGTCTAGAACTTGTAGGGCATGTGCTAAGGCCTCGGGTGGGAACCGAGATGTCCAGTCCCCCTGGGGTAGGTGGACAGAGCACGTTGGCAAGTGTTTAACCACAGGCTCCATGTGGGAGAAAGCCCTGGCTTATAGGGTCTGCCCGTTTCCGTGGTGTCAACACTCCCACCTCAGTGGATTTTGAGCCACCAACGTGATGCCAAGCCTCTCACAAAGTTTCTGAAAATTTCCCAGTCGGCTCCCGTGAGCCAGTGCGAGCCAGCTGTGGCTGGGGCTGAGCGCTGAGCCTTCAGGGGGCCTCGTGGGTGTCCAGACTGGAGACAAGGGGCTCACCAGAAGGAACGGTGTGGGTTTCCATTTGGGAGCAAGACGGTCCCACCTCCAGGGGACAGTGTGGGTGTCCAGATCAGAGACAGTTTGAGCTCCCCTTGGTGGATATGAGGATGTCTAACTTGGAGACGAGGGTGTCCAGGCTTCAGGAGGAACAGCACATCCAGACCTGACCCATGAGGGTCCGGTGCTAAGGGTGGCGGGCACCGCAGTCGACCTCAGTCTCCCCGCCGTGGTCTGACCCTCAGGGACCTGCTGAGCCGGGGCCTCGAGGACCAGCTTCTCCTACCTGGCAGTGGCCAGTTCGACAGCGTCCTCTGTGGCCTGGTCACTGACATCGATTTGGACGGGCGGCCGGAGGTCCTGGTGGCCACCTACGGACAGGTGGGACCGGAGGGGTGGGGCTGCCGTGGCCTGTGTCCTCTGCCTCCTGCCTCTCCCCGTGTGACCCCAATCCCCTGCCCCTGCAGGAGCTGCTCTGTTACAAGTACTGCAGCCCAGAGCGCGGGCTCCCCGGGGCCCAGCGTGGCTTCCGCTTGCTGTGGCAGCGGAGCTTCTCTAGCCCCCTGCTGGCCATGGCGCACGTGGACCTGACCGGGGACGGGCTGCGCGAGCTCGCTGTGGTCTCCCTGAAGGGCGTGCACATCCTGCAGGTAGCCAGGGGCCCCTGGGACGGGGCCTTAACACCCGCCTGATTGAGGGCACGTTCTCACGGGAGAGGGGCAGTCAGGCCTTGGCCCGATCCCTCTGGAAACTGGAGCCTGGGCCCCCCTTCGGGCAAGGGGGTCATTAGCTGCAGGCCCCCTCTTGGGGGAGGCAGGCGGTTCCTATTGGTCAAGGAGAAGGGAGGTGCTGGGGGCACTCACAGCCAGGGGTGAAGGGCGCTCAGCCGCAGCATCCGTCACCCCCGGCCCCCTGGCCTCCCTCAGCCTCCCGAACGTCTCTACTGTGTTCCACCTGCTTTGACCGTGTCCCTTCCCTGTGGTCCAGCCTGGATCTGCCCCCGGGACCTGACCTGCAGTCTTCCACTGTGCCCTAACCTTGGCCCTCCTACTGCAGCCACCCTTTCTTCCACCTGTGTGACCGGCTTCATTCTGCCTGTGGTCTAACCTTCAGCCTCCTTCTCCAGCTTTTTGCCATAGTCTAACCTCAAACCCTTCCCCTTTGGTCTAACCACTGAACTTTCTACTGTGGTCACGCCCGCAACCTGTGGTCTAATGTCCAGCCTTCTCCTGTACTTTGACCTCTCACCCTCCGACAGCAGCTTAACCGCTCTTACAGTTTAATATCCAACCATTCCAATGGCCCACCGTCCAGCCTGGAGCCTTCCGTTGCTGTTAAACCTCCAACTAATATGTCTGACCTCTGACCTTTTCACTACGGCCCAGCCCCAGCCCTTCAGCTATGATGTACCTCTGTTTCCTGATCTGGTGTTTGCCCACCCCTTCCCTTTGGTCTGACTCCAGGCTCCTTTCCCATGTGGTCTAACCTGGGTTCTTTCTACTGGAGTCTAACCTTACTGTCTCCGCTGCAGGCTTTGCTGGGGCCTTTTCCTTCAGTCTAGTCATCAGCGGAATGGTCCAGGTTAGACCTCATAGAGGTAGAGGTTGGACCCCAGTGGAAAAGTCTGAGGTTGAACCACAGTATGTGGGACAAAAGTTAGACCCTCGAGTAAAACGGAATGAGGAGAGGTCTGAGGTTAGACCGCAGTGGACAGGGCTGTGGTCCATCTGTGGGAGAAGGGGCTTCCCTTCTGCTGTGGTCTCAGCCTCCCAGCATCCCTCATTGTGATCTCTTTCAGGCCATTCCACTGTGATCTCCCTTCCTTCCCTTCTGTCAGGGGCTAACTTCAGACCCTCCAACCAGGGTCTGGCTCCGTCCCTTGTGTGGTGACTTATTCCTCTCTTTTCCACTTTGGTATGCTCTTTCTCTGTCTTGTGGGCCTAACCTTTTCCGCCAGTGTCTCACCTTTGTTCCCCCTGCTGTGGACTAACCTCAGCCTCTCTCGGGTGGTCAAGCCTCACCGCCATGTAATGCGAGCTCTCTTTTATGTTTTTTTGTTTGTTTGTTGGGGTATAGTTGTTTTACTGTTGTGTTATCTCCGTTATGTTTTGATCCATCCCCGTCCCCTCCACTGAGTTCTAACCTCAGACCCACACATCTGGGGCTGGGCTTTGTCCCTTCCACCGGAAATTCACTGAAGGCCGTCCCCCTGGGTCTGACCTTCACCCCATCACAGAGACCCATTCTAAGCCCACACACAGACCTCCCACCGCGGCTGCACTCTCAGCCTCTGGGGGTTGGGGGGGTGGGCGTGTAACCTGCACCTTCCAGCTCTGTCTCAGCCCTGTCGTCCTCTCTCATTCCCCACAGCACAGCCTGATCCAGGCCTCGGAGCTGGTTCTGAGCCGGCTTCGGCACCAAGTGGAGCAGAGGAGACGTCAGCCCCAGAGGCTGGGGGACAGGGTGGGTGCCGGGCCTGCTGAGACCCCGGCCTCCTGAGTACCCACCCGCTGCCCACCGCAGGTTCCTTGGGGTGCCCGCCTCCAGCTCTTCATGGCCGGGGGAAGCATCCTGAAGGAGGCACTGGTCTCCCCAGACACCCCAGGGTGGTGGAGCGGTGGGTCCTGCTCTGGCTCCGCCCCAGCGTGCCCTGTGACCCCCACTCCCCTCTCTGTGCCTCAGTGTCCCCATTTGAAAATGGGATGATCCCACCCCACCCCGCCTCTGTCCCCTTGAGACTCAGTCCGTGTTGATTATTTCCGTGTCCAGAGGAACCAAACTTGCACTCGTCTCCATTCTTTTGTTCGGCACACACGTTTGATGAGGAACAATTGTTGCCAGGCTTTGTGTCGGGAGCTGGACTCACCCGGAAGAATGGAGGGAGGGGACTTTGGGGATTGGGGATCCAAGGTCAGACCCAGCCGCCCGGACTAAAGTGGGATCGTAGTGTAGATTTCAGAGGAAATAAGGGAAGTTAGGCACTATAGGAGGTTAAACCTCCATAGGAAAGACTGTAGAGTATAAGGGAAAGGTTTGTAGGGTTAGACCTCCGCAAGTGAACTGAGGTTAGACCCCAGTGGAAAGCTCCGGACCTGAGGTCAGGGCTCGGTGGGAAGATAAGGAAACAGCCTCAGAGGAGAGGATGTGGGTGGAAAGGACTGACGTGGGGAAGCCATGGTCAAATTGCAGCAGGGAGTCTGAGGCCAGGCCCCCTGTGAATAATACTGAAGTTGGACCCTAGCAAAAATTACTATGGTTACACCTTGCGTCAAGAGCCAAGGTTAACACCCAGCAGAAGTGATCAATCTAGATCTCAACTGGGGAGTCCTGAGATGAGCCCCAGGCTACACTGTCCTGGAAAGGGCTAAGGGTAGGCCTAGTTGAAAAGCCCAGGGGATTGGGGGACCAGGAAGTGGGAGACAAGGCTAATTCCCTGCCCTGTGGCTGTAGTGATTGCCCCTCCTGTGGCCACTTCCGTGGCACCAGGAGAAGGCATTGAGGCCTACATCACAGGGACCAGTGGAGGGCGGGGACAACAGAACAAATCTTGCCAGGAATAGAATCGGGTCGGGAGGGTGGGGGAGCAATTCCTGAGTGGGGTCCAGGCTGGCTGTGGGACCTTGCTGCTGCAGGGTTTGGGTGGGACCCCTGCTTCCTGGCGGGGAGGGGCAGGCACCATGGTCGTTCTAGCCATCTGTCTACCTCCTGCCATGGAAGTCCACCTGTCAGTCTGACCATCTGCACCAACAGTGAAGACTAAGCTACCAGTGCCCCACAGTAGGTCTTCAGGAGGCTGGAGCCCACCACTTCTTGGCCACTCCTGTCTTCACCTCACCTCCCAGAACCCAAGCGTGGGAAATCGCAGGGAGCCAGAGCTGGGTCGTCTCCCTCCTCTCCTGGCAGTGGGCCCGGGGGTGTCCAGCCAGGACTGGTGATGGGCATGGGCCATTGGCAGCATCAGGGTCTCTCTCCTGCTGCCCATCTGCAGAGGCTGAGTGTTCCATCGCCTCCTGTCCTGGACAGGAGTGGGACGCTAGGGTGGGACCTGGGGCATTTAAGTAGTGATGTTCTGGGTCTGTGAAGTGTGTGCACGTGTGTGTGTGTGTTCACCATTTCAGGACTCATGAGTTTGTGTTCCCGGCGCCTGCCTGGTCCTTCGCAGCTCGCTGCCTAACTTCTTGCCAGCCCCTCAGTCTGGGACAGTGTGTAGTGTAGCAGTTAAGGGTAGAACCTGAAGCCACACTTCACCACTCTTGTGCCTCAGTTTCCCCATCTGTAAAATGGGGCTAGTAGCGTTTACCTCACAGGGTTTTTAGGAGGGTCAGTTGTGTCAACATGTGTCAAGCACTTATTTAAAGTGTTGTAACAATGCCTGGCACGTAGTAAGGGCTGGAAGCCCCTTGTGAAAGGCAACTGTTGTTATTATTATTAATGGGTGCCTCTGTGGTTGTTTCTGGCTGGCTTTGTCAGCAGGCACAGCATGTGAATTTGCATCTGACTCTGGCTAAAAACATTCTTGCCCTCCCCCCAGTTCTGGGAGCCTGTGACTATTTGTAGCTGTTTTGCCTCGTTGGCCCTTGTATGGATCAGCCTGTGTGTGTGCGTGTGCGTGTGTGTGACTCCTCCCTAGCTCTCCTTCTCAGTCCCCGCTCATCCCTCTCTCTCTCCCTCTCTCTCTCTCCTTCTGTCGGGCGGAGTCGCCCACCACTGCCAATACAGTGCTGGGGGAACCTGCTCTAGGCTGTAGCTGCAGGTAAGAGACCCCCAGTTAGGGGGGGCTTGGGGGAAGGATGGTGTTACCCCAGGTGGGTGGAGGGGGGCATTTGAGGAGCCCGGAGCCGCTTCTCGCTGAGCTCCGTTATAGGGGATGGGGGGCTGCATATCCCGGGGCGCGGGTACCAGGGCCCTAACGTGCGGTAGGGGCGCCACCAGCCGTCAACATCCTCAACCCCTCCTGCGCTTCAGGGAGCATGGCGGGCTGGGGAGGGGGTGCCTCCTGGGCACTGAGGGGGTGAGAACACCCCACCCTGTCTGGGGCAGCACCCGCACTCCCGTTCTCCGCCTCTACCTCCGCCCCCGCTTTCCTGTGTCGATCTCGTCTTTCTGTGTCTCCACATCTCTCAGGGGTCTCTGTCCTGCGGAGTCTGGACGCCTCTCCGAGTCCCTTTCCCTGTCTCCCTCAGTCTCACTCTTGTCTGTCTCTCTCTGTGTCTGGGTCTGTTCCGGCTTTCTGTCTCTAAGTCCTTGGTTCCTCTCTGCTTTCCTCTTTCGCCATCTCTGTGTGTTTCCCTCTGTCTCTGTCTCTACTGTCTCAGCTTTCTCGTGTCTCTGTCTCTGTCCATCTCCGCGTGTCTCTTCCTCAGTCTTCCCTGCTTCTCATCTCCATCTCCGTCTCTAGGACCTGGTCTCTGTGTCTCTCTTTCCTCTCCGCTTCCTCTCCCTGGTTAACTGCCTCCTACACACCTTTGTCTCCGCCCCTGGCAAGGGGAGACCTGGGGGAAGAAGACCCGCCCCGCCCCCTGCCGCCGCCGCAGAGTGGGCTCCCCCAGGAGGCATGGAGTCCCCCAGCCTCCTCTCCCTTCCTCAGCCGAGCTCCCCCCATCCTCCCGGCTGGCATCCGCCCGTCCCTCCCCTGAGGATAGAGAGCTCCTCTGCTCTCCCCTGCCTTATTTCTGACATCCTGAGGCCAGTCCTTCTCGCAGTCTAACCTGTACCCTTTGTAGAGGAGACTGAGCCAGTCCTGTCTGCAATCTAACCCCCCATTCCTCTTCATATTGACCGGACCAGTCCCTGCTGCAGTCTAACTTCCATACCTCTTTTGCCGTTTGTCCGCTTCTTGATTCATTCATTCTTTTGACACTTACTGAGCACCTTTCCTGCTCCAGGCACAGCTCTAGGTACTGGCCCAGGCCAGTCCTTCCTGCAGTCTCGCCTCCATCATCTCATGGTGTGCCAGCCCCAGACCTGTCTCCCAGTCGGGCTGGAGCTCAAAAGCTTCTCCACCACGCCTTGGGGGCTCTGAGAGGGCCCTTCTGAGTCTAGAGTTCCTTGGCCAATACAGCCTCTTCTTTTCTGTTGGGAAGGGGGCCCCAGAGAAGGCGGGCGAGATGAGAGGTGTGGGGCTGAGTCTGTAGCCCACGCTGTGATGGGGTGAGGTCCTCGAGTGCCCACATGGGATTCCAGGTGGGTTAAAACAAGCACCAGCTTAGGAGTCCCACACCTTGAGTTCCATCTCTTCTCTGCCCCTGACTTGAAGTTGCATGACTTGGCCAAGCTGTTTGCCCCTCCAGACCTCAGTTTACCCATCGGCGTACCATAGCCTGAACACTGAGACTGTGTGTGTCTGTGTGTGATCCCCAGGCTGGGACATTGTGGGCACGCGGGAGAGCCTGGCTTACCCCGGAGCAGTAAGCGTGCGTGTTTAGAAGGCCGTGTCCCCACCGAGAGCAGGCAGCGGGCACCCTCTGCGCCCAGGCTGAGCGCGGTCAGGAACCATCACCCCCCTTACCGATATGAGAGACTTGAAGGAGGGGGTCCCACCTGGCCTAACAGACTGACTGCCCCACCCCGCTCAAGCTTGCAGTCCCACCCTACAGATGAGGTCTCCGAGCCCCCGAGAGGGGGGTGAGGCAGAACCGGGGCACTCACCGCTGACCCAGCTGGCCACCGGCCCACGAGGGAGGGGAGAGATGGCCCCAGGAGACGGTGCCCGCCATCTGCCCTCCAGAGTCCCACTCTGGCCTCCACCTGATGCTTTCGCCCCTGGATTCTAAACCCAGATTAGGTTTCAGGGCTGCTCATGGAGCGAGAGAGGCAGAGGCAGGAGCCTCAAGAAGAGGGAACCCAGCTGTCCCCAGTGACAGGGCTCAGGCCTCGTGGTGGTTCCTTTAACAGATATTTATCTAGTGCTTTCTCTCCCTGACCCCCTTCTTCCCTAAGGCCCCAGGGAGAGGAAACCAGGTTTTGCAGGAAAAGACACTAAACCAGGCTTGAGGACGGAGGCGGGAGGGACAGGTGGTTGGACTTGAGGGAGGACTTCCCAGGCCATGGCCCTTCCCTGAGAGAGGGAGTGAGATGCTATAGATGAATTCTTGACTCCCAGGTCGACCTGGTTTCTCCTGAAAGCTGGGGGGAGGGGAGGGAGAGAGAAGAGAGCGTGAGTCTTTGCCTTGGATCCTGGTGGGTTTGTAATTATGCCTAAGTCGTTGCTAATTAGGGGGCTGCTAATTAGATGTATCATTAGGGGCCTTGCCGAGGGGGCTAATTGTGTGGTGGCCCTTTAAGAATCACCCCGCCCCCTGCCCCCCTACACACGCGTGCGCGCCCGCGCACACACACACACACACACACACTCTTCAGGGAAGTTCTGCCAACATTTTGCCTCCCTCCCCCAAAGGAGCCAGCTCCCAATCCGTGAGGACATGGGTGTATGTTGGGGGCAGGCTGTGGGTTAGACCGTGAGAAGAACTTTTCAGACAGAAATGGACGTTACCGGGAGAACTGAGGCTGGTGGCCAAGAGAGGGGTCGGGGAGGGTGGAGGCCCTGAGGACCCCTGCCTTCCTCTCTCAGTTCCATTTTATAGGCTATGGGGTTACCATGACAACACAAGGGTGGGGCAGGGGAGCTGGAAGTCAGGACCACTCTAGGAGAGAGAAACTGGGAGCTGCAGAATGGGTGCTGGGGGACATTGGGCAAGTTATTTCGCCTCTCTGAGCCCTGGTCTTCTCATCTGTGAAATGGCTGGGGACTCCCCAAAGTGGGATGGTGTCATTTCAAACAGAGCAGCCATGGAAGGTGACATCTGAGTGGAGAGCTGAAGGAGAAGAGGGAGCGGATATGTGGGGAACAGTGTCCCAGGAAGGGGGAACAGCAGATGCAAAGGCCCTGAAGCAAGAACTTGCCCGAGGAACAGCAAGGAGGTGGTGTAGCTGGGGCCAAGTGAGGGAGGGGGAGAGAGAGAGAGAGAGATGAGGCCAGAGAGGGAATGTGGGGGCCAGATTGTGCGAGACCTTATGAAGCAGGGAGGGGACTTTGGTGTCTGAGTGAGACCAGGGCCATGGAGGGTTCTGATCAGAGGGGAGAATGTGAACTGATTGGCATTTTTAAAGGAGACCTAGATACAGAAATAGCCACTCGAACCCAGGACCAGAGGCAGGAAGAGAAGTATTCACCCCACACCCACAGTGTGGGGTCCAAAAGCCCAACCTAGGACCTCATGTCACAGCTTCTAAGGAATCCTGCACCTGCCAGAGACCCGGGGATGCTGGAGACAGAAACCTGCCAGCATTGCGGGGAAGGATGTGAGTGAGAGATCCTCCAGCAGCCCCTCCCCAGCCCTACCTGAGACAGACAGACAAACACCCCAGCACCTTCCACAGCCCAAATCCCAAGCAGGAGCCCTCTGACGCCAAGTTGGAAACCATAGGAATCACAAAATGAGTTGAGGGGCCCCCAGCCCCTTGCCTCTCCCACTAACTTATTCAGTCTGTGTTCTTTTGCGCCTGACTTCACTCTTCCATGGCATGTCTGTGAGATTCATCTGCATTGTTGGGTGTATCAGTTGCCCGCTCCCTTTTCAGTGCTGTATAATATTCCACTGCATGGCTATTCTGCCATGTACTTCTCCATGTTCTTGCTGATAGGCATCTGGGTTGTTTCAAGAGGGGAGCCATTATAAATGAAGCTGCTGTGAACACTTGTGTATGTGTCTTTTGATGAACACTTGACTTATTTCTCTTGGGTCCATACCTGGGAGTGGAATTGCTGAGTCCTAGGGTGCTTGATGTTCAGCTATAGTTTCCTGCAGTGGTTTGACTCCCATCAGCAGTGCATGATGTCTTTATCTTTCTGTGTCTTTCTCTCTTGGTCTCTGCCTGGCGCTCTCTGTGTCTCTTTGTGACCCTGTCTCTTTGAATCACTGTCTCTCTTTGGCTCCCCCAGTCTCTCTCCTCCCTCTGTTAGTCCTCAGCTTCTCCCCTATTCTCCGACCCCAATGAACCTTGACTCCTCAGCAACAGGGAGGGGTTTGCTCCCCTCACCCAGACTTCCTCCTCCCCCACAGGACCCTGACTCCCTCCATGGCTACCCTGGCCTTGGTGGGGTTTGCACTCCTCCTGGGGACTCCCCCATGCTCAGGGGCAGCCACCCCGACCCCCTCCCTGCCGCCTCCCCCAGCCAACGACAGCGATGCCAGCAGCATGGGGGGCTGCCAGGGCTCCAACCGCTGCCAGCCAGGGGTCCTGCTGCCCGTTTGGGAGCCCGATGACCCATCGCTGGGGGACAAAGCAGCGCGGGCCGTGGTCTACTTTGTGGCCATGGTCTACATGTTCCTGGGTGTATCCATCATTGCCGATCGCTTCATGGCATCCATCGAGGTCATCACGTCCAAGGAGAAAGAGATCACTATCACTAAGTCCAACGGCGAGACCAGCGTGGGCACCGTCCGCATCTGGAATGAGACAGTGTCCAACCTCACACTCATGGCCCTGGGCTCCTCGGCCCCTGAGATACTGCTGTCTGTTATTGAGGTCTGCGGCCACAACTTCCAGGCGGGCGAGCTGGGTCCGGGCACCATCGTGGGCAGCGCTGCCTTCAACATGTTTGTGGTCATTGCCGTGTGCATCTACGTCATCCCAGCCGGTGAGAGCCGCAAGATCAAGCACCTGAGAGTCTTCTTTGTCACCGCTTCTTGGAGTATCTTCGCCTATGTCTGGCTTTATCTCATCCTTGCCGTCTTTTCCCCGGGCGTGGTCCAGGTGAGCAAGGACCCACAGACATCTCCTTGGTGCATGTATGTCAGCAAAATCCAGAGGGGTGGCTCCCCGGGCTTGGAGAGTCAATGCCTGTATTTGCAGAAATGCATGCTCACGTTTGAGAGGGCCGCCAGGTATGGTTGTACAGGTCACGCACTGCACAAAGGCATTGGGCCGGAGATGGCAAGTTGGGACTGGAGCCCAGTGGGTGCTCCCAAGCCAGGTCTGGATGGCACTGCAGGTCCTGGAAAGGGCTCATCTGTACAGTATGGAGTGCCATTTTGCAATATGCCCATCCAGAACACTCACGGGGGGCCATATGTGCTAGCAGAGTCCTAGTGATCTGTGTAATGCATACGACGGTCTAGCCAGGTATTTGCCAGGTATGGTCACACATGTTTTCCTATACTCCCTGCCTTTTGCATAATTTATTTTCACTTTGGCAGTAAGGCATCCCCCATTTGCATAATTCACGTTACACTTGCATAATCCAGCCTTGTGTCTTCTGACAGTGCTAACTTGGGTCACTTGGTGTAACTCGGTGCAACTTGGTGCAATTTGCATAGTTTACCCATGGACTTTGCATAGATCCATGCCCACATCTGCGTAATCTAGCTCTGTATTTGCCAGATACGCAGTCGTGGTTTGCATAATTCATTCATTATTAATAATTGATTTCTGATGTTAGGATAATTTATGCCACTTCACTGTAATTCATACTCACATCCAATCCAACCTAGGTATAAACCCAGCCCCCTGCAAAGACCACTTTGCATAATTTATTCTAATAGTGAGACAAAATGTAGACCCACAGATGCGTAATTTACACCCACATTCACATAATCATTTGCCGCTCATTTACCCAGTGTCTTAACGGGCACACTGCTTAGTCTTCCTTTAAAACATTTGCCCAATTTATTTCCCACAGCCCCCGTGACCACCACATACATTTGCATAATGTATTCATGGGCCTGGCTTAATTCGCTCACACACGTGCATAATTTATTTGAGCCTAACCAGGATTCCTTCACACATGCGTATAATATACTCATGCATATCTGTCATGTTCTGCCAGTTATAGTTTCTTTCCAGGAAGGATCTAAAGTTAGAGCTATAAAAATTCTTTGCAGATGATATCAAGGCAGATCTGAGGGATTAGAAACCACAGTGAGGAAAAGGGGAGATGGTAGCACCAGAAAACAGGGATAAGAAAGGGAGAGAGACAGTTACTGTGATTGACTCAGCATTACTGTGTAGTGCTGAGTTTCCTGGCTGCCATGGCAAAAATTACAGAACGATGCTTCACACGATTCTCAGGCACTATTAAAAAAGGACGCTATTCTAACCTGGGTTCTCAAAGTGGTCCCTGACAAGGATTTACACCGCAACTGTGAAAGGAATTTTAGACACCATGGGTGGGAGGTGGGATAGGGAGAGGGAGAGATTACCCCTGAGAAGAAGCTGGCTCAGACATAGGGAAGACAGTGTAAAATGCCACAGCTCTGGGTAGAGAAGTGGCTATGGAGGATCCCTTCAGGAGTAAATGGAGACCAGACTTTTGGGATGTTTTCATGAAATGGCCAGACTTATGGGATGTTTTCATGACATAATCGAAAGAACGGGCACGAGCTAAAGATGATGCCCGTCCCTCCTAGAGGTGATGACCTGGAGTAGTGAGAGATGGGTCTGGCTCTGGGTTTTCTCCAGAAATGATGTGTGACGTCAGGCAAAGCCTGTACCCTCTGGACCTCCGTTTACACATCTGAACCATAGAAGGGGTTGAAGTAGACCATTGGTTCTTGACCCTTCATATCCAATCCTCCCTTTTTATAACAATTTTTTTTATATCCCCTTTATTCTGCTGGTGTGAAATTCTTAGCTAATAGGAGAGAGGTTTTCTAGCCTCGGAGTTTGGTGTCTGGACTCTTGAACCTGAGGCCTGGGTTCAAATCCCATCTCTGTTGTTTCCTAGCTGTATGACCTTGGGCGGGTTCCTTACCTGCCCTGTGCCTCAGTTTCCCCACCTGTAATCAGGGGGTCATCCTAGTACCAGCTTCAGAGGGCTGCATGAGGATCAGTTGAATTGCTACATGTGGAAGGGCTTAGAACAGCGAGCCTGGGACAGGGTAAATGTGAGCTCGTCTTCCCGTTAACAAACTTCCCTACATGGATTGGCTTCCCAGAAGTCAGTATATTGCTCAGACCGTGATATAAAGGAAAGTAATATCTAATAGAACCATCTGCATTTCTATATGTAAACGCTTGGGCATGACCACCTTCAAAGGCATGACGAAGAGCCAGATGGTGGCATCTACTTACATATAATGAACAAGTTGGGGTTTAAGAGAAAAAAAAAAAATCAGAAAACATTCCCATGCACAGAGGAGCGGGTAGCCATGAGATTGAAATCAGGTATATTCAGCGTACATTAAACCGTACAGGAAAATACTTCATACAGACATAAAACAGAATGGAGTGTAGACTCCAGTTATCATAAGCAGGGGCTTCACTGACGTGAACGTCCAGTGGGAGGTTCTGAAGTCAGGCAGGACGTGGGACAATTCTGCATTGTGTGGGACTGTCCCATGAGTCGCTGGATGTCACCAGGCTGGGACCATATCCCCCTCTCCAATTATGGTGGCAACCCATAAATATCCCTAGATCTGTGACAACCCCTCTTGGGGGCATTCTATCCACTGAGACATGAAGGTGTGTCTCGCTCCCCTCCCAGGGTGTGCAAGCCCATGAGCCCATTTGCAGGGGATGCCCTAGAAAGCAGATGTGAGTCTATCAGAATCACCTTTTGTTTACCTGCAGGGAAGAAAGCTGATCTCAGGTATTTGAGATCTCTCTTCTGATTAAGAGAGAATCGCCCACAGCATATACAGTGGCCAGTTCAATGAGCACAAGGCAAGAGTTCATTTTACGGCTTGCGTGGAAAATTCAGTTTCTTTTCACAAACCTGCTTGGTGGCTTTGTGTGGTACTATTTCCAAGTCCTGCCTTTCCTCTGAACCATCAGTAAACACAGCGACAAGGGCCTTTGGCAGTCGGAGCTTAAAGATTGTTCCTTCCCCTACCAGGCTCATTTTAAATATACCTCTGGGGCCATCTGATTTGTAAATACTCTTTAATCTTTTCTTCCTTATCTTTAATGAGAAAGGTAACATAGGAGTCTTTACATGAATATTTCAAGGCAACTGTCAGGTGTTTCCTGTATATGCCTGGACCTGTGCCAGACCACAGGCTGACTGAGTCCCAGACCTCAATGAGCCCAAGATAATAACGCTAGTAATAATAATAATGGTAATGGTCATTTCATGTTTTGTGTATTTTCCATGTGTCAATAACCAACAAAGCTAAGTGCTAGGGGTACATAAGCTCATTCAATCTTGGGGATGTCCCCATTTTACAGACAAGAGGCTGGGCCAGGCATTCCTCTTCTAGAACCAGGATCTAACCTCAGCATTGCCTTGTCCCTCTGGGGCGGTAGCATGTAAATATGGGAACTCGCTTTATGAGGCTGTCAGACAATAAGCCAAACTTGGGCTTCTTTTAGAGTCAGAGTCCTGTCCCTAAGGGCCAAACAAAACCTAAGCAAGGAGAATCT
>NW_020175468.1:3494030-3494256 GCF_003031525.2 Neophocaena asiaeorientalis asiaeorientalis
GATGGGCAGGCTTTGGAGAAGTGGAGGCATCCCGGGTGAGGAGGGGCAGAGGGGAAATGGAGCAGGGAGAGAAAAGATAGAGGGAGAGAGAGGCAAGAAGAGACACCAGCTCTGCCCCTGGACAAGGGCTGGGACCACACGGTGGGGACGTGTCTCTGGCTTGGCGGTGGCTTAGGATCTCTGGGTTCCCGGCACTGGGGCAGCTAAGTGTGGTTCTCAGTGTGAC
>NW_020175468.1:3494293-3502568 GCF_003031525.2 Neophocaena asiaeorientalis asiaeorientalis
TGTGAAGAATTTCATGAGGGAGAGAGGTAGGTATCTACAAAAGATATGAGAGAGAGACAAGGAGACAGCGGCAACAAGAAAGGAAGACACAGAGGGAGAAAGATAAAAAACCAACTGACATAGAGGATGAGACAGAGGCAGAAAGAGAAAGAGACAACGACCTAGAGAAACAGAGAGAGTGAGATATGGGGAGAGGCAGGGAGGAGCAGAGACAAGAGCCAGAGAGAGAGAGATAGACAGAGATGGAGGGAGATAAGGGAAAAGGGGAGAGACAGAGACACGAAGAAAAAGGCGGAGAGGCAGAGATGAAAAGAGACAGGAGAGAGGCAGAGACAGAAGGCCAGATGCGGACAGATGCAGGAGAGACGCGGGGAGCGCCGGGTGGTGGCCGGGACGGGACTCTGGGAAGAGAGGCGCCGGGAGGCGGTGGGCCGGCTACGAGCGCGCCCCCTCCCGGCGCGGCGGTCCTGACCCGCGGGGCCGCCCGCAGGTGTGGGAGGCGCTGCTGACCCTCGTCTTCTTCCCGGTGTGCGTGGTGTTCGCCTGGATGGCTGACAAGCGGCTGCTCTTCTACAAGTACGTGTACAAGCGCTACCGCACCGACCCGCGCAGCGGCATCATCATCGGCGCCGAGGGCGACCCCCCCAAGAGCATCGAGCTGGACGGCACGTTCTTGGGCGCCGAGGCGCCGGGCGAGGTGGGCGGCCTGGGCCCGGGGCCCGCCGAGGCCCGCGAGCTGGACGCCAGCCGCCGCGAGGTCATCCAGATCCTCAAGGACCTCAAGCAGAAGCACCCGGACAAGGACCTGGAGCAGCTGGTGGGCATTGCCAACTACTACGCGCTGCTGCACCAGCAGAAGAGCCGCGCCTTCTACCGCATCCAGGCCACGCGGCTTATGACAGGCGCGGGCAACGTGCTGCGGCGACACGCGGTGGACGCTTCGCGCAGGGCCACCTCGGCCGAGGGCCCCGGCGAGGACGAGGACGACGGCGCCAGCCGCATCTTCTTTGAGCCCAGCCTCTACCACTGCCTGGAGAACTGTGGCTCCGTGCTGCTGTCCGTCACCTGCCAAGGTGGCGAGGGCAACAGCACCTTCTACGTGGACTACCGCACGGAGGACGGCTCCGCCAAGGCCGGCTCCGACTATGAGTACAGGTGGGTCCCGGGCAGTGCTCCCCAGCCCGCCTGGAGTGGGTGGGCAGGGAGGGCTGGCTGTTCGAAGGTCATAGGTTCCGCCATCCAGCGGCCTCCAGGCTCCCCAGTCTCCTGACTACCTCTGGCGCCCATCCTTACTTTGCTATGGGCAGACCTGCAGTATTCATTCATTCACTCTTGAGAGTTTACTTTGTACCAGGCACTGTTCTAGGCATTTGGCAAACGCTGCTGGACAAGGCAGACAGCGGTGGCTGTCCATCTAGCACAGGCTGCTCCTCCCATGTCCATGCTCTACCTGTGCATTCTTGTGCTTGACACTCCACTGTGTTCATTATTATAACTCCATTATATGTATCATACCTGGTAAAACAAGTACCCTCCCACACACCATTATTAAAGTAAAAATGTTTATTGAGCACCTACTATATGCCAGGTGTATACCCCGGTGAACAAGACAGCTAAGGTCCCTACCCTCAAGTTGCAATAAGGTTATAAACTATGAAACATATAAAAACATCAGGTGATGGGGGAAAATGAAGTGGGATAAGAAGACAGACAGTGTCCAAATTGTCTTTGGGTCTTTGGTTCCACCATAAAGCTACCCACTCTTTGCACCCTCCTGTGTCTCACTGCCCCAGTCCCTCTCCTCACCCCTCTTTGAGCAGAACTGTGATCTTGTTCAGCAACTCCTACTGCACGCCTACTAGGTGCCAGATGCTTTTTAAAAAAAAAATTATTGAAATATAGTTGATTTGCAATGTTGTGTTAATTTCTGCTGTACAGCAAAGTGACTCAGTTATATATACATATACATTGTTTTTCATATTCTTTTCCATTATGGCTTATCACAGGATATTGAATATAGTTCCCTGTGCTATACAGTAAGACCTTGTTGTTTATCCATCTGACAGATGCTTTTTTAAGAGGCTCGACAGAGAACAGTAAAGAAGATAGATAACTGCTGTGTTCTCATGGGACCACAAAATTCTTTATGTATTTGTAGTTCTGTCCATACCACACTCTTTCAGGAATTATAGGCTTACAGTATGTTTTGTTATGTTAACTGATGTGCAAGTCTCCCATGATTTCCTATAATAATAGCATTTATTGTGTGTCTTCTATGTGCCAGAAATGAATCTGGGCGATGGAGACCAGCAGTAAATGAAAGACATAAAAGTCCCTGCCCCAATGCAGCTGACATTCTCATGGGAAAGACAGGCCATTAGAAAGTATACATTCAATACATTAAAATATCAGGGAGTGGTAAGAACAGCGAAGAAAAATAAAGCAGAATACGGGAGGGAGTGTTGATGGCCGAGCTTTTCATGGGTTCCACCTGCTAAGTTGAAGCTGAACTGTTCACTGATCTTGGGTTCTGCCATCATGCAGCAGCCAGCCCCTCGTCCGCGAACTCTTCTCTTTCTGGGATTGAGGTCCCTGTTTCACAGATCTTTAGTTCCACCACTGTACCTCAGCAAAGACCTTTGGTAGCCCAGGCTCCCCTCTGCCCCATCATATCTACACATCTTTCCACTGCTTTGGACATTTGTAGGTCATTCCCTCCACCTCAGTCAGTCCAGGATCCTTTAGCCTGCCCATCCTCATCCACCTCTCCTACCCTGCCCCTCCGCAGCCTTTCTTGAGTGGAGCACAACTGTTCACGGATCTTTGTTCCATCATCCTGTAGCATGGGATCCCTTTGGTCACCCATGACCTCCTCCCTCCATCCTCTCTGCCCATCCTACATCTCCAGCCTCCTTCGACTGAAGAAAAGGTATCCACTACTTGGGGGCTTGCTGTGACTCAGTCTATCCACCATTCCCCTCCTACCCACACCTCTGCGTCTGCATTGGCCCCATCAAAGCCCCAAGCCTTTGCAGAAGGAAGTGAGTACACGTGTCACCTGCTGGGATCAGAGGCTGCCTTCTCACCTGCCAATGACGTCATGAAGATGTTCGAAGTGAAGGAGTAAATGCTGTTCAGTGGTGGAACCAAAGAGCCAGGAAGAGTTGACACCTTCCTACCCATCCCTGTTCTCCCAACGCAGTTGATATTCACAGGCCTGGCATCGTTTATCAGGGCAGCTTAGGTCCAGGACTGGGAGGGAGGACACCTGGGCTCCAGTACAAGCTTAGCCCTGCCCCCTGTTCCTTGTGTAAGTTCCTGCCTCAGTCTGGGCAGACAGGGCTGTCACGTACAGTTGTTGAGGCTGTGCACTGCACAAGAGCAGCACATCTAAGAAAGCGCTATTCGTATAGTGGACATTGTAGATTTCTATGTCTATCATGACAATTTCCAGATTCGTGGAAATAGTGTCTTGAAGAAGGGGAGCCGTTTTCTAATTTGCCCACAGGTATCACTAGGCTATGGTGGTCCTGTGGGGTCTTAGTTTCTCCAAATTAATAATGATCTCTGAGGCCCCCAAACCGCACAGCTCTTCCAAGACTCTGAGATTTAAGCCCCTATAATCCTAACATGCTAACGGTCTAAAATTCTAAGATTCCAGGTTTCCCACATTTTGATATTCTAATCTGTACCCCAACCAGTCTCTGATCTGATGGTTCTAAGATTTTCATTTTCTCAGATTTTGTGCACCCAGTATTGGAATATGAGTCCTGTGAACCTCGCCTTCTATGATTCTGATATCTGGTTTCTAAAATCCGCATGTTCTTTTTCTCCCCAACTTTCTTTTTTCTTCATTTACTTATTTATTTATTGGCTGCATTGGGTCTTCGTTGCCGTGCGCGGGCTTTCTCTAGTTGCGGCGAGCGGGGCTGCTCTTCGTTGCAGCGTGCGGGCTTCTCGTTGCGGTGGCTTCTCTTGTTGTGGAGCACGGGCTTAGTTGCTTCGCGGCATGTGGGATCTTCCCAGACCAGGGCTCGAATCCGTGTCCCCTGCATTGGCAGGCAGATTCTCCCCAACTTTTTATTTTGAAAAATTCACACCTACAGAAGGGCTGCAAATATAGTCTGGCGAGCCCTCATGTAACCTCCACCCAGATTCACCAATCGTTCCTATTTTGTCCTGTGTGCATTCACTCTCTCTCTTTAATATATAATATTATGTTTATTGAGATGCTACTCTATTTGTTAATTTTTATTTTATATTGGAGTATAGTTGATTTACAATGTTGTGTTAGTTTTGGGTGTACAGCAAAGTGATTCAGTTGTACATATACATATATCCATTCTTTTTCAGATTCTTTTCCTATGTAGGTGATGACAGAATATTGAGTTCCCTGTGCTATACAGTAGGTCCTTGTTGATTATCTATTTTATATATAGTAGTGTATATTAATCCCAAACTCCTAATTTGTCCTTCCCCCCCACCTTTCCCCTTTGGTAACCATAAGTTTGTTTTAGAAAAATATATAATAATATTAATAACTGTGGCACCTTATTAGAGCGAGCTGCAGGCAGCATGGCCATTCACCCATAAACATAAGTATGCATCTGCTAAGAATAATGGTATTCTCCTCCATCAACACAGTACGATGATCGCACTTAGGACATTTGATACTGAATCAATATTATGATCCCATCTACAGTCTATGTTTGCATTTCCCCGGTGGTCCCTATCTCACCTTTCATGGCTGTGTCTTCGCTCCCTCTCTTCCCATCCAATCTGGAACCACATGGTGCATTTGGTCGTCATGTCTCTTTCACCTTCTTCAGTCTGGATCGACCCCTCAGCCTTTCCATGACTTTCATGACCCTGACACTTTTGAAGACGTTAGACCACTTACTAGAACAAGCCTCAATTTGGGTTCACCTAATATTTTCTCATGATTAGATTCAGGTGATGCACTTTGGCAGGACTCCGTGGAGGTGATGCTGTGCCCTCCTCGGTGCATGGTGCCGGGAGGCACATGACGCCCACGTGTCCCATTACTGGTGATGTCCAGGTTAACCGTTTCGTAAAGATGGTGCTAAAAGCCCAACATTCTACTATCCCTTAAGTTTCCACTTCTAACATGCCATTACTTTAGGATTCACTAGTTTGCTAGTGCAAATATCACTAGCTAACTTTTGTTGAGTGTTTCCCCTGTATTAACTCAATCCTTATAACAATACCATGAGGTAGACAGGGTTATTACCTCCATTTTACAGATGAGGAAACCGAGTCTTAGAGGGTTGCAGAATCCTGCTTGCCTGGAGATCCCACAGCTGGCACAGGTCGGCCCACCCAGCCGGGTGCCTTAGCCACCATGGATAGCGCCCCTAGGCTGACGGCTGCCCCAACAGGGAGGCCTTGTTCCCTCCATCCAGATCTTGTCATCCAGTTCTACCTCTGCCAGAATCTTAGGGTCCCTCTGCCCCACCACAGAGGGATGGGGGGGATATTATAGACTTTTGACATCTGTTAACATCCCAGAGTCATTTTGATGTCTGCAGCCCTGCCAGGAGGAGCCCACTCATTCCCTGTTCCCTCAAAGTTTCACCCTGTCTCAGGCCCTGCCTCATTCCCTCCCCCACCCCATAATAGAACATCTTGCACGTGCTTTAGAGAGTCACACAACTGACGCCCTTTTAAACCTAAGCCAGTTCACGTCCCTCCTCTGCTCGGAGGCCTCCCATGGTTCCCATCTCACTTGGAGTAAAGGCCAAAGTCCTCACCATGGCCCACCAAGGCCCCATGACATCTGCCCCTGTTCCCCCTGCTCCCTCAGCTGCAGCCACACTGGCCTCCCTGGTGTTCCTCAAACACTCCAGGCTCACTCCTGCCTCAGGACATTTGCACTGGCTGTTCCCTTTACAGGAATACTCTTCCCCAGATATCCTCCACGTGGCTCCCTCCCTCAGGCCTCTGCTCAGATGTCACCTCCTCAGAAAAGCTTTCCCTGACCACGCTAACACAGCCCCTTCTCCTCACTCTCTACCCTCCTTCCTCTATTTTCTCCAGAGCATCATCACCACCTGACATTATATGTTTTATTATTCGTCTCCTGCGCTGGAACAGAAGCTCCACCAGGGCAAGGATTTTTCTGTGATCTGGTTTGCTGCTGTTTCCCCAACACTAAGAACAGTGCCTGGCACACAGCAGATTAAATCCCTAGATGTGTAATTGTCACTGCAATATGGCTCTGCCGTGGGGCTGTTCCCATGTTCCCAGCATTGCCCAGCAGTTACTCTGAGAGTGTATGTTGAATGACTGAATGATGCCAAGTTAAGGAGTATGGACTTTCTCTTGGGGATACCTGGGAGCACAGAATGGTTTTTATGCGAAGCATGGCAAGGTCAATTCTGGGCCCTATGTCCCTGCTACTGAAAGCGTGGTCCATGTACCAGAACCATTCACATCCCTTGGGCGCTAACTAAAACTGCAGAGTCTTGAAACCCTGGTGCTACTGAACCAGAATCTGCATTTTGACAAGATGCCCCAGGGAATTCGTGTGCACCTGGAGGTTGGAGAAGCATGGCTGTGGACCACTCCAGGCTCCCTCTCCACCCTGGGACTTTGCATGTGCTGTTCCCTCTGCCTGGAGCTCTCCTGCCCACTAAATCTTCTCCCATGAAGCCTGCCCTGATCTGACCTTCATCATCAGATGATGATGGTGGGAGGGACCAACTCTGTCTTGTTCTCCCTCTGCATCTCCTGCCCCGGAGAAGCCCACCCTCATTCCCCCTCAGTATTACTTGTTTAATGCCTGTCCACCATTATATTTGTAAGTTCTTCCGTGGTGCGGCCCCCTCCTCTAGGAGGCCACCCTGACTCCTCCCACCTCCCCCACAGCCTTTGAGCGACCTTCACCCCTTTCTTTCCCCTCTCCTCCACCGCAGCGAGGGCACGCTGGTGTTCAAGCCGGGCGAGACACTGAAGGAGCTGCGTATCGGCATCATCGACGACGACATCTTCGAGGAGGACGAGCACTTCTTCGTGCGGCTGCTGAACCTGCGCGTGGGCGACGCGCAGGGCATGTTCGAGCCCGACGGCGGCGGGCGGCCCAAGGGGCGGCTGGTGGCGCCTCTGCTGGCCACCGTCACCATCCTGGACGACGACCACGCGGGCATCTTCTCTTTCCAGGACCGCCTGCTGCACGTGAGCGAGTGCATGGGCACCGTGGACGTGCGCGTCGTGCGCAGCTCGGGCGCGCGCGGCACCGTGCGCCTCCCCTACCGCACAGTGGACGGGACGGCGCGCGGCGGCGGCGTGCACTACGAGGACGCGTGCGGCGAGCTCGAGTTCGGCGACGACGAGACCATGTGAGCGCGCCGGTCCGGCAGCCCGCCGGCCGGGGCAGACAGAGCGCGGCCCGCGAGAGGGGCGGGACCAGGATGGGACTGTGCCCGGGCGGGGCGGGGCCTGGATGGGCGAGGTCGAGAAGTGGGTGGACCTAGGAGAGGCGTGGTCTTGGAAAGGGGTGGGGCCTTGACGGAGCCTTGCTCTTGAAACGGAGAGGTCAGGGTAAGTGGGGCAGGGCCCAGCGAAGAGGTGAGACAGGGGAGAGGAGGGAGGAGACAGGAGTGACGGGGCGTGGCCAAGATGTTGGGACTGGATGTGGGCGGGGCTTGGGAGAACTGGGCAGGTTTGGGGAGAGGAGAGTGGGACACCAGGAAGAAAGGCCAAGTGAGGAGAGAGGAGAGGAAATAGGATGGGGCCTGGGGAGAGGAATGTGGAAGGCTTAATTTGTAGAATGGAGGAGTGTGGCCTGAGGTCCCTTTCGAGGTGGGCAGGTGTCTGTGGAAATGGAGGGCGAGTGGGGTCTGGGTAGGGACTCAGGGAAAAGGACAAGGACAAGGACAGCGGAAGAGGGCGGGGTCTAAGGAGATGGGACAGAGACTGAGGAGGTAGGCGGAAGAACCTGGGGAAATAGCAGGAGACCTAAGAGGAATGTGGGAGAGGCTTTGGGAAGAGGCCGAGTAGGAATATGGGGGCCTAGGAAGAGACACGGGAAACTGGAGGGCTGGGATTTGGGAGGGTGGGGTGGAATCTTGGGAGGTGAGCTGGATACACAGGAATAAGTATGTAGACACACAGACACAACCAACACGCACACCGGCACATACGGACACACAAAGTCAAAGACACAGAGTCAGGGCTGTTCTCACGCCCAGACACCCGGCCACCCCTTACACAGATGCCCGAGTTCCCCTCATGTGTGCCTGCAGCCTCACATCCC
>NW_020175468.1:3502689-3506519 GCF_003031525.2 Neophocaena asiaeorientalis asiaeorientalis
CTCCTTTGCCCGCTCCCTTCCGCCCCCGCACGCCAGTCTGTCTCTCTCCTCCTGCCGCCCACGCTCCTCCCACCTAGCAGAGCCCCCACCGCGCTCCCCTTCCCTCTCCCCTCCCAGCTTCTGTGGCTAGGCCTCCCGCTCAGCTTCTCACTGCTCTATCTCTCCATCTCTCCGCTTGCGTCTCTGCGTCTCTCGCTCCTGGCACCTCCCCTCTGGGTTTCTGTTAATCTCTAGATCTCTGTCCCCAGTATCTAGCTAGCTCTCTGACTCGGGTTGTATTTCAGTCACGAACTCTCCATACCTTTCCATCTCTCTCTCTGTCTGACTTGGGTTGAGAACTTAGGTTGGGGGCTGAGGGCACCATTCCAGGCCCCATGTCTCACACCCAAGAGGCCGAGGGGATGGAGGGCGTTATCTTTCTACTTGTTCCAGTCCTTCTTGTAGTCTATCGCTTCCAACCAACTTCCCGCCTGCCACCACAAACCCACAGGCCCTCTCCTCCCCCGCATGGCTTCCCCAGGCTGGGACACCCTCTGTCCCCCACCCCCGCCCAAGCTTCCAGCTGTGGCTTCAGGAGAGGGAGAACAGGAGGCTAATTAGCGTTTAGGGAAACACATCCTTCCTCTGACGGGCAGGCGCTAATTAGAGATGCTTCCAAGAAGCTGGGCTGGAGGGCTGGACCCAGGCAGGATCAACACAGAGATGGAAGAGAGACACCCAGAGATGGGGTGTCGGGGAGATATGCAAGAGAGAGAGACAGACAGAGAGGCACCCAGAGACAGAAGAGACCTAGGGAAAGAGAGCCAGAGCCAGAGTAAGGGAGAGTCAGAGAGAGAAACAGAGAAGCGAGAGAGCACGAGAGAGACAGAAAGACACAAACTTAGAGATGGATACCAAGGAAGCCAGAAACTGAGTGACAGTGACCCATCAAGAGAGGGAAAACGGGATTGGGAGACCGGGATGGAGGAAGAGTAAAAGGAAGAGAGATGCAGGGGAGATAAAGAGAGACATTCTTCTCACTGAGAGGAACTCAGTGGGACTCAGGGAAGGAAAGGTCCTTCTGATGCTACAGAGAGAAAAGAGTTTGGGTCAGCAAGAGAGGATAGGAGACAGGATAAGAAAGAGACTGGGTCTGAAATTAGAGTGGAGTGCCCAGGAAACAAGGAGGGCAGGCGTGAGGATGACAAAATGTCAGGCTGGGGCGGAAGGCTGTTTCCTTTTTAAAAAATAATTAATTCGTTTTTATTTGAACTATAGTTGTTAGTTTCACGTGTACAGCTAAGTGATTCAGGTACACGTATATGTATATATATTCTTTCTCAGATTCTTTTCCATTATAGATTATTAGAGGATATTGAATATAGTTCCTTGTGCTCTACAGTAAATCCTTGTTGTTTATCTATGTTATATATTAAGGGTGTGTATCCGTTAATCCCATACTCCTAAGGCTGCTTCCTTTGATCTCAGGAAGTCCTGCCCTTGTGTAGCTCGAGTCCCTCTTGCTGTCCCTTGCTAGTTGGGTTTCTCCTCCTTTTGGGCCCCATGAGGGCACACTTGTCTGGGTGCCAGTTAGCGCGTGTGTCACTGTCAGTCACTGCGTGTCAGTGGATCACGGCGTGTCTGCAAGAGAGTGAGCGTCGGAGGTGTGTATCACCCTGTCAGTGTGTCAACGTGTCAATAGCTGTCTGTGTGTCAGGAGACCCCCCTCCTTGCTCTGGTGTTTCAGCACCGCGGACAGCTCCCAGCCCACTCCTGAGGTGGGGGGCACCCATGTTTTCCACCCACAGAAAATTTTAAATATCTTGAGACTGGGAGTGGGTGAAGGTGGAAGTAGGCGTATGTC
Source organism: Neophocaena asiaeorientalis asiaeorientalis (assembly GCF_003031525.2). Classification (NCBI taxonomy): domain Eukaryota; kingdom Metazoa; phylum Chordata; class Mammalia; order Artiodactyla; family Phocoenidae; genus Neophocaena; species Neophocaena asiaeorientalis. Next base: position 3,504,533 of record NW_020175468.1, read on the forward strand.
TCCACATGACCGTCTTGTGTGCGTCTGTCTTTGCATGGGCGTCACTGTGTCCTGTGCGTTCGTGTGTTGAGATAGGTCTGTTGATTGAGACCCCTTTGCTTAGATGGTGTTGACTTTGGCTATCCCATTGTGTTCCATTCAGTCTCTCTGACACTGACAGACGGAGATGGGGAGAGGAGGACACAGAAAGAAAGGCAGAGAGCTGGGGAGAGACTGAGACAGAGAAGGTCAGAGAGATGGAGAGAGAGACACAGAGAGGCTGACAGATGGGCAGAGAGACAAAGGAAGATTGAGAGACTGTGATGCAGAGAGAGACGTTGAAGGGAATAAACAGACACCAAGAGGCATAAAGAGTGAGATGTAAGGAAGGAGAATCTACATGGATCCACAGCAGGGGTCTCACACGTTGGTGATGTCACCCAGGCTGTGGAGGGGGTGTCGTGCTAGTTGGCATCTGGTCCATGTGATTTTGCCACTGCATAGGGAATGGCTGCGGGGTATGATGGTGCGTGGGTGTGGGCGGTGTGACCGGCTGTGCTTCCTCTGCTGGGTGACTGCGTGGGCTGGGTGTTTGTGTTTCTGGGTTCTGGGGCCAGGCCTTGTGGTTCCTACAGCTGAAAGAGCTGCTAGTGGCAGAGCTGTGGGCTTTGGGGGGTTGTGGGTCTTCGTAATCGAGGGGGGGGTCGGTTGTATGCCTGAAGGGGGTGGATAACTTTTGGCTGTTTCTCCCCCGCCCACCGTCCTGGTTACCATGGCAGCAGGGATGCAGAGAAAAGCAATTAGCCCTCTGTTGCACCTCCAAATGTGGTCAGGACAGGGAACAGAAAGCCAAGGGTCTCCCGGACTGAAAATTTTGAGTGAACAACTGTTTATGGAGGGCACACTATATGCCAGGCCCTGTTCTAGGCGTTGGGGATACAGCAAAGAACATAAATGAACAAAAATCACTGCCCTGGTGGAACTTACATTTTAATGTGAAGAGGTAAATGGCAAACGATAAACAAAATAAACACATTAGACGGTGTGTTAGAAGATAATCTGGAACAAGGAAGACATAGAGCAGGGGAAGGGGGCCAAGCATGCTGGGGTAGGGGTAGGGATGGATTTCAATATTAAAGAATGTGGTGGGAGTGGGTCTCATTGAGAAAGAAGGTAAAGTTTGAACAGAGAGCTGGAGGAGCTGAGGGAGTGAGCATGGGGAAACCGAGTGAACAGCCGGTGCAAGGTCCTGAGGCACAAGCAGGCCTGGTAGGTTCAAGGAACAGCGAGGAGGCCAGCGTTGCTGGAGGGAGTGAGCGAGGGCGAGAGGGCTGGGAGGCCAGAAAGGGCACAAGGGCCGGATGGCAGGGGTTCTTGGGGGCCATTCTTGGGTCTTTGGCTCTTATCCTGGGTGAGATGGGAGCCAGGTGAATGTTCCGAGCAGAGGAAGCACCCAATCTAACCTAGGTTTTATCGGGATCCCTCAGCTTGATACTTAATACAAACGCAGCTTCGTCAGACGCTTCTGAGCTCGTTTCTGTCAAATGGGGATAATAAGAGAGCCTTCCCCCCAAGGGTTGTTGTGAACATTGAATGAGATTCCAGAGCCTGAGATGGAGCGAGTGCTCAAGAAACCGGGTGGCTAACGGGCGAGTTATTGGTGATTCAGGGGGAGGGAGTCTTACGCTGCGTGCTCTCCCTCTCTGCTCAGGAAAACTCTTCAGGTGAAAATAGTTGATGATGAGGAATATGAGAAGAAGGATAATTTCTTCATCGAGCTGGGCCAGCCGCAGTGGCTTAAGCGAGGGATTTCAGGTAAGGGGCGACGGGTGGGCTGTGGGAGAGGTGAGGGCTCCAGGGTGGGGGGACCCTTGGAGGCTCAGTTGTGGGCAATCCTTCAAGCTCGTGGACCTGAGCTTCCCAGGGAAGATCTCACCCTCTCCCTGTCTCTGTCTCTCCCCAGCTCTGCTACTCAATCAAGGTGAGTGGAGTTACTTCCAGACTTTGC
>NW_020175468.1:3506633-3516295 GCF_003031525.2 Neophocaena asiaeorientalis asiaeorientalis
TCAAGGTCAGGTTTGAGGCAGGTTGCAGGTGAGATGAATTTGGTGGAACATGTGTGAATTGGGGGTGACAGAAGTTTAAAGGCCAAGATCATGTTTTGGTTGTAGTTAAGATGGTGGGGGGGAGTAAGTCATAGAATCCAGCTTGGGTTTGTGGTGGGGTCAGTGGGAATCAGGTTTGAGGTTGGTTAGGACTGGGTTGAGGTTGGGATTTGGGATCAGTATTAGGAACTGGGTCAAAGCCAGGATTAAGATGGAGATTGGCTTCTGGGTTTGTGGTGGGATCTGATTAGAACTGGGGTCAGATTTAGGTCAAAGCTAAGGTTGGAATTTGAGGTGAGTTTGAGGAATTTGAGGGTAGAGTTGGGGCCAAGGTCAGAGATTGGGGTGAGAGATGGGACTAGGGTCAGGGGCTTGGAGATAGTGACAGAGTGGTTTTGGAGCTGAGATCAGAATTGGGGTTTGGGGTTAAGATTAAGGATAGACTGAAGATTATATTAGTCAAGGTAAGTAACACAAGCTACTATAACAAATAGGCCCCTAAACCCCAGTAGCTTAACACAATAAAAGTCATTTCTCACTCAGGCATAGTTTTCTGAGACTGTTCCCGGTTGGCGGGTGGCTTTCTTATGAGCTTTACGATTGGGTTGTTGCCGGGCTTGGAGCAAAGGATCAACATACTTTGGGGAGGTCAATGAGCCCAGAGCCAACTGTAGATGGTTCTGGGTCCAAGATTTATACCAAAATCGGGAATCCCCCTCTCTCCTCACCACCTCAAACACACTCTAGGATGTTTTCAGAGCTTGGATATAAAGACCAGGCCTCTTCCACAGGGTGGTGATAATAATAAAGTAACATTTTTGGTTATTGCGAGCCAGGCACTCTTCTAAGCACTTCACATGGATTAACTCCTTTAACCAGGAGTTAATAGGAAACCACCCTGTGAGGCAGGTACTCTTATTGTTCCCATTTTACAGATATGAACTCTGAGGCACAGAGAGACTAAGGTATTGTCCAAGGTCACACAGCCCCCACCACATGAACCTCAGAGCCCACCAACTGAACTTCGTGGACCAGCCCATGGGAGCTGGCTCTCAGGTTGGGGAAAGACAGGGTTTTCTTTATCAGTGGGAACAGGCAGTAAAGGCATCGCAGGCCCAGGTAGGTAGGTCTCCTTGGAGTCTAACTCCCATCCCTCATGCCGCAGGGGATGGGGACAGGAAACTGACGGCTGAGGAGGAAGAGGCCCGGAGGATAGCAGAAATGGGCAAGCCGGTTCTTGGGGAAAACTGTCGACTGGAGGTCATCATTGAGGAGTCGTATGATTTTAAGGTGATTTTCTGGGACCTCACCTTCCTGGAGTCTTGCCTGGGTCATTTCCTTGGGGAGAGTCCAGGAGGGGATCAACCATGAGGGTCACAAGGGAAAGGCAACCAAGGTCCGAGGCCACCATCTGTGTCCCTCCGTTAGCACCATGGACAGCACACGCTTCCCTTGTCCCTTCTTGCTAGAACTGGGATATGGAAGGTCGAGGACCCCTGCGCATGGGGTGTGAGCCCGCATCCCCAGTACCCCTCATGGAGCTGCCCTGGGGTGATCATGGGCCATGGTCTCTCCCCACCCTCTCATCCCCAGAACACAGTGGATAAACTCATCAAGAAAACGAACTTGGCTTTGGTGATTGGGACCCATTCGTGGAGAGAGCAGTTTTTAGAGGCAATTACGGTGAGCGCAGGTAAGTGGGAAGGGAGGAGAGAGGAAGAAAGAAGAGAGGGATGGAGAGACAAAGAGACAGAGGAAGAGAAATGAAAGGGAGAGGGAAAGAGGGACATGGAGAAAAAGACAGAGAGCAATAGAGAAGAGAAAGAAGACAGGAAAGGCACAGAGATACTCAAAGAAAAAGACTAAGAAACAGATACAGAAAGACAAAGGAAAAGATAGGGAAGGTATACAAATAGGAGAGATAGACACACAGAATCCCAGAGAAGGACAGAGATGCGGAGAAAGCATGAAGGGTGTAGAAAATGAAGACGCAGAGGGCCAGAGAGAGAGACACACACAGAGAGGCACACAGAATCCCAGAGAAGGACGGAGATGCAGAGAAAGCATGAAAGATATAGAAAATGAAGACGCAGAGGGCCAGAGAGAGAGAGACGCAGGTAGACACACACAGACGCAGAAAGTTGGAGACGGGGGCAGAGGTGGAGAGCTGTGAAGCGGTGGGATCCCAGCCCGGGCTTTCTCCTGGCCTCAGGTAATTGGAGGGTGGAAACAGGTTAAATGGCATGGCCTCTCCACACAGCCTGGGTTCCTCTGTTGCTATGGAGACAGTCTCCAGGGCACCCAGCTCTCCCACCTGAGCGGGTTCTCACCCCCTTAGGCCTCAGACAGGCTCACACTGCCCCCCTGTGGCCAGATATATGATGACATGGATTCACAGACAATCTTGGAGGTCAACACTGGCCATCTGTGATAGGAATTGGGGAAACTGAGGCCAAGAGACATAAGAGGGGCTGGCCTGAAGTCCCTCAGGGAATCCAGAAAGGACCAGGGTGGAACTCAGGACTTCTTTCCCTTGAATAACATCAGGTTTGCTTCAGGGAGGCCAAGCTGGTGGGAACTGAAAACACACGAGGAATTGTGGGTGGAAAGAAACTGGTCGGTGGGATCAAAAGAAACCAGGCATCAGGGATGGAAGAGTACCCGGTAGCAGGCCTAGAGACACCAGATTGTAGGCCTAATAGAAATGGAGTGGCATCTCCCTCTGAAGCCACATTCCTCCAACATCTACTTCTGAAGGATCCTCTGGACCCGGTCCTATACAGGGCCATTGCTGGGGACAAAGAAATGATCATGACAGCTCGGGACCTGTCCTGACAGAGCTCACTGTCCAGTGGGGGAAACAACCTGTCACAAGAGAGTGGCAACCCAGATTGGGCAGGACTGGGACGGGGTCCCCAAGGAGCTATGGGAGACCACATCGGGTGTCTGACCCAACTTGAAGATCAGGGAGGGCTTCCTGGAGGAGGAGCCTTCTGATCTGAGTCTTCAAATAGGCATAAGAGTTAGCCAGGAGGTGGGAGCCAGGCAGAGGGAAAACCAGAGTCTGGAAATGTGCAGGGTTATGGCACAATTAGGGAGGGTGATTGGTTTCAGGCATGAAGAAAAGGCATGGGATGAGGCATGAGAGATGAGCAGGGTTCAGACCCCAAAGGCCTTAGAGGCCACAGGAGAGAGCTTGGGTGTCATTTTAGGTGCAGCGGGGAGCCATGGAGCTTTTTTCTTTTCTTTTCTTTGTTTTTTTTACCGCATTGGCAGGCGGATTCTTAACCTCTGTGCCACCAGGGAAGCCCACGGAGTGTGTTTTGAATGAGGGGAACTCCTGGAAGTGGAGAGAGCCTGTGGAAAGAAAAGGGAGAGGGTGGGATGGGGTGTGAGTTGAGGCTGTCAAAACTGGCAGGAGATGGGTCATGCAGGGTCTGAGAGGACGTGGTGAGGAATTTGAGCTTCAAGAACAGTGGGGAGCCAGAGGGGTCCCTCTAGGGGCTTAGTGAGGGTAAGAGGGTTGCATGAAACTGAAACTGTGGGTGTGAGATGGTGGTCGTGGAGGCCATGGGTCTATAGAAAGCAAGCGATTAGCTCAGAGGAAGTAGTAGAGGAAGAATAAGACCATTATGGTAATAATGACAGTAATGATAATCACGATGATGACGGCAATGAAGACAGAGTGTCAGGCCGCTTTGAAGTCCACTTCCTGTACGAGCGCATTTAATGAACGCATCCCGAGTATCTGGGTTGGGGCTTGGTCATTTTGTACTTTGTTCCTTTTGGGTCCTCACGTGAGCACAAAGCTTTTTGAGGTGCTGAAGGAGGGTGGTTCTCGCTTCCTTGGGGATGAATCATGTCCCATCTTGCACTTAGAGATGATTTTGTATTTCCTTTACCTCCCGATGGAAAGTTCTTTGCAGGCTGAACTTGGTTTCAGGCATCTTTGAATCCCCCCCCACCCCCAGGCACCGGAATGGGCCTGCAACAATGACAGTCCCAGTGGAGATGTGCCAGGCCCCACAGAGAGCACATTATATGGCCTGACTCATGTAGTCATCACAGCCCTCTCTTGAGGCAGGTCTGATTATTATTCCCATTTCTCAACTAGACATTCAGAGGCTCAGACAGGTTAGGACACTGATTCAAGATCACACAGGGTTTGACACCAAAGAGTCGGCTCCAGAACCACAGGTATACCCGTGAGGCTCCCTCTAGATGGGAGAGGCTGGAGAAGTCAGCAGAGGCCAGAGCCTGTGGGTACTGGAATGCCAAGCTCAGGAGTGTGGGCCTGGATCTGAGGGCGGTGGGAGCCAAGGCAGGATTTGGAGCAGGGCAGGGAGAAGCCCCAAGAGACGGAGTGATAGCAGCCCCCTCCCTCCCAAGAGTGTGTCCTCCCTGCTCTGACCTCCGCCATGTCTCAGTATGGTCAATTAGGGATGCGTTCAGTGGCAAACAACAGAAAACTTGACAGTAAGTGGCTTAAGCACACTAGACTTTATTTTTTCTCATGGAACAAAAAAATCTGTAGGAGGCAATCAAGAGTTAGCAGCAGCTCAGTAATGTCATTAAAGGCCCAGGCCCCTTCTTTATTTCTCTTTCCCATTCCCAGGTATTGTCCTCATGGTTGCAGGACGGCTGCTGTACCTCCAGGTGTCAAGTCCATATTCCAGGCAGGAAGAAAGGAAGCAGGGAAGCAGGAAGGGGCAGAGTGCCTGTTGCGTTTGAGTTTCCAGTTCTAGTTTCCAATTGCATTTTACTTGGGGTCTCAGCAAAAACATGTTCTTTGTGATGCAACATGCAGAACCGAGACGCCTCACAAACCACTTAGTTAAGCATTTAGAAATTCAACCATTTATTTCTTTAAGAAGCCAAGTGGCTAAGTGAGCTAGAAAAGTGGGAAAGGGATGTATGACCCGAATCCCCAAATCCTTCAGTCTCTCTCTGCCTCCACTGCCACCAGCTGTCCTATGCTCCCTGACATTCCAAGGAACCATTGGTTGGGACCATGGAAAGTGGCTTCATGATTTGGTGGCTGGCCTGGCTTTTATTTCCTGACTTGCTGTGAGCAACTGGTCAGGGGTGACAATGTTTCTTATCAGCATCCTTCCAGATGTAATTCGTGGCACACTCAAGTGTGTTCATTGCTTCTCATTCCTTGCTTTCTGCTTATGAGTTTCAGGTGAGGTAGGAAGACATTTCATTTGCACTTTCCCATTACACAAGTCACTGCAGGTCAAAAGTGGGTCAAATTCGGCCACAATAGGTGACACAATCAGCTCTAAGCATGATGCATCCTTTACAAATCTCAGAAAACACATCTATAACAACAGCACCCCTATCAGGAAAGCTAGAGCTTTCCAGAAACCCTCTGTTTACGTCTCATGGCCAGACTGGATCACACGACCACTGCTGCAAGGTATTCTGGGAAACCAAGTATTTAGCTGAAGACCTGACTGCTGTTGGCTGCATGGAATTCTGGGAAAGTGAATATTTTTATCTGAGGACAGTGCTGTTGCTAGCCTTAAGGGATTCTGGGAAAGTGACTAATGTTAGCTGGGCACATGGCTCTCTCTAGCCTCAGGGGGTTCTGGGAAAGTGAGCACCTTTAGCTGAGCATGTGGCTACTGTCAGCTGCAGTGAATCAGAGGAAGTGAATGCTTCTAGCTGCAGACCTGGCTGTCAGTAGCTGTAAAGGCTTCTGGGAAAGGCATATCTTTAGCTAGGGACATGGCCACCCCTAGCAGAAGGGATCCTGGGAAACTGCATATTTTTATCTGGGCACATGGCCTCCTCTAGATTCAAATGATTCTGAGAAAATGAATATTTTTACCTGGGCCCATACATTCTCTTAGCTGCAAGGGATTCTGGGAAAGCAATTCGTTGGGGACTGGCTGCCTAGAAGTTGAACAAAAGGGGGGCTCTGTAGGTGAGGAAGGAGGCATGGGTGTGTGCCCCAGCTGGGTCGTGTGCCCACAGGGGACGAGGAGGAGGAGGAGGACGGGTCCCGGGAGGAGCGACTGCCGTCATGCTTTGACTACGTCATGCACTTCCTGACGGTGTTCTGGAAGGTTCTGTTCGCCTGCGTGCCCCCCACCGAGTACTGCCACGGCTGGGCCTGCTTCGGTGTCTGCATCCTGGTCATCGGGCTGCTCACCGCCCTCATTGGGGACCTCGCCTCCCACTTTGGCTGCACCGTTGGCCTCAAGGACTCTGTCAACGCTGTCGTCTTCGTGGCCCTGGGCACCTCCATCCCCGGTAACCCCTCAGGAGACCACTTGTTGGGGGAGTGTCTCAGAGAAGCCAGGCAGGTGGACCCTAAGAGAAAGGCCCTTTAGAAATAAGGTGGTGGAATCATACAGAACCCATATGGTGGGTCCCTAGGAAATAGGCAGGTGGGTATAATAGAAACTAGGCGGAGGGAACCCATGGGTTCAACATGTGAATTGAATCCTCCCCAAAAGCAAGCAGGTGGAATGTCCCATAGAACTAAGATGGTGGGAAATGGTAGAAACCAGACGATGGATTCCAGGGAAAGAAAGTGGCAGGACATTGAAGAGACAGGTGTTGGAAGGAGAGTCCCATAGAAATAAGGTGGGAACTTCATAGAAACCATGCAGTGAGTTCCACAGAAACAAGATATTCATTTTCCCTTTCCTCCCCCTGCCAAGCAACCAGATGAAAGATTCCACAGACCTTTGTTGCTGGGCATGATAGGAACCAGGCCAATGAATCTCAAAGCTTTAACTAAGATGACAGTCAGAGTAGAAACCACGTGTTGGAGGAGGTGCCATGGAAATAAGATAGTGAGGCCTCAGAGACTGCAGTGTACGTAATCCCCTCTTTCCCCAAAATCTGAGGGAGGGTCCCTTAGAAACCAGGTGGAGGAGACTGAAGTTCCTGTAGGAGGGAGGAGACCACGGGTGGAGGCAGACACCTTGCTTTTCCACATCAATGCGTTCCCCAGCCAGGTGGTGGCGCTGTAGGCCCAGACAGCAGGTGATGGGTCCTGTAGAAAGCAACCACTGGTGAATGGGTCTGTGAAGCCTGCCCTCCACAACAGAGACTTGCAGTCTTGGCAAGATGTTCAGGAATGGTGGAGGCCAGAGAAGCGAAGCCGTATGCTTGACAGAAGCCAAGTGGGGAACTGATGGGCGGTCAAGGGGTGCCACGTGGCTGGGGCCTAACATTTATTTTGTCCACCCAGATGGCAATGGGATAATTGCGCCTGTAGAAACACAGGCAGTGGGTTCATGGGAAACAGCTAGCGATTCCCAGCAAAAGCAGGCAGCAAGCCCCATAGAATAGAGTGGATGCCACAAAAATCAGGCGGTGTGTGTGTCCCACAGGAAGCAGATTGAGTCCCACAGAAAGCGGGCAGCAAGTCTTGTAGAGGGCAAGCAGCAGACCCCATAGAACACAGGCAATGGTGGGGAATAATAGAAACTAGGCAGGGGAGCCCATAGATTCAACATGTCAACTGAATCCTCCCCCAAAGCAGCAAATGGTATGTCCCATAGAACTAAGGCGGTGGGAAATGGTAGAAACCAGACGATGGATTCCATAGAAAGAAGGTGGCAGGGCATTGAAGAGACAGGTGATGGGACAGGGGTCTCATAGAAATAAGGTGAGGACTTGATAGAAACTATGTAGTGGGTCCCATAGAAAGCAGGCAGCAGGTCCCACTGAGGGAGGCGGTGAGTTCCAGAGAGTAGGTAGTGGATCCCATTGGACGCAGACAAATTCCGTAGAAAGCAGGCAGTGGGTTCCCTAGAAAGTAGACAGCAGATCCCAAAGAAAGCAGGCAGTGGGTCCCATAGAGAGGCGCTGAGTTCCAAAGAGTAGGTAGTGGATCCCACTGGATGTAGACACGTTCCATAGAAAGCAGGCAGCGGGGCCTGGAGCCAGCAGGCACAGAGATGGCGATCGACTTTGCCCCCTGGGTGGTGGGGTCAAGGGCACAGAACTCCAGGAGTGGGAGGCTAGACCCGCGCGACACTGGGGTGAGGAGTCTGGATCCTTGGGCCAGCGGGGTGCTGGTGGGTCTCTGGGGAGCAAGTGACTGACGAAGCCAGGCGGATGCTCCTGGGGGGCCCACGGAGACCCCCCCCTGACCCGCGGTGTCTCTGCCCCCGCAGACACGTTCGCCAGCAAGGTGGCGGCGCTGCAGGACCAGTGCGCCGACGCATCCATCGGCAACGTGACGGGCTCCAACGCCGTGAACGTGTTCCTGGGCCTGGGCGTGGCCTGGTCGGTGGCCGCCGTGTACTGGGCGGTGCAGGGCCGCCCCTTCGAGGTGCGCACCGGCACGCTGGCTTTCTCCGTCACGCTCTTCACCGTCTTCGCCTTCGTGGGGATCGCCGTGCTGCTGTACCGGCGCCGGCCGCACATCGGCGGCGAGCTGGGCGGCCCGCGCGGCCCCAAGCTCGCCACCACCGCGCTCTTCCTGGGCCTCTGGTTCCTCTACATCCTCTTCGCCAGCCTGGAGGCTTACTGCCACATCCGGGGCTTCTAGGGTCCTCCCCAGGGACTCGGCCTGCCCCTCGAGACCACCGCCTCCGTGCTGGACTGGCTCTCCTCTGTCCTCCAGAGATTCAGCCTCCTCTCCTGGGACTCGGCCTCCCTTCCTCCTGGGAAGCCATCTACCCCCTCCTCGGTCCCCACTTACAGCCTCCTTCCTTCCCCTCGGGAGCCTCCCCGAGTCCTCCTGCGAACAGCCCCCTCAGTTACCTGCAACTCCAGCCCGTCCGTCCCTGTTCGTTACTGGCTTTGTTACTGGAGCAATTTCCACCTCGAGGCCCCTCCCCAGAGAACCCTCCCTCATCCGTAATCCTCTACAGAGTCTCCAGTGTGTCTCCCTAGACACCCAGCCTTGCTCCATGCCATAAGTCCCCCTTCCTCTAGAGGACCCCCTCACCACTTCCACGGACCTGTGCCCCAGGGCCTCAGAACTCAGCCCTGCGGGGGCGGGGGGGTGGGGTGGGGGTGGGCTTGAAGGAGGCTGATCCATCCCAGGAGGTCACAGATCTCAGCCCTTTCCCCCAACCCTCAGGGAGCTCTGTGGGCCTCGGGGGTTGGGGGAGGAACAGATGGGTGTGTGCACAGGGGGGCACACCTTCCCTGATTTCTCCACTCAGGCCCTTGGGAGGACACTAATTCTCAAGGCTTGGAGAAGGGAGGGGAATGTTTGGGGTTCCAGAGCTGGAGGAGGCACATTTTGGACCTGTAACTTCTCACCTTCCAGCACCCTCACTTGCCTCCACTACCTCTGAGAGCCCAGCCACGCCTTGGAGGGGGGGGCGGCTATGTGTGTACATAGTGTGTTTGGGGGAGGGGGGACGTGGGAGGGTGCATGACTTGGGGAAAGGGTGACAGACTTTTCCACTGAGAGGGCAGAACAGACTTTTCCACTGAGAGCTCAGCAGACTCCCCCAGCCGTGAGAATTGGCTTTGGGGAGGAGGCCAGGAATCCAAGGGAGTACAGCCAATCTCCCCTGACTATCTAGAAGGCTCATTTTGCCCTCAGTGCCAGCCAATCCGGGCAGGACCCTCGAAGAGGAGACCGAGGGTCCCAGAGGACCAATGCTACAAGCCAGCAAATGCTGCCACATCTCTGCCTG
>NW_020175468.1:3516380-3551250 GCF_003031525.2 Neophocaena asiaeorientalis asiaeorientalis
GCTGCCACATGCCTGCCTGATGGGGAGCAGGGGTGGGTGGGAGGGTGGGACTGGGGCCAGGGGATCTGGGTGGGCATTTTTAACTTTGGAGGCCACCTATCTGTTGGTAGGCCATGTGCATTTTCTTACTGTTGATGTTTCCTGCCCAAAGGACACACTCGGGGTGCGAGGAGTGCTGCCCACTTCTTGGGACCCTGAGGATGACCCCGCAACCCCCGTAGCACTCTTCTTCCCACAGGTTTTTAGCGTCCTATCGTCCTGCTGCACATCAGCCCCAGCGTCCCAGACCTGTTGCCCACTTGCCTTCTCTACTCCTAGCTCATCAGCACCAGTCGCTGTCTCTTTTCTTTGTGATTTCTGTAAAAGTTGCCATAAAACTTTGAAACTCTGCCTGGACAAACAGCCTCCCCGTGGGAAGTTGGGATTCACGAGGGGAGGGCTAATGAAGTCTTTGATGGAGATTTGGGCAACTGTGAAACACACCAAATAATCTGGGTTTTTCCATGCTCCCCTCATCCTCTGCCAGGACACACCGGCATGCACCAGCCACTCTGAAGATCAGCCCGAAGCTCCCCCTAGCCACACCCCCACTCATTACCCAGGAGCTACACTAGCTCCTCATCCATCACCCAGTAGCTTCCCTAGCCACGCCCCCATTCCCTCAGCCACAAACTATTCCGCGTCGTAGGGTATCCTGGGAACGCAGAAGAGAAGGACCCTGAGTCGCCTGAGCAGGAGAGCCGGGGTTGATGCGGGTTTCCTAGAGAAAGCAGGTAACTGTCTCAGAGGAGGGGCGTGTGTGTGTCCAGATAAAGGGAACAGCCTATGTAAAGGTGTGCAGCCTTGTGAGTTAATGACTTTTTCATAGTCTTACAGGTGGTTGAATCCTGCAAGCAAGAATGGAGTGTGGGCACGTGGGGAGTGGGGAGTGGATCTGGGAGGGGGTGGACAGTGTGGACAGTTTCCAGCCCAGAGAGTGAGGTCTCCCCGGGTCTTGGGGGACCAAGTTGGGGGCAAGTAGAAAGAACAGGTTTGAAGGATATGCTGGATTCAGGTGAGTACATGCCGAACGTGAGATGCCTGTGGGACATCCAGAGGAGACGTCAGGGTGGGGAGACAGCCAGGGGACACCTGGAGCTCAGTAGAGGAGGCTGCACTTGAGAGAGATTGGGGATTTGTTGGCAATGAGGTGTCACCGAGCCACAGGAGGGGTTGGGCTGCCCGGGGCGTGGGTAGTGTGAGAAGAAAGCAGTGCCTTGAGGAGCCCCAGTATCTAAGGGGCACGTGGAAGGTGGGAGACCTGTCGATGGAGAAGAAGCCAGAGAAGTAGGTGGGAAGGCAGGAAACTGGGGCACCTGAAGCCGAGAGAAGTTTCCAGAATGAAGGTGTTGTCAACAGGACCCAAGGCCATGGAGAGGTGGAGAAAGATGAGAACTTAGAGGCTACCCTTGGGTTTAGGTTTTGATGTGAGCAGTTAGGGGGAGGGTGTGGGGGCAGAAGTCAGGCTGATCTACAGTGAGGAGGGGGTGGAAGTTGGAGAAACTGAGTCAGAGCACGTAGACCTCGCTTTGGAGAATTTTGAGAGACAGGGAGGAAGCTACGGGACCTGAGAGGGCTTTTCCTGCAAGGTGGGGAGACGTGTGAAGCAGGAGGGCACTGAATGCAAGGGGGCTGAAGCTCTTGAGAACAGTGCCAACGGCAGTGGGCAGTTAGGGAGCACCCACGATGCCGGCACTGTGCTGGGCTTCCCAGGGCACAGCCTCGTCCAGTCCCCTGCCAGTCCCCGGAGTACCCCCCTTCTACCAGTGAGGAAACTGAGGCTCAGAGAGGCGAAGCAACTTGCCCCGAGTCTCACAGCGAGGAAGGACAGAGATGGAAGAGGATGACATCCAGGGTGCAGAACGGGACCAGGACACTTGTATTTTGCCAGACGTGACCGGGGAAAGGTGTGAGTCTGGGGCCAGGGAAAGGAGTGAGGTCTCAGCTTCCAAGAGGGGCGTCTCCAGAGCTTGGGTTGTGGACGAGACAAGGAACAGTACAAAGGCCCCTTCATCCCACCCCAGATGCCATGATCCTCACCGGGATGCAAGGCGATCCAAGGGGCAGCTTGGGAGTGATTTGAATTGTTTGTCCTGGGATGCAGCATAACATAAAGATTTACTTTCTGGGTGCTTCAGTTCCCTCATCTGGAGAATGGGGATAATAATAGGAACTAATAGTACCTGCTTCACTGGATTGTTGTATTAAATATATACATATATATTTTTAGAATAACACCTGGCACATAGAAAGAGCTTAACAGATGGGAATAGTTATATTTTCCAAGTATTTCCCCCTTACTTACTTACACACACACTCCTGGAACAGACAGCCTCAGAAGGACAGAGAAATGCAGATTCCCCATGAACTGCTTTGCCACCTGAGTCCCAGTTGCTAAGTCACCAAACCCAGGGGACAAGAATTAGCCAAGGGGGAGTATTCCTTCCTCTCTCTCCAGACCCTGGGCTTCTTTAATTCACTTTTCCATTGGGTGCCCGCCCTGTGTCTGGCGCTGTGCTGGAGACACTGCAGTGACCACAATGTCTCTGGGCCCTGTTCTCCCAAGGCTTACACAGTAGTGGCGGGACATACGCCAAACAGGGTGCCAGAGGTGGTGATCACAGTGGGACTGGTGAGGGCAAGAACTCTGTAGAGAGGCACAGCAGGACACTCATGGCACTGAACTGGGTGACTTAGGCAAGTGTAAAAGGGGATATTAACGAGGCTGTGCAGAGTGCAGGGAAACAGACAAGGGGTGGTGGGGCACCCTGCCGCTAGCAGAGGTGGGAGGGGAGCTATTACTACCCCTAGCCTGCTGGGCAATAGAAGGGGGGTGATTTCCAGAACCGGAAGAGGGTGGGTGTATGTAAGTCCTGGTAAGAGCTTCCTAATCAGATTTTTATTAATAGCAGTTAGATATGGGTTTAGATGTGGATAACAAGGATCCAAAATAATAGTGGTTTAAATAAGATAAGAGTTTATTTATTTCTAATGCAACAGTTCACGTCTGGCATGGCACCCCTATTTCAGGGGGGCAGTACAGAACCTGCTTCTACCTTGTTGCTTTGATGTAGCGAGAATATGACCCTCATCTGTTTAGTCCAGGATGGTGCACCTCCACGTCATCATCCTCCAACCAGAAGGATGGAGAGGGAAGGACAGGTCCCGGATCCACCGTCCTCTGTAAGGCTTTGACCCAGGAGTTCCACTTAACGATTCCTGCTACGTCTCAGTGTCCAGACCTGAATCATCTGGCCACACTGAGCTGCAAGAAGAGCTGGGGAAAAAGTAGTTTTAATTCTGAGTCATTATGCTAAAAATTATAGAGAATTTTTAAGGAAAAGTGGGAAATTGGAGGTTATCAGGCAATGAACAGTCGCTTCTGCAAAAAGGTTTGAGGGAACTCACAGAGCTGATGCTCCAAAAGCCAATCAGAATGTGGGTACTGGATGACACCACCACTGAAATTGATGCCCTAGATCCTCTGCATCATCTGTTCTGGGATCCAGGCCTGAGCCTCTAAACTTCCCCAAATTCTGAAATGCACATTTCCTCTGCTTCATCTTTCTAACAGTTTCCCAAGTTCTTAATCGATTTCCTCCAACTAAATCTTCAGCTTAAAACCTCCCCCGACTCCCCCGATTTCCTCGCCTGCCTTTCTGTGACACTCCATGCATCCTGTTCTAGGTATCTGTTGCTACATAACAACCATCCCAAACTTAGTGGCTTAAAATGACAAGTTATTGTCTCTCGTGGTTATGTGGTTGGCGCCAGTTGACTCAGGCTCTACGGGTTGACTTGGGGTCTCTCACGATTGCAGTCAGCTGTCAGATGAGCCTACAGTTATCTGAAGGCAACTCACTAACTCATAAGATAACTCACTCACATGGCTGACAGTTGATGCTGGCTGTCAGCTGAAAGCTTAGCTGGGGCTGACAGGAGCCCGTGTCTTTCTTTTTTTCTTTTTTCTTTTTCTTTAGCCCCTGTCTTTCTTGACAATTTCTCTTTCTCTCTTTTTTTTGCATCTTGTCTGTGCGCTGCTGTCTCTCCCCTGACCCGTCTCTTTCCAGAGATCTCTGTCTCTTTTTGACACTTTCACCTCTCTCTGTTTCTCTGCTTTGCTTCCTTGATCTGTATCTTCCACCCCCCACACCTTATCTCTCCTTATCTCTCCGTTTCCAAATGTCAGTGGCCCCTGCCCGCTGCCCCTGTGTCTGTGTCCCTGTGTGTTTATCAGTTATCTAGTTCTGAGTAACAAACCACCCTGAAACTTGGTGGCTTAAAACAATGATTTTAACGATTCTCTGTGTTGATGGTGGTGTTGGCTGACGTCACCATGTGGCTGCATTCATCCTGGAGCTTGGCTGGGGCTCAAATGTGCAAGGTGCCCTCGTTCATGGCTGGCAGTGGGTGCTGTCTGTGGGCTGGGCCACCTCACTTCTCCCTGGAGCCCCCCTTCCTCCCCTAATTGTCTAGACCAACTTCTTTGCAGCATGGTGGCTGGGTTCCAAGAGAGCCACCGTGGAAGCTGTAAGGCCACGTCTGCCATATTCTGTGGGTCAAAGCAAGTCACAAGATTCAAGGGGCAGGGTAATAGACACCACCTCTTGGTGGGTGGAGAGGGCACCCTAGAAGGAGGGGAGGAATAGTTGGTGGCCATTCATGGTAGGCTGAATAATAGCCCCCCAAAGATATCCACATCCTAATTCCCAGAAACTGTGAATGTGTTCCCTTATATGATAAAACAGGATTTTGCAGGTGTGATTACATTAATGATCTTGAGATGGGGAGATGATCCTGGATCACATGGATCCTTAGAAGAGGGAGGCAAAGAGAAGATCATACTACACACAGAGGAGGAGGCCATGGGAAGATGGGGCAGAGATTTGAGGATGCTGGCCTTGAAGATTGGAGCAATGTGGCTACAAGCCAAGGAATGCCACAGCCCCCAGAAGCTGGAAGAGGCAAGGAACTGATTCTCCCCTAGTGCCTCTGGAGGGATTGCAGCCCTGCTGACACCTTGATTTTGGCCAACTGGGACTGATTTGGGACTTTCATCTTCCAGAGCTGTGAGAGAATAAATTTGTGTTAAGTCACTGAGACGGCACTAATTTGTTACAATCGCAGCAGGAAATTAACACACCATCTCTAGAGCTAATTCACCACTGCCTCTTGTCTCGAGTTTCTATGGATCTCTACATCTTGAACTCTTTTTTTTAATTGTGGTGAAATACACATAACATAAAATGTACCATTTTAACCATTTTCAAGGGCACAATTCAGAGGCATTTAGTACCACCACGATGTGGTGCAACCATCATCACTATCTAGTTCCAGACCTTTTTCATCTCCCCCAAGGGAAACCCCGTACCCGTTAGGAGTTACACCCCATTCGCCCCCCACCCCACCCCCAGGCAGCCACTAATCTACTTCCTGTCTCTATGATTTTGCCCATTCTGGACGTTTCACATAACTGGCATCCTACAACGTGTGGTATTTTTTGACTGGCTTCTTTCACTCAGCATGACTAATGTTTTCAAGGTCCATCCATGCGGTAGCATGGAGCAGAACTTCATTCCTTTTTATGGAGGAATAATATTCCACTGGAGGAAAATACCACCTTTTGCTTATCCATTCATCTGTTGAAGGATGCTACATCTTTTTTTTTCTTTCTTTCTTTGGCTGCGTTGGGTCTCCATTGCTGCACGCGGGCTTTCTCTATTTGTGGCGAGTGGGGGCTACTCTTCGTTGCGGTGCGCGGGCTTCTCGTTCGGTGGCTTCTCTTGTTGTGGAGCACGGGCTCTGGGCACGTGGGCTTCAGTAGTTGTGGCACTTGGGCTCAGTAGTTGTGGCTCACGGGCTGTAGAGCTCAAGCTCAGTAGTTGTGGCGCACGGGCTTAGTTGCTCCGCGGCATGTGGGATCTTCCCAGACCAGGGCTCGAACCCGCGTTCCCTGCATTGGCAGATAGATTCTTAACCACTGCACCACCAGGGAAGCCCCGAAGGATGCTACATCTTGAACCCTTATGTTCTTTTTATTTCTTTGTCATGCCTCATATGCTCATAGCAATTTAGATTTTGGAAGTATATTAGTAAGGGTTCCCCAGAGAAATGAAACCAATAGGATGTATAGATAGTTAGATAGGTAGATAGACAGATAGTAAAGGATTTATTTTAAAGAATTGGCTTATGTGATTGTGGGGTCTGGCAAGTCCAAAACTGGGAACCCAGGGAAGCACTGAGGTTGCAGCTCAAATCTGAAGGCAGGGCTTCCCTGGTGGCGCGGTGGTTGAGAGTCCGCCTGCCGATGCAGGGGACACGGGTTCGTGCCCCGGTCCGGGAAGATCCCACATGCCGCGGAGCGGCTGCGCCCGTGAGCCATGGCCGCTGAGCCTGCGCATCCAGAGCCTGTGCTCCGCAATGGGAGAGGCCACAACAGTGAGAGGCCCGCGTAAAAAAAAAAAAAAAAAAAAAAAAATCTGAAGGCAGTCTGGAAGCAGAATTCCCTTTCTCAAAGAACCTCAGTCTTTTCCTTTTAAGACCTTCAACTGATTGGGTGAGGCCCACCCACATTATGGAGGATAACCTCCTTTACTCAAAGTCAACTGATTTCAGTGTGAATCTCATCTGCAAAATACCTTCACAGCAACATCTAGGCTGGTGTTTGACCAAACAACTGGGTACCATAGCCTAGCCAAGTGGACATATACAATTAACCATCACGGGGTGGGGGGCGTCTCTTCTCGCCTTGCCCCCCTTTCTGCCCATCCACCATGTCCCTGGCTGGCCGCTGTCTCAGGCTGGGCTCCAGAGAAGTCAGCCCAAAGCAAGTGGCTTGTTTGGAAGGCGATTCCAGGAAACACTGGAGGGGAGACAGGGAAGGAAACCATTAAGGGGTGTGTTGACACACAGGTCACCCCCTGTAGACAATGAGGTCCACTGGGGACTCTGTAGAACCCTCTTTGGGGGCCCAACCCAGGGTGAAGAAATTGGGGCGTTTATTTACTAACCCCCGGCGGCTGCTGAGGGGGAAGGCCGCTTCATTCAGTGGGGGGCATCCCAGGTGGCGGCGTGGGGACTGCTATTGGGTCAGAGGGGTGTGAATGGGGCATCCCTGTTCCCGTGGGAAAATCTGTGGGCACCAAGGAACGAGGGGAGGCACAACTGTGCCCAGGTCTCCCCCTCCGCTTGCCCCACGCCTCCCAGCCCCCTTCTCCCCGCCTCGCCCCTGGGCGCACAGAGCTTCTTGTCCCTCCAGGGAACAGGGAGGGCTTGCTCCTGGCACCTCATCTGCATCCTGCTGTCTCCCTGAGGACTGAAGTCAGACTCTAGGGAGGACTTCCAGGCACTCAGGGCTGGCGGTGGGGGGAGAAGGGACGGGCCTCCCAGGGCACCCGTCCTCCTCCCCCTGCCCTCTCCCAGCAATTTTCTCCCCCTGGGTGGGGAGGGAAGGAAACGTCTAGGATGATGGATGGAAAAGGGGCAGCTGGGGTCAGGAGAGGAGGGAGCGGGGGAGGGAGGGCGTCCAGAACAAAACATCGGGTGGGGGGAGGGCAACAGAGACAGGAGAGAAAGAGGTCCCCAGAGATAGAGAGAGATGGGGAGGGGGAGGGGGGAGAGACAGAGAGAGAGAGAGATGGAGACAGAGAGAGAGAAAAAGATGGAGGGAGAGACACATGAGACGGAGGGATGGACAGACACACACACACACACACACACACACAAGACAAGGAGGGACACAGTGAAAGAGGAATGGGGGTGGGGGTGAGGGGATAGGCAGCAAGAGGAGTGAAAAGGGGAGACCCCAGAAAGGAGACAAGGAGGCAGATGCGGAGAAAAAGGAGAGAGAACGGGAAGAGAGACGGGAAGTGGGTGGGGAGTGCGGCCCTGTGCCCCTCCCCCGCCCGCGTCAGGCCCGGTCCTCCCGGTGGCCTCTGGCCAGCCATGGCTAATGGTATGATTGCTTGGTGGGGCGGCAGGCAGCGGGTGACAAATGAGCCTCCGGAGTCACCAGCTCTGGTGATGGATGGGCCTGGGCGGCAGGCGGAGGGCCGGGCCCGGGAGCGGAGGAGAGGGGGCCCACCAACATATATGTTTCCTTCTCCTGGGGCCGGGCCAAAAGAGACGGATGGATGGACAGACACACACACACACACACACACACACAAGACAAGGAGGGACACAGTGAAAGAGGAATGGGGGTGGGGGTGAGGGGATAGGCAGCAAGAGGAGTGAAAAGGGGAGACCCCAGAAAGGAGACAAGGAGGCAGATGCGGAGAAAAAGGAGAGAGAACGGGAAGAGAGACGGGAAGTGGGTGGGGAGTGCGGCCCTGTGCCCCTCCCCCGCCCGCGTCAGGCCCGGTCCTCCCGGTGGCCTCTGGCCAGCCATGGCTAATGGTATGATTGCTTGGTGGGGCGGCAGGCAGCGGGTGACAAATGAGCCTCCGGAGTCACCAGCTCTGGTGATGGATGGGCCTGGGCGGCAGGCGGAGGGCCGGGCCCGGGAGCGGAGGAGAGGGGGCCCACCAACATATATGTTTCCTTCTCCTGGGGCCGGGCCAGGCACAGGGGAAGGAACTGGGGATTCGGTGCGATGCATCTATGAAAGGCCTGGGCAGCCAGGTGGAGGAGGGCTTGGACAGGGATGGGGGTGCAGAGAGGTGGAGAGACAAAGGCCCAGAGACACAGGTCCCCAGAGACAGACTGGAGGTGGGGGAGGGAGGGAGGCCTGAGACAAAGAGAAGGGGAGAGACTGGGAGTGAGAAAGAGATGGAGATAGAGACACAGAGAGATCGCCCAGGGAAAGAGAGACACAGAGATAGAGAGACAAAATATAGAGGGAGAGACACATGAGGCAAACAGCTGGAAAGACAGACACCCAAGACCGAAACAGAGACACAGAGGCCCCCTCGTATAGGATCCACTTTCCCCACCCCTGAGATACAGACACTTGGAGAGAGACTAGGAGTTGGGGAGGAGGGCAAGGCGAACACAGCTGATGAGAAAGAGAGGAAACTGAGGTGGAGAGCTCGCAGGCCCACGAGGGAAGATGGGGGGCCCTGAGCTGGTCCTCGCTCACTCCCTCGGCTCCCACAGCCTCGGAGCGCACACCCTGGGGACCACTGGGGTTCCCTGGGGGTCGCCGCTGCCTGGTGGGCACAGCCCCCGTGGCCCGTGCTCCGGTGGGGGGACCGAAGAGAGCAACAGGGTCCCGCCCAGCCACTGAGAGGTTGGTGGCCACGCTGGGGGAAACCAGCTCTGCAGAGGAGGCCTGAGGTCTGAGAGAGACGGGCCAGGGTGTGTCTGTGTGTGTGTCAGACAGAATGGAGGCAGCAGGAGTGAGAAAAACAGCTTCCTGCCTCCTCCCTCCAGTATCTTGCCTTCCCCAGCAGGTTCTCTTACAGACACTCCTACTTTCCCCTTGCCCTTCTCTTTAATTAAAAAGATTTATGCCCAAGAGTTCAAGCCCCTCCTCCTTGTTTGGGGGCTGAGTGATGCAAGGAGTAACTCTGGTCTCTGTCTCCTGTCTTCTCTGCCTCTATCTCTCCCTCCCTCTCCCCCCGACCCCCTCCTCTGTCCAGCTCGCTCTGGGCCTCAGTCTGACCCCCTTTCCTTCTTTCCCTCTTTGCGCCACTGTTTCTGCCTTTCCCCAGCCGCCCTGCCCCCATTGGCTTCACCAAGGCCGCCACCCAGTTAAGACACAGCTGGTTTCTCCCCTCCATCCACTTACCGCCCCCCGCCCCACCCCCGTCAGATCAGGCCACCCTCCTTGTTTTCAGAATCAGCTTGGGCCAGGGGACCTCAACACACATCCCCCAAGACCCAAAGAGAGGCTGGGGGCCCAGACCCCTGGCTCCCGCACCTTAAGCCTCGGCTGGGAGCAGTAGGGGGAGCGGAGGTGGTGCACCCAGAAAAGCTTTGCATCTTTAATTAAAAAGTTATTTAAATAAATTTTCTGCTCCAAAACCCCAAAACCCCTATCTGGGGGGCGGGGTGTGTGTGGCAGTGATTAAAGGCTCTCCCCTGCCCCTCTGCCTGCCTTAAAGGGCCAGCGTCACCCGAGGGACAGTACGTGGGAAAGTTTCAGGGGGAGCACCCTTTGGCTTGAGGACACCGGACTCAGACAAGGTGCCCAGAGTCCTGACACCTACCAGTTTAACTATTTCGCCATCACTCCTCACCCCTCAAGCCCAAGGCTCATCCAGCTGATGGGGAGATTGAGGCTTAAGGAAGGAAGAATTGGTCTGAGGTGGGTCTGGACCCCAGATTCCTGGAGGAGACCCAGGCATAGCCAGGAAAGAAGGTTGGTGGTGTGCCGAGGGGGGGTCAGAGGACAAGAGTCAGGGACACAGAGAAAGACAGGGATGGAGAACCTGGATGAGACAGAGAGAGTGAGGACCGGCGAGAAAGCGATCCAGGGAGAGACAGAGATGGGGGTGTGGGCTGGAGGTGACGCTGAATCCTGGGTGGACGAGGAACGGCCTTCCCCAGGCCTGAGGGGGACCAGGGCCATTATCCTCGCCCTCAGCCAGAGCCCTCCAACTTGCCCTCTCCCTCTGGGACGTGCTGCTGCTGTCCTAACCTCAGTCCGTCATGCTGTAGCTCCAGCTCTCTCACCCGCTTCCCTGGCCTGGGTGGTTTGGCTTAATGTCCACAAGCTGGGAGGAGGTAAGAGCAGCAGGGTGTGGCAGAGGTGGAGCTGTTTATGAGGGTCATAAACATATCCTTAGAGAGCCCAGCAGGGGTGGGTGTACGGCTTGCAGCCTGCCCTCTCAACCCCCTTCTCTGCAAGCCCTCTCCACCCCCTTCTCCGTCTCTCTCTCTCTCTCTCTCTCTCTCTCTCTCTCTCTCTCTCCTCTCTCTCCCCCTACTCCTCTCCACCCCCTCTCCCCCCCCCTCTCTCTCTCTCTCTCTCTCTCTCTCTCTCTCTCTCTCTCTCTCTCTCTCCTCTGTCTCCCCCTCCCATCTCTGCCCTCCTTTCTCTGGGTCTTTGTCCCCTCCTCCAATTTCTGTCCCTTTCTCTCTGGATCTCTGTCTCATTTCTCTCTGGAGCTCTTATTCTGGGGTGATGGTTTGTAACTTTTGGGGGGTCAAGTATCCTTTTTGATCATAGGATGAAAACTATGGGCCATCTCCCTAAAAAAAACACATAAGCACCAAGACCACAATTTGCCAGGCAACCTGAGGGAGTTCACAGGCCTCTTGATACTCACTTATACATCCCCTCAGGAATCTGCGGCCACCAGAGGCTAAAGACACTACTGTAGAAAAGCCAGTGAGAGAAGGAATCCCAGGGGTATCAACCTCCCTCCCCCCAGCCCCATGCCCTCTCCTGCCCTTGCTGGCCTCCAAAACATTCCTGCCCCAGGGCCTTTGCACCTGCCACTCCTCTGCCTGGAATGATCTTCCCCAGACATCCATGTGGCTCCCTCCCTCCCCTCCTTCTGGTCTCTGCTCAGATGTCACCTCCTCTGAGAACTTGCCCTGTCCAGCTTTTGTCATCCCCCTGTGCTTATTCTGCTTCGTCTCAGAGCACTTATCACCTCCAGGCATGATTTTATACTTACACATTTATTTACCGGACAAATCTCTCTCCCCCACACCATCCCCAGTAGCATGTGAGCACCAGGAGACCAGGAACGGTTGTCTTTTGTTCCCTGCTACATCTCCAGAACGTCACCCAACACACAGTAGGCACTCAATACACTTTAGTTGCAGAAATCTTTCTTTCATTAGAACACCAGTTTCAAAGGCTGCCTGGGTCCCAGGCTCCTCCGGGAATCAGGTCAAAGCTGTGAACCTGCTCTCCAGCAGATGTGTAACCAGGCACATCGTTTACCCTCAATTTTGGAGATGCCATCACAAACTCCCTGAGAGCTGTTGAGGGCGTTTCAGGCTAAGAAACTTCCAAAAGGCAAAGGTGAAACATTGGCAGAGGGGCAGAGTGGTATTTCCAGGCATGTACGTGCATGCGTGCGCACACACACCACTTACACACCCACTATATTCAGAAACAGAAACAACACACCCACACCAGGCATGATCCAACAACCAGACACACAGACAGACACAGCTGGGGACACACACACACACACACAGATGGCTTCAGGCAAGCGCACAAGTGTCCCTGTCTCCCGGGGTGGGAAGTTGCGGGGGGGCGGGAGGGCACCCAGCCTCCTGCCCCACCCCCTGGCGTCGGCCCCTCGGGCCATCTGGGGCCGCTGCCCCTGGCTGCGCCCTCCCCGCCGGCCAGGCCCTGGAGAGACCCGGGAGCTGCCGCCGGCATCAGCCCATGGCCCGGAGGGTAGGTCTGAGGGCGGACGATCCTGTGCCCCAGCCGGTGGTCGCATCCCCCATCCTTCCATCTCCTCCCTGGGGAGCTCTGGCCCCCATCAGCCCATCCCGCTCTCTCCACCATCTCTTTCTCTGCCTCCCCTCTCGCTGCCCCTGAATCTCCTCCCCTCTTCCTAACCCCGGGTCTCCCCTCTCTCTGCCCCTCAGTCTCCCCTCTCTGTCCCTGGTCTCCCCTCCATCTCAGGCCCTTTATCCTACCCCCCCCCCTTCTTTTTCGTCCCTCTCCCATCCTTCTCCCTGGTCTACTTTTGTTTCATGTCCTCCAAAGGGTTAGGCGTGGGGACAGTGCTGGGAGAGGTGGGTCTCACCAGGCAGGGCCAAGGGATTCTCTTCCGCTGTCCTGGGGTTGGAGAGATAGGCGAAGAGGTGAGCAGGCACCTTTGGGGGTGGAGGGGGGCAGGAATACCGCAGGATTCGAGGACATCCTGAGATGTGCGATGAACAGTGGGGGGGGGGCAGTTGGATTTAACTTCAGTGCTCAGGAGAAGTTAGGAGAAAAGGAAAGACACACACACACACTCAGAGCCCTCCGTGCGCACACCCGCTATGGCAGGAACACTGGTACCTCCCCCTCTCCAGTCCCTTTGCCTCTTTGAACCTCATTTTCTTCATCTCCGAGGAAAGGATTGGACGTGGGTGACTTAAAGGTCCCCTGGCTTCACCGGTGCGTGTGCTTCTGTGATGACAGGACACAGAAATCTCACGCGTGATTTCTCTTTGGGGCTGTTGGCACAAGTGCGTTTGCGTGGTTGAGCCGGGTTATACTTTGGTTCAACAAGTGTTTATTGAATGTACACCAGGCACTGTGCTAAATGTCTCATGCATTGATTCATTCACCCACTCATTCATTCCTGCGCCTGGCTTTTGGCTGTGTGTGTGTGCGCGCGTGTGGTGGGTCCACAGGGGGAGTGGAGTGTGACAAGATGCACTCAGACGTGCATATTCATCTGGGAAGTGAAATTGAAGCGGGGGAGACTGTATGCGTACATTTGTGTACAAACAATGCACTGCTTTGATGGGCAGTGCCCATGAGCGAGAATCGATTTCTCTCCCCTCCTCTCTCTCCCCTTCTCTGTCTCTCTGTCTCTGCCTCTCTCTCTCTCTCTCTGCCCCCTGTCTCCCTTTGCCTGTTTCTCCTGTATCTTCTCCCTGTGTGTATCTCTCTCCCTCTCTTCTCTTCCCTCTGACTCTACATCTCTCTTTATCTCTTGTCTCTTTCTCCACCTTTTTTGTCTCTCTCACCATTTCTCTCCCTCCCTCTCTCTCTCTCCCTCTAATCTCTCCTTCCCTCTGTCTTTCTCTTGCATCTGCCTCCCAGTCTCTCTCTTCTCTCACATCTCTCTCCCCCTAACTCTCTGTGAGAAGCTAGCAGTTGCCAGCCAGCCAATCCCTGACCCCCCGCAACCCTGACCCTCAGATCCAAGACCTGGGTCAGTCTCTCTCCCCTGGACCCTCCTGCCCACACACTGGGAATCTCTGACGGGACATTTTTCACAGTCCACGGGTCCAAGGGAAGGCTTGAGGACAGGGCCTTCAGTCCCACCCAGACAGCTCCATGGGACATCGGGGGCCTAAGGGAGCAAGGCTGGGACACTTGGGGACAGTAGGGCAGGTGACTGGGGCAAGGAGGGGGCATTTCCTGGGTGCGAGGGTAGGGAGGTTTCTTGTTGGTGCTGACACGTCCCTGGGGCTCTTCCCCTCTCACCTCCCCCCACCCAGTACGATGAGCTGCCCCACTACCCCGGCATCGTGGACAGCACTGCAGCCCTGGCTGGCTTCTCGGAGGCAGTGCCCTCGGCACCGAGAGCCCCCGGGCCCTACGGCCCCCACCGGCCTCCCCAGCCCCCGCCCCTGGGCTTGGATAGTGATGGCCTGAGGAGGGAGAAGGATGAGATCTACGGGTGAGTGGGGACAAGGCTGAGGGCTCCATGGGGTCTCGGGATGTGCCCCCCGCCCTGTTTCTTTGTCTCTCTGGATATGTTTCTCTTCTCTGACTCTGTCTCACTCTGTCTTTGTCTCTCCACCTCTTCCCTCTGGGTCTCCTCTCCACCTCCCGGTTGCGCCATACTTCCCAGCCCCCCTGCCCTCCCCTCGTGAACTCTCACCCCCTGCTTTCCCCAGACACCCGCTCTTCCCGCTGCTGGCCCTGGTCTTTGAGAAATGTGAATTGGCCACGTGTTCTCCCCGTGATGGGGCTGGGACTGGGCTGGGCACACCCCCAGGCAGTGACGTATGCTCCTCCGATTCCTTCAATGAGGACATCGCAGCCTTTGCCAAGCAGGTGGGCACCCACCATCCGCTGTGCGCCAGGAGAAACAGTGAAGTGGGGTGGGCAGGAGACAGGATGTGCCCTCCCTGGCCTCTCTCTTTCTCCCAGGTCCGCTCCGAGAGGCCTCTCTTCTCCTCCAACCCGGAGCTGGACAATCTGGTGAGACCTGGGCCCTCCCCAACTCCTCCTTCTCCAAGGGGGTCTCCTGTTCCACACTCCATAGCCCTGGGATTGGTTGTGGGAGCAAAGAGGAGACCGCCTGGCCCACGTCCTCAAATAGTGATAATTGTTGCCCATTTGCAATGCAGTGTAGCCTAGAGTTTGAGAACAGGGACTCGATGGCCTGAGTTCGAATCCCAGCTCTATACTTACTAGTTCTAAGAACCAGGGCAAGTAGTTCCATCTCCCTGGGCCCCGTTTTCCTCATCTGTAAAGTGTAGCTAGTAATAATTTCTAGCTTGTAGGGCTGTTGCGAGTGTATAATGAGTTAAAGAGAGTCAAGCATGTAGCACAATGCCTGGCACTGAATGGGGACTCATTAAGTGTTTGCTGTTCTATCAGTCAGAACAGGGCTCACATCAAAATGAATAAAAGCAGTTAGCTGTAAAGGAGAGAGGAGAGGAGAGAGAAGAGGGAGAAAGGGAAGAGAAGGAGGAGAGGGAGAGAGAGGGAGAAATACCCCGACTTGTCCCTTCCTTTTGCTTTCCAGCTCCCACCAGAGCTTCCTATTGGCTGAACCCTTTGGCAAAGGACTCTGGGAAATGTAGTTTTCAGGTGAAGGGTGGGAAATGGATCCAAGGGCAAGCAGGCAAAGGATGTGGTGCTATTATTAGAGCATACCTTAGCTCACTCTTCTTGTGATGGGTCCTCTTCTGTCTCTTGCACCTCTTGCTTCTCTTTCTTTGTCTCTGATCTCAATCTCACACTCCCTTGTTCCTTAATTCTGGATCTCCATCTCTGTTCTCTATTTCTCTCTGCCCCTGTCGTTTTGTCTTTGTCTCTCTTTGCACTCTTTTTTCTGTTTGTCATCCAATGCATTTTTTCTGTTTCTCTCTCTTCTTCTTCCTCCTCCCCTTCATCTCCTCCTCCTCCTCCTCCTCCTTCTCCTCCTCCTTTTCCTCCTCCTCCTTCTCCTCCTCCTCCTTCTTCTCCTCCTCCTCCTCCTCCTCCTCCTTCTTCTTCTCCTCCTTTTCCTCCTCCTTCTCCTTCTCCTTCTTCTCCTTCTCCTTCTCCTTCTTCTCCTTCTCCTTCTTCTTCCTCTTCTCCTCCTCCTCCTCCTTCTTCTCTTTTTTCACCTTCTCCTCTTCCTTCTTCTCTGTCTCGCTCCCTCGCTCCCTCTCTCCCTCCCCTCTTGTGTCTCTGTTTTCAGATGATACAAGCCATTCAAGTGCTCCGTTTCCACCTGCTGGAGCTGGAGAAGGTGAGTGCTCCTCACTTCCCCTCACGCCCTCACTTGCCCCCATCCCTTCCCTTCTTTCCCCCTCCACCCCTCCTTCAGGCTCTCTCCCCACCAGAGTTGGAGCAGAAGGCCACCCCCATCCCTATACACCCCAGCCCTGGCCCCCGGGTGGCCCCCCCAGTACCCCGGTGCCCCCTCAGGTCCACGACCTGTGCGACAACTTCTGTCACCGCTACATCACCTGCCTCAAGGGAAAGATGCCCATCGACCTGGTCATCGAGGATCGGGACGGCGGCTGCAGGGAGGATCTCGACGACTACCCGGCCTCCTGCCCGAGCCTCCCAGATCAGGTGGGCCCCAGGATGGAGCGACAGGTATTGCCCTGAAACCAAAGGCATGCCCAGAGAGCTGGGTTCCAGTATCAGGGCACACACAACACACCACACAGCCTCAGACAGCCACAGTCAGACATGGCCTGACCACAGGACAGGCACCAACTATGCAACAGCCACACAGACTGCAATACAGCTGGATGACAGGACGCATACACACCCCAACAGCTGCAGATGCCACACATAGACTTGGCTACACCCACACAGGTTCACAAACAGCCACAAAACCCATTACACTCACAGTCAGGTGATAGCATATGCCACATACTTAAACACTCACAGCCCAACAGCATAATAGCATCATAGATCACACAGCCTGACTGAGACACTGCCGTTCTAGAGAGTGTGTGTGTGTGTGTATGTGTGTGTGTGTGTGCAGTACACACACGTCAACAACGTAACAGCCACCCAGCTGGAGATGGAGCCGAATGGCCCCAGATCCTACGACATAAACTCAGCTACAGCCACACTTAGACCCAGAGCAGCCACAGTGCCTGCACGCACACACACACACACACACACACACACACACACACGCTACCCTAACCTCTTTTTCTTTTTTATAAATTTATTTCTTTATTTTTGGCTGCATTGGGTCTCCGTTGCTGCATGCAGGCTTTTTCTAGTTGCGGCGAGCGGGGGCTACTCTTCCTTGCAGTGCACGGGCTTCTCACTGCAGTGGCTTCTCTTGTTGCGGAGCACGGGCTCTAGGCGCGTGGGCTTCAGTAGTTGTGGCTCGCGGGCTCTAGAGCGCAGGCTCAGTAGTTGTGGCGCACGGGCTTAGTTGCTCCACGGCATGTGGGATCTTCCCGGACCAGGGCTTGAACCCGTGTCCCCTGCATTGGCAGGCGGATTCTTAACCACTGCGCCACCAGGGAAGTCCTACCCTAACCTCTTAACAGTTGGACTACTGTAGGTGTGGGCACACACCTTGCCACTCAATGGCCACGTGGCCCCGGATTCATTCAGTCTCAGAATCGATCAGACTAGTTTCATAGACTTAGGCACCCAGGTAACAATCACACAACAGCCGTGCGGATCCCAGTGAGGCCCAAACCCACGAGGCGGTCACACTGTCAACGCGGCAATTATACAACATGACACCCACACCCAACTACAGGCACGTGGCCATACCACAACTACGCAGACTGGAGCGTGCACACACAGCAGTCACAGACGAGCCTCAAGGACCCTCTGCCCCACAACCCGTATTATGCACCAGCTCAGTAGCACACCACGTGCGTGTGCCGGTCAGTTACAGCTCCCTTGGAGGCAGAGCCACATTCTATATCCTCTCACAGCTGCCAACACACTCCTCTGGCCATCATCCCCCGCCAAAGAATCACGGAGCTGCCTGCCCACTCATGCAGGACTCAGGATAACCACACACTGTCTCCCACATAGGACACCAACCCCTAGAACTACAGCCACAAGCTTAGAAAAAGAAATGTAGCCTTGCATTTGCCAGGTGTAGCCACCTGGCCGGTTGAGAGAGTGACACAAGCACGCTCAAATACGGCTGCGTGTCTTAGCTCTGCCCACGTGACACCTCTTCTCCGGGGACAACCTTGCCTTGTCGGGCACGGACGTCAGCACGTTCACACTGGCATGCTGCATGACGGTCTCAGGACAGCTTCAGGTACACTGACACGGACGCTCATCCGATCAGATCCAGTGCCAGAAGGGCAGGGTGACAATTCCAGCAATGCGCAAAAGCCTTCAGACCTGATGATTCTGTCGTTTGCACACAACCCATCCCCAAAGCCCCCAAACTCCACACAGATGTTCTGAGCCCGCAGAAAGCTTCTCTAAGGTGCCGTGTCTCAGGCTGAGCCCTGGAAGGACACAAATGATGCATCCATTTGCAGGGGTGAGGGACTAATTACAAAGCAGAGGGCAGGGTCTAGGACATTCACCAGGGGCAGGGGTGTACCCCAGGGCTCAGCGACAGCAGGCGGCTGTTGCCATCCCCACTTCCACCCAGTCTGCCTCCCAACAACTGAAGAACCTTAAACCAAGTGGCCAAGAAATGATGTATCTATACAGGTGGGTAGGCCTCCTGGGACACAGAGCTGGGGCAGGGGGTGAATTCAACACATTGTCAAGTTCCTCAAAGTGTGTAGGACTCTGGATAAAGAAAAGACAACCCCCGACTCCCTGATCTGCAATCTGGAGACCACCAAATCTCTGAAAACTAGAAGTTGGTGTTTTTTTTCCCCATAAGTTTAGTGCAAATTTATTTGGCAGCAAAATCTGACCTGAACTGAGAGGCTATTTATAGCCTTTATTTATTCCACTTAGTTAAATGTTCATCCATTTTGCTGCAGAAATATTCATGAGTTTGATGACGAGGTTATGCCCCAGACACTGTGGAGGTGTTAGGAGATACATGGCGTGTGCACTGCCTAAAGATATGAAAAGTTTTGAATTTTGAAAGAGCGCTGGCTTCCCGGGATTTCTGATCAGGTGCCAGAGATCTGTACAAGCTCATCTTTCTTGAGTGATTGCGGTGTGCCTTTACGTAAATTAACTCACTGAATCCTTACCACACTCTGTGAGGGGGGTGGGGATGGTTGTCCTCCATTTTTGCAGTTGAGGAAACTGAGGCACAGAGAGGTGACGTGACTTGCCCAAGGTCACACACAGCCAGGAAAGAGGCAGACACAGTCTTCACACTCAGGACTCCTAGCTCCAGAGCCCGTGGTCTTAGCCACTGTAGTATTATACCCCAAGCCTTGGCACTGACTTCCATCTGTTATTTTCCAGAATACTACATGGATTAGAGACCATGAAGACAGCGGGTCTGTACATTTGGGGACCCCGGGTCCATCCAGCGGGGGCCTGGCCTCCCAGAGTGGTGACAACTCCAGTGACCAAGGTGAGAAGCTTGAGAGGTGGAGGGAAGGTGGGAGTCAGTCTGAGGATTGAAGTTAGATAGCAGGTAGGACTTCCGGAGGGGCAAGGATGACTGGGGTGTGGAGTGGTGCCTTGGGGGAGAGTTCTGGGTCCCTCTGGTCCCCCACCTTTCCCGTCCCCAGCACAGCATGCCTCTCCCTGCTCAGGAGATGGACTAGACACAAATGTGGCCTCTCCCAGTTCTGGGGGAGAGGACGAAGAGCTGGACCACGAGCGCCGGCAGAACAAGAAGAGAGGGATCTTCCCCAAGGTGGCCACCAACATCATGAGAGCCTGGTTGTTCCAGCACCTCTCGGTGAGAGCCTTGGGGCCCTGGTGCGGGGTGGGCAGAGAGAGAGATGGAGAAGGATGGCTACACAGAAACTGAGGCCTGGAGAGAGACCCAGAGACGGGAGACTGAGGCAGCAGGGAAATATTGAGGGAAACTCTCAAGCAGATGGGGATTGACAAGAGCAAACATCCATGAGCACTACCTGTGTGCCAGGTGCCACTAAGGCCTCTGGACTCATTCAGTCCTCTCCCCCCGACCCTCCCATCCAGTCACCCACCCATCAGTCATCCACCATCCAGCCAAACATACCCCATGAAGACAGCGATGTTGTTAGCTCCATTTCGCAGTTGAGGAGACTGAGGCCCAGAGGTCTCACAGCCAGAAGTGGGTTCAAATGCAGGCAGTCTGGCCTTAATCAGCAAACCACCCTGCCTCAGGGAGACAGGAGGACAGACAGGGAGAGGCCGAAACAAAGATAGAGATGGAGAGCATTGAGTCAGAGCAAGAGAGACACAGGGGGAGACTGAGTCACATTGGGGGAGAGACAGACAGACAGACACAGAGAAAGATAGAGATTGCGACCGGGAGAGACATGCACAAGGACCTAGCGGACTCAGAGAGGGCTGGTGCTGGGCTTTGCCTCCTTTCCCCAGGGCGGTGGAGTTCCCCCAGTTCCCCCCTCCCCCAGCTCCACCTCCCTGATGAGAGCTGGCCAATTAGCCTCTAATTGCTGGAAGAGGTTGGGGGACACCCACCGGTGTAATTGCCCGAAGCTTGGCTCTGCCTCCCTCCATTGGGCCCCGGGGAACACGGAGAAGCTCAGACACGCCGCCGGCTCTCCCGGCCTTGCCTCAGCCTGGGCTCACCAACTCCCTGGGACCTGGGCAGGCCAGGCCTGGTGGATCAGAGGGCAACCAGGCAAGCAGGGTGACTCTTGCTGGTGGCCACAGCACCCGTACCCCTCAGAGGAGCAGAAGAAACAGCTGTCCCAGGACACGGGGCTCACCATCCTACAAGTCAACAACTGGTGAGTGACACCGGAGGCCTGGGCGGTCCGTGGGCCAGCCCGGGGTGGGAGGCCGGGCGCTGTCCGCGGTGCTGAAGGAGGCCCCAAAGCCCCTCGGAGCCTCTCTTCTTCCTGCCTCTGCTTTGCCGCCCCTGTATCCGTCCTCTCTTGCCTGCTCTCTCTCTGTCCCTGTGTATTCATTTCTGCCTCTCTTCTACTCCCTCTTTGCACCCTCCTCCGTTTCCATGGCCCCCTCCCAGGTTCATTAATGCCCGGAGACGCATCGTGCAACCAATGATCGATCAATCCAACCGCACAGGTACAGGGAGAAGGTGGGAAGAGAGGGCCTAGTGTTCCCGGGGGAGTATCAAAGCCTGAACCGGGCATCCTGGGGCTCAGCCTGCACCCGTCAACTCCCCTAGCAGGGCAGGGTGCAGCCTTCAGCCCAGAGGGCCAGCCCGTGGGGGCCTACACGGAGACTCAGCCACAAGTGACTGTCAGGCCCCCAGGTAAGCCCCGCCCCCTAACTAAGCCACACCCCCAGCACTCCAGGCCCCTCCTCCAAGCAATGTGCCCCACCTTCTGGGATTAAGTTCTTGAAAAATACCTTTGCTTCATTTGCTTAAGAGGGGAGTCGAAGATGCAAATGCAGATTTCCTGGTCCCCACCTTTCCTCCCAGAGTTTGCTTCTTCCAGGCTTCAACCACCCATTGGAAAGCTCCACTTTTCCTTAAAGGACCAGCACCCTCTTAAAGGATGACTCAGTTTGTCCTGATAGAGGAGTCCCCTGGGGAAGGAAGGGGGAGTGGGGCATATGGGGGTGTCTGGTGAAGCCCACTAACACTCCTCTTTTGTCTTCCAGGATCAATGGGGATGAGTTTGAACTTGGAAGGAGAGTGGCATTATTTATAGAGGCTGGAGTCAGGAGAAATGTGAGTGTCCTAGGTCTAGGGGCACTAGGTTGGAGATTGTGCTATTCTCAGCCCCTCGTAA
Source organism: Neophocaena asiaeorientalis asiaeorientalis (assembly GCF_003031525.2). Classification (NCBI taxonomy): domain Eukaryota; kingdom Metazoa; phylum Chordata; class Mammalia; order Artiodactyla; family Phocoenidae; genus Neophocaena; species Neophocaena asiaeorientalis. The sequence continues at coordinate 3,538,020 of NW_020175468.1, forward strand.
GACCTCCAGACTCCAACAGTGAGCCCACCCAGAGCAGGGTCAGCCTGCGTCTCTGAACTGAGGGTTCTCCGATTCATCCATCCATCCATCAATTCACCCATACATATATTCATCCATCCATCAATCATCCACCAACCCCCTCATCCATCCAAACATACAGTCATCCACTCATTCATTCATCTATCCACCCACCTATCCACTCATCCATCCACCTCCAAACTGATCCATCCACCCACACATCCACCCTCTTATTCATGCATTCATCCACCTACCTGCCTACCTGCCTACCCATGGATCCATCCATGTATGTATCCACCACCCTTCATCCATCAGAAGATACATCTACCCACTCATTCACCCACCTCCACATTGATCCACCCACCCACATGTCCACCCACTTGTCAACTTACCCATGCATTCACGCACCTACCTACCCACCCACTCATCCACCCATCCACATATTACATACATTTCCAAACATATATTGACATGCCTCAGGTAGGGTCCAGCTCTTGAGAAGATTCTAGGCTCATGAGGAAGTGGACATTAGAAACCAATGGCAATCTAGTCCAACAGTTCAAACAATAAAACACAGCTATCATCAGCTATCTCTGAGATATCAGGGAAGACTTTATAGAAGAAGTGGCTTCTGGGTAGGGCATTGAAGGATGAATAGGAGACCACTGGGCAGAAGGTTGGGGGCAAGGTAGCGGGGTGCATTCTTTTACTCTCCCAAGTCTTAAGTCTAGAGTATCTTCTCAGTCTTTACCATAACCCCCAAAGAGAGAAGCTATTATTATTTTCATTTTACAGATAAGAAAACTGAGGCTCGGAGAGAAGAGTTCACTTGTGCAGGTTCACTCAGCTTAGAAAAGCAGAGGGAACAGCACGTGCAAACGCCCAGGGTTGAGAGGCTGCCTGGAGTTTCTAAAGCAGCGGCCATGGCTCACAGGCCCAGCCACTCTGCGGCATGTGGGATCTTCCCAGACCGGGGCACGAACCCATGTCCCCTGCATCGGCAGGCGGACTCTCAACCACTGCGCCACCAGGGAAGCCCCACAGATCAGATCTTGACTCTCCTTGGATTAAAACCCTTCTGTGGCTCCCTAGTGCCCATTGGATGAGGTCCAAACTCCTTGGTTTGGCATCCATTCATTCATTCCATACACATTCCCTGAGCAACTGTGTGCCCAGCCCTGTGCTGGGTGGTGATGGGGACACAGCAGTGACCATGACAGCCCAGCCTTGTGCCCATGAGGCTCACAGTCCAGTGGGGGAGACAGATCTGTCCCCAGACAGTAATGACCTACAGTAGGCAGGGCTGGGAGGAGGGAACCCAAGAACTGGAAGAACCCAGAGGGGGCATCGGGCCTAGGCTGGGGGGTTCCTGGAGGAGGGCACTTTGGAGCTGAGACCAGGAGAATAAGAGGAGTGAGACAGGAGAGGAAGGAACAGTATATACAAAGGCTATGAGACAGCCCCTCACTACACACACATGTACATACAAAGGGACTGGGCTGGGCTGAGGCTGGTGTGTCAAATGGGTGAGTAATGAAATCAAGGCCCACAGAAAGGCTGGGATATGAGAGTGGAGACCTGCAAGGGCTTAGGCTTGGAGAGCACTGGAGGCCTGAGCCTAGGAGGAGAGGTTTGTTCAGTGCCTGGCATGTCCATGGGGGTCTCAGCTCTGCCCTGACCAACTGCAGACAGGTGAGCCCTGGTCCAGAGTCAGGGGACCTCTGGGACCAAGAGTGACGGAGGGAGCTTCTTATCCTGCTCCCCAAGCAAGCTGCCTTTTCTCCCCACTCTTTTCTGTCTCTCCCAATCCCTGCCTTTTCCTCTTTGTCTCTCCCTTTATTTCTGTCTCTCTCATTCTTTCTCTTTCCACATCTCCATCTCTGATTATCTCCATGTCTCTTCTCTATCCTGCTCTGTCTGTCCCTCTCGCCTTATCTTTTTTTTTTTAATTTATTTATTTTTGGCTACGTTGGGTCTTTGTTGCTGCACACTGACTTTCTCTAGTTGCAGCGAGTGGGGGCTACTCTTCGTTGCGGTGCATGGGCTTCTCATTGTGGTGGCTTCTCGTTGCAGAACACAGGCTCTAGGTGCGCAGGCTTCAGTAGTTGTGACATGAGGGCTCAGCACTTGTGGCTCACGGGCTCTAGAGCACAGGCTCAGTAGTTGTGGCACACGGGCTTAGTTGCTCCGCGGTATGTGGGATCTTCCCGGACTAGGGCTCGAACCCGTATCTCCTGCGTTGGTAGGTGGATTCTTAAACACTGCGCCACCAGGGAAGCCCTCCTTATCTTTATCTCTTTCTTTGTCTTGACTGTCTCCTTGTCTTTTTTTCATCTCTGTCTCTTTCCCTTCATTTCCGTTCTGATTCTCTGTCTCTCTCTCTGTGTCCCTCTCACTGTGGGGCTGGTGGGGACAGCGCAGAAGGCCTGATGTAGGTCCAAATGCCCTCTCCATCTCCTGACTTGGCCTCTCCTCTCCTTTCCACAGACCCCAACCTCTGGACTGTGACTGCCAGGTTCATACCTGCTTCTGGTCAACGCCTGGCCCTCTGGCTTCAGGACCCCACCTCCTATGGCCCCCCCAACTCAATGCCTACCTCCCTGGGGCCCTGCCGGGACATGAGGGGCCTGAGCACCCACTCGAGGGTCTCTCAAGGACAAAGACAAGGCCTCCAGGCCCTGTGCCCCACTTCTGCCCTCACCTCTGCCTGGAACCTGAGCTGAGATCCTGGGCCTGGGTGTTCAGAAGATGGCGGCTGGGTACCCCCCCACCCCTAGGACAGAGAAGGGATTGGGGGTGGGCTGGGGCCATCAGGGAAGGAGGGTCACCCAGATCCGACATTTAGAGAGGTTCCCTTCATCCTCCCAGCCCACCCTCTTTCCCCCTCCCCCACTCCCCTCTTGTGTTGTCTTCTACCTTTTTTTTTTAAGCATAAAGTCTTAAAAACAAAAGGCCACCAATCTGAGTTCGTGGGTCTCTTCCATGATTCAAATTCTCATCAGTTTGAAGCTCATGAATCACTGATTATAATAATAATTGATGCTTTTTATCCTGCTCTCTCCTCAGGCCCTCTGTATGTATCGGTTAGCTATTGCTGTGTAACAAACCATACCAAAGCTTCATGGTTCAAAAGGCCAATTAATTTTTAGCACATTAATCTACAGGTTGATGTAGTAGGCTGAGCTGGGCAGTTCTTGTGGCTTCAAAAGGGCTCTCTTGTGTATCTGTGGCCAGCCACAGGTCAGCAAGGGGGCTCTGCTGGCAGGCAGTGGGGACAACAGGAGTGACTGGGCTACATGGTAACATACCCCAGCAGGCTGACCTTGTTTGTGGAAAATGACCAGCTCAGTCCCCCTTCGGGGTGTCTGTCCTGGCTGTTCCCTTTGCCTGGGACACCTTCCTGGCTCAGAGATCACCTCTGCAAAGACACAGGAACAGTCAAACCAAAGCACCCCGCTCTGTCCACCACTCTCTCTCACCTCATTCCCTGTCCCCCATCACCCCCTCCCTGGAATTCTTTCCATCACTTATTTGCCTATTCATTATTGGCTGGAACCTCAGCACTTTCAGAAGGCAGGAGTTTGTCTCTCTGTCTGTCACTGTGGTGACCTGGGGCCTCAGACAGCAAGCACCCTATACCCAGCAGGTGCCTGGGAAACAGGTGGAGAACGGAGGAAGAAATTCCATAGTTCTGAGACTCAGCCGCCTTCACCTCGTCATTCATTCCTCCTGGCCACGGGTGTGCCCTGGACACGCACCCTCTGCTCGTCCCTGCACTTGAGTGAACAAACCCAAGACCCTGCCCTGGGGGAGCTGACGTCCTAGTGGGGAAGACCCACGATGGGCCAAATAAATGAGCACATCATTTAGTCTGTTAGAAGCTGACAGTGTCATAAAAAGCAGAGCAGGGTAGGGATGGGAGTACAGGTGCCTCTTTTACACATTTATTTACCCTTTCTCTAGTTTGTGCTGTGCCAGGCTCTGTTCCAGGAGGTTTATACCTATCAATCTGGTAAACGCTTACCACTAAGCCCCAGGAGGAGGTATGATCACTGGCCACATTTCCCAGATCAGGAAACTGAGGTCCAGAGAAGTGAAATCGTTCGCCCGGGGTCACAGAGCTGTAGAGTGGGTGTTCCCATTAGAACCCCCGGCAGGCTGTGAGCTAACCACTTGCCTCACGACCCCTCATTTTTAAAAATAGAATTCTAAGAGTCTATGGTTTCTAAAGGGCCTATATCACCGATTGTCTTCTGAGTTACAAATTGTTTTGGTGACTATGGTTACAGTTTGTCTCTCCCCAAACTGCCCGGGACTGAATGGGATGGATGAGGGCTATACAGCAAGGACTTCCAACACCTCTTCTCCCCACTTTTAAAGGCGGGTGGGGGAGGGTTATGGGGGAGGGGGCAGGGCTGGGCCAAGGCCTGAGGTCTACATCAAGGGGAGGGCTTTGTATTCCTGCAACCTGGCCTGGCTGGCAAAGGGACACTGGCAAGTGGGGGAGGGGAAGGTCTCCTCTCCCCCTCCCCCACCTGGTTGAAAATACCTCTCATTTAATCCTCTCTAATTAAATCAATTGGCTGTGCCATGGGGGAGGAGGGCAACTGGGCGGGAGGTTAATTGTAACTAAAAATACCTCCCTCACTTCCTGGGGTGAGGAACCAGCTGAACCTGGAGTTCTGAGGCCGCCTGTGCAGGGGGTGGGTGTTGCTGAGTGGAAGGGGCAGAGAGGCGGGGACTCTGGTGGGTCTGCAGGGTGGCCCGTGTGGGGCTGGATGGCAGGGCCGGGTGGTCACCGGGGTTGGTGCATGTGCGTGTGTGTGACAATTGCATGACGGCTGAGGCCGTGGACTTAGGATCTGGGGTCGACGTGCCATTGTGGGGAGGGGCATCGGTGTAGCGGCCGCCTCCAGGAGTGTGTTCGCCGCCGAGCCTACTACTGAATGGGACGTATGTCACTGAGGAAGGGCTGCGGCTGTCACGCTGTGCCTCATAGGTTGTATGTCTCCGTGTGAGTGCGTGTCCATGACTACAAGACAGTGGGTCTTTATAACTGGGGACCACCTTGCGTATGTCCAAAGCCTGGTTGTGTCTCCACGGCCGCTCTTCTCTGCAGACCAGACTTCACGGTGGCCGCCCCTGAACTGGGAAACAAGTGTAGTGGGATCATCCGATCCGGGGACGGCAGGGGCTAAGACGCGGCACTGAGCCGCCAAAGGCCAGGTGGGCGTGGCCACCACCACGCGGTGGGCGTGGCCACCACAAAGGACAGCCCCGCAAACAACAATCAGAAGAGACCATGGCGCTGGGAGTTGATCATGGCGCTCCTAGGAGGGAAATAGATGTCCTCTCCACTAAGTTCTGGCTTGGTCTGCATACACGGAAGAGTTCTGGGTCTAGTGAACAAAAGTCTAACCTGAATCCTAAAACCAGAGAGTCGCGGGCCCTCCATCAATCCCCAGACTTGAGCCAGGTTACAGACCCAAGGCCCCTTGAAAGAGGGGAGGCCGGATCCCCTCGAGGAAGGACCCCAGTACACTGCCCAAAATTCACACTGTTAATCTTTCTACGGGTCTTCCCCAAAGGGACTTACAGCCTTTGACCAGGGTCACTGCGCACTGGGAAAAAGGAAATAATCAGACCTTTCGGGGACTGCCAGACACCGGCTCTGAACTCATGCTGATTCCCAAAGACCCCAAACTTCAATGTGGCCAACCAGTCAGACGGGGTGCTCATGGAGATCAGATGACTAATGTTTTTTTTTCCACTCAGGTCCGTCTCACCATGGGCCCAGGGCATCCTCGAATCCATCCTGTGATAACTTCCCCAATTCTGGAATGCCCGATTGGGATAAACATACTCAACAGCTGACAGAATCCCTGATAGACACCACCTTGGTGTCTGGCTGGGATGGTGGGCGAGACCACTGGGCCACCTGGTACGGTCTGGGGGTGTGTCTAGGTGGGATCGTGTGGCAAAGTGAGTCTTTATAACTGGGGGCCTCCTTATATGTGTCCATGGCAGTGTCTTCTGTGTGTGGCTTTGCAGCCTCTTGTGTTACGTGTCCACAACAGTGTGGGGTCATCCCGCGCGGATGCATCAGAACGTGGGGCCGGGCAATGAGGCCGGGATCCCTCCAGAGGGCGCTGGGGAGCCAGGGAAGTTGTTTGATAGCAGTTTTATTGCGATATAATTCAAATACCATAAAAGTCACCAATTTAAAGTGTGTCGTTCAATGACTTTCTTATCTTCACGGAGTTGTGCATCCATCACCACAATCGGTTCTAGAACATTTCCATCACACCCAAAAGTCACTCCCGATTCCCCCTCCCCAACCCCAAACCCCAGGCAACCACCAATCCACTTTCTGGTTCTGTGTGTGGATTTGCCTGTTCTGGACGTTTCTTATACACGGAATTATACAATACGAGGTCTTTTGTGTCTGCCTTCTTTCACTCAGCATAATATTTTCAAGGTTCATCCGTGTCATGGCAGTGCTTCATTTCTTTTTAGGGCTGATAATATCCCATTATCTTGGAAGAACTTTGAGCAGAGAAAGGACAGAGTCGGTTTGTGCTTTGCCCCTCGGGCTGCCACATGGAGGGTGGAATAAAGGAGGGGTGTTATGAGTGGAATTCTGTCCCCCAAAGAGATATACTGAAGTCCAAACTCCAGGACCTGTGAATGTGACCTCATTTGGGTCTTAGCAGATGGTCAAGTTCAGATGAGGTCATCGGGTGGGCCCTAATCCAATATGACTGTAAACATGTTCCTTATAAAAATGTTCTTTATAAAAAGGGAACATTTGGACATGCCCAGACATGCCAGAAGGAAAAGACAGCCATGTGAAGACGGAGGACTGCAGTGATGTATCTACAAGCCAAGAAATGCCAAAGATCGCCAGCAAAGCACCAAAAGCTGGGAGAGACAAGGAAGGCTTCCCTTGTGGGTTTCAGGGGTGACAGGCCAAGGCAGGGACATGGGGAAAGAATATTAGGAAACAGGGCCACACTTTTTATTTTTTATTTTGTAAAATAAATTTATTTATTTTTGGCTGCGTTGGGTCTTCGTTGCTGCGCACGGGCTTTTCTCTAGTCGCTGCGAGCGGGGGCAACTCTTCGTTGTGGTGCGCCAGCTTCTCACTGCGGTGGCTTCTCTTGTTGCAGAGCACGGGCTCTAGGCGCGCGGGCTCAGTAGTTGTGGTGCACGGGCTTAGTTGTTCCACGGCACGTGGGATCTTCCCGGACCAGGGCTCGAACTCGTGTCCCCTGCATTGGCAGGCAGATTCTTAACCACTGCACCACCAGGGAAGTCCAAGGCCAGACTTTTTAGAGATGAGAGTGCCATCAAATTTCTACATGGTATCTCAAGATATCACTGTGCTCACCCCCACAGCTCATGGTGTAATTGCAAACACTCAAATAATGCCTACTATGTGCCAGGCACCGTTCTAAGCACTTTACATATATGGAGTCAATCTTTGAAACAACCCAGCAAGATAGATAACTCTCATTACCCTCCATTTTGCAGATGGAGCAACAGACACCCAGAGAGATTGGGTAACCTGCCCAAGGCTGCACAATGAGTATGTAGCAGAGCTGGGATTTGAATCCAGGCTGTCTGGCTCCTGAATCCATGCCCTTAAGCATGATTCTATGCTGCATGGAGAGCTTGCTTTTTCTACAGCCAAGGAGAGCTCCGAGGCATAACTTATTCAGCCATCACCCAATTGATGAGTGTCTTTGTGGCTTCCAATTTTCTGATATAATTGGGTGGATCCAGGTTTTGTGGGGCCTGAGGCTCATACAATTCGAGGGGCCCTCTTTTGGAAAAACTATAGAACTGCCAACACATCAGGTGCAGGGTCTTGTAAAAGGCCTGAACAGGTGAGGGTCCTGAACCCTGGCGGCACTATCATCACCGTAAATCCCCCTCTGCTAACTGTACTGCAGAAACGGTACTAGCTGTAGCAAACAGAAGCACAGAATATCCACATGCGGTCTGCACGTGTGCAAGTGGTAGGAGGAAAGCTTCCTAGAAGTGAAGTTTGGACTTTCCATCCCCAGTGCCTAGAGCAGTCGTGCCCGGGACATAGTATGTGCTCAATAAATAGTTGTCAGATATCTTTAACAGGACACAAAAACACTAATTGTACAGAAAAACTGGACAAATGAAGTATAAGATGAATAACTCCTGTTCGTCAGCAGACATCATGAAAATAGGAAGGCAAGCCACAAATAAGATACTGGTAGTACAGACATTCAACAAGCATTTGTATGCAGAATATATAAAGAACTCCTACAAACCAGGAAGAAAAAGACAACTCAACAGAAAATAGATCAAACACTTAAATGGACGCTTCACAAAAGAGACCATCCAAATAGCCAATAAGAACATGAAAAGATGTCCGAGTTCATTAGTCATCAGGGAAATGCAAATTAAAAACCACAAAGTGGATCTACCGGAACCTTCAAATTGCTGCGAGCGGGAAGGTAAAGTGGATGAACCACTTTGGAAAACTGTTTAGCAGTTTCTTTTAAACATAAACATACACCTACCTAAGGCAGCAATTCTGCTCCTAGGTATTTACCCAAGAGAATTGAAAACATATCCACATAAAACCTTATACATGAATGTTCACAGCAACTTTATTTCACAAATAGCTCCCCACTGGAAACAACCCAAACATCTAGAGAATGAAGAGACTGTAGAATATTCAGACACTGGATTATCACAAAAAGGACATGCTGTATGATTCCATTTATGTGAAATTCTAGAAAAGAGAAATCTAATAAATGGTGACAGAGAGCAGATCAGTGATTGCCTGGGGCTGAGGCTGGGGTAGGGCATTGACCCGAAGAGCGGGGAACCATGAAACTTTCTGGAGTGTTGAAAATGTTCTGTGTCAAAACAGACTCACAGACCTAGAACAAACTTACGGTTACCAAAGGAGAAAGGGGAGGGGGGTAGGGATAAATTAGGAGGTTGGGATTAATATATACACACTACTACATCTAAAACGATAACCAACAAGGACCTACTGTATAGCACAGGGAACTCTACTTAATTCTCTGTAATAACCTGTATGGGAAAAGAATCTGAAAAAGAATGGATATATATATATATATATATATATAATTAAATCACTTTGCCGTACACCTGAAACTAACACAACATTGTAAATCAACTATACTCCAATATAAATACTTTTTAAAAATGAAATTAAAAAAAGAAAGAAAATGTTGTCTTGATTGAGATGGTGGTTACACAGGTGTGTTTGCCAAAATGTATTGACATTTTATTTTTTAAAAATGAAATTAAAAAAAGAAAGAAAATGTCTTGATTGAGATGGTGGTTACACAGGTGTGTTTGCCAAAATGTATTGACATTTTATTGTATGTAAACTAGACCTCAATAATCTTGATTTAAAAAGAAAAATCACCCTTTCCTGTCTTCTGTCCCCACCCCTCCTATCCCCTGCCCTTCCCTCCACAGAGATGACCATCATTCAAGTTTCCTGGGTATCTATTGTATCTGGTGTGTAATTCTATTCAATTACGTGAGCATATGGAAACGTCAATTTTTTTTAAATTGGGATATCACACATGGTTCTGCAACTTGCTTTTTTTCACTTAGTAAAATTTGGAAATATTGTTTGTATCAATACAGAGCCTGCTCGTTGTTTGGCATGGCTGCATAAGTGGTCCATTATATGGATGGGTTTTATTTAAGCAGATCCATATGGAGAGATGTTTACGCTGTTTCCCATATTTTGCTCCTACAAAGGTGGTGTGAATATCCTTACACATGTCATTTCCAGACATATGTGTATCTGTAGGATAAATTCCTGAAGGTGGAATCACTGGTCCAGGGGAAGCGGCATTTTTCACAGGTCATTTGATAGATTCTCCCAAATGTCTTTCCAAACAGGCTGTACTGATTTACATTTCCCCTGATTGCCAGTGAGTCCGAGCATCTTTGCATATTATTCTAGGTAATTTCTATTTTGTCTTCTGTGTGGGTTCAAATCTTTTGACTGTGTCCTTCCTAGGCTCTTTATCATTTTCTTATTGGTTTGTAGCAGCTCTTTATATGTTTTGGATCTTAAACTTCATCACAGATATTACAAACACTTCTCCCAGTTTGCTGCATGTCTTTTGGCTTTATGGTGACTCTACCCTCTCAAAATATTTCCATTTTTTGGTTGTCAAATCTCTATCCCTTTTCTGTTATGGCCCCTGAAAATGACTTCCCAACTAAAGGTATTAAAAACAGAGAAATAAGTGGAAGAAGGGAGGAAACTTTAAATGCCCAGAGACAGCCATCAGGGCATCTGTCATAATTGAGGGCCCAGAGGCCACAGCCCCTCAGGGGTGAATTCTATGGCCCTTAACAGTTCCAGAAGCTCTTACTATCCATTAATTACCTGGGGAAACATGTCTGTTCCAATACATGCACAAAAATTCCAGGTGGGGCTGTGCCTTTGCTGTTCTGAACTGCCTTAAATAACCCTCATTATGACATTATTTTTCACCCATCAGATTGACCCAGGTTAAAAAGATGATGCTCACTGCTGGCAAGGCTGTCGGCGAAACGGGCGCTTTCGTCTTCCTTGAGGGGAATTTGTACAACTTCAATTTAGCAGGATCTTTCTAAATACAAAGCGGGTAGGCACTCATTCAACAACCTTTTAAAACTTTCTCTTGAAGCTTAATATACAGAAAAGTGCACAAATCATTAGTTTGGTGAGTTTTCCCAGAAAATGAAACATACCTGCGCCACCAGCATCTAGACCAAGAAACAAACCCTGAGCAGCCCCCTGCAGCCCAGCTGATGCTGCCCCCACCCCCATTCTGTTGCCGGAGCTGCGGTTTAGTCCTTCTATTGCATGAATTCATCACAATTATTTAACTATTCTTCTGTCAATGGGCATTTGGCTGGGTTCCAGTTACGAATAATGCTGCTAACACACCCTGGCTTTTGGTGGACACACGTGCATTTCTGTGAAGTGTGTGTCCACGAGCGGAACTGCCAGGTCACAGAACGTGCCCAGGTTCGATTTTAGCAGATTCTTTGAATTTTTTTCCAGAGTCGTTTCACCGATGAATGCTCCCACCAGCAACACGTGAGCTCTGACTGTGCCACACATTGAATTAGTATTGTCAGTATTGTTTGTTAGCCATTCTAATGATATTTATATATATTTATAAATATCTAATGATATTTATTGCAGCTTTAATTGCATCTCCATGACAGTATTTTTTCATGGGCTTATTAACCGTTTATCTACTTTTTGTAGTTTATATTCAGTATTTTGCCTCTTATAAAGCAGTTGTCATTGATTTGAAAGAAGTCTTTGTATAGTTTATATATTTGTAACATGTAGTTATTATATATGTATTTGTTAAATATACATATATAGTGAATATTTTCTCCAAGTCTATACTTGCCTTTTCATTTTCATTCTTTTTTTTATTGTTCTTTTTCTTAGTATCTTTTGCAAAACAGATTAATTTTGATGAAGTTCAATTACCATTTTATTACTTGTACTTTTAAATAATCTTTATTATTTTATTGACTTTAATTGTTTAGTAATTTATTTTACATTTTATTTTTATATTTGTATTTCTATCTTATTTTTATATTTATTTTATTATTAAATAAAGTTAAACCCAAGATTTCTATATCAAAATGAAACCTCTGGGGGAAATAGTTTAGCTGTATTCATTTGTCAGGGAAAAGAAATGTTGGAGCAGAGAGGTCAAGGGGGTTTACCCAAGGCCACAAGGTGGTGTTAAAATCTGTCAAACGCATTTTCTGTTTTTAATACGGTGAATCACACTGATTGACGTTCGAATGTTAAACCTACTTTGTATTCCTAGGATAAATGCCCCTTGGCCATGACGTACTACTGTTCTTTTCATATGTTGCTGAATATGAGTCGCTAAACTTTTAGGAAGGAGTTTTGTGTCTGTGTGTCGTCTGAGTCAAGTTTTGCATTAGGGCAATGCTGGCCCAGAGGTGTCGCCTTCCACACTGTGAATGAGCCGTTGTTGAGCTCCTTCCCCGTCTGCTGGAGGTCACCAGTGAACCCACCCTAGCCTGTCCTCTGTGTTTGGAACTAAGAATTACATTTCCTAATAAGTCCATAGCACTGTGCAGTTTCTTCTTGACTGAGCTTTGGTAGTCTGTGCCTTTCTCTGTTTCTTGTGTCCCTTGTCTCTTGTTCTTTCCTCTATCCCGCAGCTGTCTCTGCCTTGGCCACGTCCATCCTGTTGTCACCCAGATTTCAACTGAGTCATGGAATTCATTGGCATTATCATCGTTCACAGCGTTCCCTATCTTTTTCATGTCTGTAGGGGAGACGTGGCCAGGGAGTCCAGAGGGGACGGCTGAGGACTGCCCATGGACCCCGCAGCAGAACGACCCTGGTGAACAGGCAGCCTGTGGGTCCACAGGAACACTGAACCCACCCCGTCCAACTCTCAAAGCGGCACATGTACATGGGCCAATGCAGCGTCTCTCAGGTTCAAGGGAAAGCAGAGGCCGCGAGTACAGACTCAGGAGATCAGCAGTCGCCAGGGGCGATCAGATCCTGTACCTGGAATCTGAGGTCCCTGCTCAGCCTTAGCTCCCCGGATCTACCCCAAAACATCTCAGATGGCCTGCTGCAGCAGGAGGGATGAGAGCCAGACCATGAGGAGGACCAACAAGAGGAAGCTGCTACTTTCTGGATGGGCAGGAGCAGGCTTAAAGATCTGAGCCCATCGGTGAGACTTTTTTTTTTTTTTTGCTGCATTGGGTCTTCCTTGCTGCGCATGGGCTTCCTCTAGTTGCGGGGAGCGGGGGCTACTCTTCATTGTGGTGCGCGAGTTTCTCATTGCGGTGGCTTCTCTTGTTGCGGAGCTCGGGCTCTAGGTGTGCGAGCTTCAGTAGTTGTGGCTCGCGGGCTCCTGAGCGCAGGCTCAGCAGTTGTGGCTCGCAGGCTCAGCAGTTGTGGCTCGCAGGCTCAGTAGTTGTGGCTCGCGGGCTCCCGAGCGCAGGCTCAGCAGTTGTGGCTCGCAGGCTCAGTAGTTGTGGCTCGCGGGCTCTAGAGCGCAGGCTCAGCAGTTGTGGCGCATGGGCTTAGCTGCTCTGCGGCATGTGGGATCTTCCTGGACCAGGGCTCGAAACCATGTTCCCTGCGTTGGCAGGCGGATTCTTTTTTTTT
>NW_020175468.1:3551347-3582562 GCF_003031525.2 Neophocaena asiaeorientalis asiaeorientalis
TCGGCAGGCGGACCCCCAACCACTGCGCCACCAGGGAAGTTCCATCGGTGAGACTTTATTCACATAGTTATGCTCCCTCCCAGTGGGGCTGGGCCCAGACCACAGCTCCGCGTCTAGGCTGGGGCTTGGGCGGGAGCCCTGGCCCTGGCCCTGATCCAGGACTGGCTGGGCTCACACATGCTGCCTCCTGTGCCGCAGCACCTCCGTGGGTGTGAACAGAAAGTCCTTCTGGCAGGCCTCGCAGTGGTAGGGCCTCTGCAGGGCAGATGCCTTCTGGAGGGGCTCGGCGGCAGCCTCCTCAGCCCCTAAGGGAGAGGAGATGGGAGGCTGTGAGGGGGACGCTCCATTGCATGCTCTCACCCCCACCCAAATCCCAGAAACCTGGCGGGGTTAGGCTCTCTCCTGGCCTCTGGGGACTCCAGCTCTGTGTCCTCCAGGAAGCCCTCCTTGATCAATACACACACAGAGGCGAGTCTTTACTCTGTGTCCCAGGGGGTGAAAGGGACACAGAGAAAGACACAAGCAGAGACACAGAGACTGAAAGAGACAAACAGCCCTGGGGTGGGACCACGTGGCCCTACAGCCATCTCCCCAGCAAGCACCAGCGGGTGGCGCATGGGGCACCGCAGAAGACTCTGTGTCCGGGTCTGCCCACTGCAGCGTCCCCCGGCTGACAACAGGATGGACGTGGCCAAGGCAGAGAGAGCTGTGGGACAGAGGAAAGAACAAGAGACACGGCAAGAGAGAGACAGAGAAACAGACAGGAACACAGAGGCCGACCGGACAGGCGGAGACACAGAGACCAAAGAGAGACAGACACCACGACCTGAGAATGCGATGGCTGCAGGGCCTCCTGGTCCCGGGCTCTGGGTCCCTGTGACGGAGTCCGCACGTGGCCCCAGCCAGGGCAAACGGCTGAGGTCGTGAGTCCCCAGAGTGTCGAGCAAGTGCCCAGACGCACAGTCAACAACCACAAGCTGGACGGACAGCTGGGCAAACACAGGCGCCCCAGCCGCCACTGCCCCAGCCTCACCTGGGGGACCGTCCTGTGGGGCCTCGGGGCAGGTGCTCTCGTGGGCGATGCGCTCCAAGGGCGTGAAGGGCATGTGCAGGTCGCAGTGGGGGCAGGTCCAGAAGGTGCGGAGACAGTCGCTGTACAGGTCCGCGTCGCTCTGCGACAGGCAGGCTGTGTCAGGCCTGGCTCCCCCCCGCACCCCGCCGCCAGCCTGGGACCTTCCCAGAACCCCTCGGGGCTGGCAGGCCCCTTTCTGAAACTGCATCCCTGGACTAAGCTGGAGTGCGGTTGGGGGCAGAGGGTGGGGGGAATCACTGACGTTGCATTTTCAGGGGCAGGAGGATGAGGGGCCAAGGTGGGGTCTGTGCTCACCGTGAGGCAGCTGTAGGTGAGGAAGTCAGTGACTGCATAGCCCCCTTTGGTGGGATGGGGGGAGGGGGTAGAGCAGCCAAAGAGGCCAGGGAGGCTGGGGGCAGCAGTGATGGTCTGGGGTCCCACATAGAGGTTCTGGATTTCCAGCCCTGTAAGCCGCCGGAGGCTGTAGGAAACCTGAACAAAGAGAGACAGGAAATAGGGGAGAGAGACTCAGGCAGACATGATCGGAGCACCTGGATCCAGCCGTGCCGAAAGTCCACCCCTGGGCTTCTCAGTTATGGGGGCTAATTGCTTAAGCCAATCACAACACGGTTTCAGATACTCATGACCACAGGCTTGTCTAGAACATTCCCTGACGCCCCATCCCCCATCTCACCTGCCTTCCCCAGAGCCCTTCTCTCCTTATGACTGCTGGGAACACATCCAGACCTTAAGTCTGACCTTCAAGTCTGGCCGCCTTGCCCCTTCTCCTCCAGCACGTCAGCCTGTTCCCCTTTCCCTGGTCCACGGGGTCGCACCCCATCCGCGTGTAATAGCAGTAGACTCAGGAGCAATTCTCAACCCCCCGCCACTTAAAGAGGTGGGGGGTCAGCTTCAAATCTGCTCCGTCCGAATTCTTCCCGTCTGTCCTCCACGAATAGACAGATACCTTACAGCTTCCCTCTCACACCCTGCACGCCCTTAACTGCTAACGAGGGGTAACCTGCACCACACATGCAGCATGTATTCACAAACATCTGTTGAATGAGGGCCGCAGGGGTTAATGGCATAGCTCCTGGGGTCAAACCCTGGCTCCCCCCTTACCAGCTGTGTGACGCTGGGCTTGTCATCAACCTCTCTGGTTTGAAAACCCCCAAATGTGTGCATATTGATGAGCTGGAAGCCAGGCCTTCCAGAGATCTCATCCCTATGGCTGATGGCCCCTCTGGCCAAGGGGGTGCAGGTGCCCAGGAGGCGGGTACCTTGGACGCCGTGAACTGCAGCAGCTCCCTGCTCAGGGCTGCCACCTCCTTGCGGTTGACCGGGGCCGTCTCCTCGTCGTCTTTGTCCTCCAGCCGCCACCGGGCCTGGTGGGCCAGCTGCTGGTCCAGGGCGCTTTCCCAGTGGGCCCGAAGCCGCAGGGAAGCCGCCAGGAGCCGGACGGCACTCTCACTGTCCACAAGCTGGAGCTCCAGCCAGCCATCGGCCACCAGACGGCAACAGTCACCATTGGTGTCCAGGGACCGGCTGAACAGCAGGAGGGACTGGAAGAGAAGGGGCAGGGGACAGGCAGTGGCGGGAGGGGCAGGATGCCATCGTAGAGAGGCCCTCGCCTGGCTGGGCTCCTGCCCAGCCCCCACTCACCCACCCACCCATCCAGACGTCCACCCAGCCCTGCAACAAACACTGACCACACGCCTACTCTGTGCCAGACACTCTTCCGGGTGCCAGAGACACAACGTGAACAAGACGGACTCAGTCCTCGCCCCACGGAGCTGAAATTCTACTCGGGGAAAGAGACTAACGAAGACCAAAGAGTAAAATACAGAGCAGGTTCCAAGAAGTCAGGGGCAGGGGAGTCATCACCTGTGCTGGAGGCCAGTGGCCGTCTCTGTCTTCTTAGGGCTGGGGCTACACGTGTGTGTCTTTGTCAACACTTGTCAAATGGCGTGCTTAATATGTGTATGGGTCACTCTCTATACCTTTTATCCTCAAAATATATAAACAAACACTGAATGTTAGTTAACAGGAAGCATGCTGAAGTGCTTACAGGTGAAGGGTGCTGATGTCAGCAACTTACTTTAAAATGCATCAAGAAATTCAAAGGAAAGTCCACCTGTTAAAATAGATCGACGAGTGGAGAGGTGATAAAGACCGAATGTTAGCTGCAGGACTGGGGAGTGGGAATACTGAGTGTTCACTCTACACTTCTTTCAACTTTTCTCTTCGAAAACTGTCAAGATAACACACTGGGGAAAATTCTGTGGGATGGGGCGGGGGTGAGCGGGCAGGGCAGGACTCGCCGCGGGCCAGGGGTCTGTGGGGCTGGTGATAGAACATGAGAGTCCAGTGTGCTGTTCTACTTTCGTGCATGTTTGAAAGTCTCCATCGTCAGAAACTACGGGGCAGGGGCAGGGCGGGGGGGATTGGCCATCAGGCAGCGTCTCAGCCAGCAAAGCCGTGTTTCTGTCCCGAGGTCCTGCTGACCACCAGGACTCCGGCCCTCACCCCACTTCATTCCTCCTCCGGCACTGGTACAGCATCGGGTGTGGTCTCTTACATGTGTGCCTCTCTTTACCATCTGCCTCCCCCACTTATACGTGAGCCCCGCGAACACAGGGAATCTTGTCCATTCTCATCACGACTGCATTCCCAGCGGCCAGAAGAGTACTTAGTGGCTGGTGCCAGCTGGCCACTCAGTACATGTTTGAACGAAGACACAACGGAGCAGATCAGAGTTCGCGTTCTTGGCGCCAGCGGAAATCAGCGTCAACGACATCTCCCAGGGCTCTAGGAAGGGATTCTCTCTTCCCTCTATGTTCCCTGGGACGGAAGCGAGGGGGCCGGGGTAACGGGGACACCCACCTGATGGGGGGAGGCCTTAGGTGTGGCCTGTGACCCTGAGTTCAGGCTCAGCCACTTGCTCACTGTGTGGCTTAGTCAAGGGACATGCCCTCCTCCTCACTGCCCCCTGCACCCAGCCCCATCTTCTCCCCTGTAAAGTGAGAATTGTGGCCAGGCCTGGAACCGCAGGGTGGCCACAGTGGGCACACAGGTGTGGCAGCTACTGCTGTCAGGAACCCCCCTTCCTGGCTGCAGACACATATACGCATGTATATTTGCAATCTGAGCACATTCTCAGCCTCCAGCACCATCGCTTCTGCCCTACGGCCTCAGTCGCCTCCTTGCTGGGCTCCTGGCCTCTGCCCCGTGTCAGACCCTGTCCCGGCTCTGCTCAGAACCCTCTGGTGGTGGTGGGGAGGAGGATCCAGTCTCACCTGCCTCCCTGACCTCTTCTCCAGCCATGCTCCCCCTCACTGACTCTGCTCCAGCTGTTCCCTGTCCACACCAGGCACGTGGTACCTCAGGGCCTTTGCACTTGCTCTTTGCTCTGCCCAGGACACTCTTCCCGCAGAGATCCCTATGGCTTCCTCCCTCCCTCAGGTCTTTACTTGACTGCACCTTCTCAATAAGGCCCACCCGGATCGCCTAATTCTATACTAGAAACTGTCCCCTCCCCTGCCCCCCAACCCACCCCCCCCCAATCCCCTCCCCCGTTCTTTTTATTTTCCCCGAACGCTTATCGCCCTCTACCCTATCAGTTAGTGCTGCACTGCGTTTAGTGCTACTGCCCGCCCTCCCCACCGCTAGTTGTGAGCTCCTGGAGAGCAGGAACCGGGTCTTGCCTTGTGCACCTTCCACAGGTCCTGGCACCCGGCAGGCACTCAGCGAGTAATGAATGACAGCAGCCAGCCGGGGGGAAGGCAGCTCCTCCAGGCCCACCTGGGGCCCCCTGCCCTGGGACACAGCCATGGCACGGGGAGTTGGGAGGCAGGGAGGCTGGGGCAAGGACCCACCTGCAGAGCGGGGATGCGGACACAGTTCACCAGGTACGGTTTGTTGGTCTCCAGCAGGGAGACGAAGGTGAGGAGCTGGTGCTTGCTGCTCATCTTGTCCTTGTCATCTGGAAGGGTCGAGGGGACAGCTCAGCTCCCCGCCACACCCCACACCCGTCATCCCCCAGTGGCTGCCTGTCCCACCCGGGCCGTTCACACGTCCACACAAAGGATATGCTCGCGTGTGTCACGGTAAAACGCCTGTGGCTTATCCTTAAATACTCTGCCGGGCTGGATGTGGTTTTGGCTACGCAGTGACACTAAGAACTATTGTTAATTTTGTTAAGGGTGATGACAGCGTTGTGGTGGTGCAAAAAACCAATCCTTATGAATATGATTTTTATTATTATTACTCACTGGTAAGATGTCCGGGACCTGCTTTAACATGCTCCAGCAAAGAGAAAAAAAAAAAAATCAAGGGGACAGAATAAACAAGGATGGAAAAATGGTGACAGCTACAGCTAGGCAAGAACACGGAGGGTTCCTCACACACTCTCTACTTGCAGAATGCCTGGAACTTACAAAATGTTTCCAAAAAGGAGCAAAACAATGTAATAGGAAGAGGGCAAATTCACTTGGAACTTACAGCCCTTAAAGATTAGAGAGAAAACTTCAAATTCTATCTTTGGTATTTAAAACCATAAACCTTACCTTTGGAGATTGCTGTTTACCATTTTAGCACAGTGTGTTACTTTCTGTACAAACAAGGATGAGTGTTTCAGCACTCAGGCAGAGCACACAACTAGACCTTCACGTTGCAGACGTGAAGCCCGCTCCTGAGGGCAGGGCCTGCACCTGGGGAAGGGCACCCTGGTGGGACTGGCCTGGCCTGAGTGCAGCCTCAGCTGGAGTGACTTTTGTGTCCTGGATCCCACTAGAAGGAAGACCGAATCCAACTGCCTGAACGCTGGGGCTGGGGGAGCCCCCCAGGCAGGACCAAGCCCTGAAGTTCACGGGGCTCCCGGGACAGGTCTCCTGGCAGGCGCTGCTCTAATTGCTAAAACCTCAGGCCTTGGGACGGGCTCGGGGCTCGGGGCAGCCAGCACCACATGGGGAGGGCGAGGCTCAGCAAGGGGTGGACTTGCCAAGGCCACCCAGCCAGGTCTGGCTCTTGGGACCTGCAGGTCCCACGTCAGAAGCCCCAGCAAAGCTGAATGTGGGGAGGAGCGAGGGGGTAACCCCAGACGGCGAGCGGCACCCTGAGGTCACTGTCCTGCCCCTCATGTCCCTGATGGAGGGCTTCCCCCAACCCCCGCCTGGGCTCACGGTACCTCGGCTCCCATCGCCGCCCCTGGCCTCCTGTTCCTGCGTGTGCAGCACCTCAGGGCTGTTGGCGAAGATGCAGGTGGGGTGCAGCACGGCGCCCTGCTTGGTCTCGGTGTGGAAGATCTGGAGAAGCCGAAGGCGGGCGCTGGGTAACAGAGGCCCTCAGACTTGCTCTTCCCGCTGCCAGGTTCCCTCCTCCTCATCTCAACTCAGAAGGCTCCTCCTCCAGGAAGCCCTCCCTGACCTCCTCCAAGGCTAATCAGGTCCCCCTCAGCCCCTGGGTCCCCATCCCGACCCCAACCACTCTGGTCATCTGTCTGGGAACGAGTCTATCCCCCACCCCCGCCACTAGACTGCAGCCCCACAAGGGCATGGCCAGGGCTGTTTCAGTCACTGCTGTATCCCCAGCACAGAGCAGGTGCTGGGAAGGGGTGACAGACGACAAAACACACACAGGGACGGGGAGAGGGAAGGAGACCCACCTGGTCCGAGTCCTTGCGGCCGCTGTTTAACGGGTCCGGGATGGCAAGCTGGGGGTAGAGGCCCCGGCCCAGCACCAGCTTGAGCAGGGCCATCTGGTCCCGAGTCAGGGCCTGGGCTGAGCTGGCGGCCGCCTGCAGCTGTTCCAGGTTGTGCCGGAGCTTAAACTTCACATCCTGGTGGCAACACGGGGGAAGGTGGGTTCCTGAGGGCCCTCCCCACTACCCCAGGGGCTTGTACTGGAATCTGTGGATCCAAGGGTTTCTGTAGACTCCTGTCCATGGAAACCTGCCTACTGAATGAGGGCAGGGCTGTGTCTTCTCGGACCCCAGAGCAAGGCCATGTCCCATAAGACCCCCAGGGCAGCCCACATCCCCGCTCTGATCAACTCCATCCCCAGCCATCCCAGGCACCAGTCAGCCCCACGGCGCCTCACCTGGATGTCCACGTTGTCGCCGGCCCCCTGGGAGGCTGTGCCGCCCCGGTCCTCATCGCTGGAGCAGCCATCCTGGTCCTCCTGGAGCCGCAGCACCTTGCGCCTGCGTCCCTGGCCCTCCTCATGCTGGCGCTTCAGCTGGTAGAGCGCCTGGCGCTCCCGACGCTGCCGTAGCCGACTGTAGCTGTCCCCCGGCTTCGAGGGCTGGGCCCTGGCCAGCAGCCCGTGGTCTTCCAGCAGCTCCTGGGGGTGGGTGGGGCCCAAGTGAGGGACACGGGGCAGGCCAAGCGTGGGCCCGAGTGAGGGACACGGGGCAGGCCAGGCGTGGGCCCGAGTGAGGGACACGGGGCAGGCCAAGCGTGCTCCGGTCTGGGGCCTGCTGCGGGTGGCACAAGACCTCACCCTTAGAGCCACACTCTTCCTCAAATGAAGAACAGGGACCTTCCTGGGGCCTCCCTGCTAGGGCTGAAAGGGGCTGTATGAGAACAACTTTTTGCGCGGTGCCGGGCACACGACCGCTCCAGGAAAGAGCCGTCTCTGTCATCGGCCAATGGAGCACCTGGGTCAGCCGCCAGGAGGGAGGAGAGGAGGCCGGGCGACCACCACCCAGGGTCCTCCCCGGGGCCTCCTCTGCACACAGTCGTCACCAGGCTCCGGGTACGCTCAGAAATGCCAAGACCTGGGCCCCATCCCAGAATGACTGAAGCAGAATCTCGGGAATGTGGGCAGCGCGGGCCCTCCCTGTGATTCCAATGCACGTTAGAGGCCTACTGCCCACGCCTTTGGAGACAGCCTCCCAGGGACCTACTGCATTGGACCTTCTGTTTCTCATCGAGCCCCGACCAACGAGGAGAGATAGGATATCATATGTGACTCAGAGTGAGAGAGAGAAAAGGACCCACACTTTTCATTAGTTTCTCAGCATCTGGGGCTCAACAAAGGTTGAACCGTCGCTCTTTAGAAAGTCAGACATGTTGAGAGATGCCGAGAACGGCTGGGATGTTGGTGGTCCCCAACGTGGAGCCCCCTGTGATTGCGTGGGAGGCCTTGGCGCTGACCGTCCACTCTGGGCCGCAATCTGCCCTCCTGCAGCCGAGAGGAACGGTTACACCAGGGGCTCTTTTATTTTCGTTCCGTGGCACGCTACACGACCGCAGAGAAGTACTCGGCACTGGATCTTTTTGTGCTCGAATGGAAAGAGGCCCGTGGAATATTAACAACACAAGCAAGCTGTGGAACCACATCTTTTTTTTTTTTTGCAGTACGCGTGCCTCTCACTGTTGTGGCCTCTCCCGTTGCGGAGCACAGGCTCCGGACGCGCAGGCTCAGAGGCCATGGCTCACGGGCCCAGCCGCTCCGCGGCACGTGGGATCTCCCCGGACCGGGGCACGAACCCGTGTCCCCTGCATCGGCAGGCGGACTCTCAACCACTGCGCCACCAGGGAAGCCCGAACCACATCCTCATGACGACGATGAAAACTGCAAACACTTGTATGGGAACACCTGTGTGTCGGGCCCTTCTAAATGCTCTAGGTGTATTAACTCATTTAATCTTCATGGGAACGCTGGGAGGCAGGGGCTATTTTTGGCCTCCCCATTTTCAGAGTGAGAAGCTGAGGCCCCGAGAGGCCCAGTAACTCGCCCAGGGTTGCACTGCTAGCAAGCGGCAGAGCTCAGATTCACTGCTGGTATGTCCGGCTCCAAATCTGGTGCCCCGTGCGGCCTGCTGGCACTCGGCCAGCTCGGCTCCCCCACTCCAGAGAAGGCGGCTTTTCGTGAGGATGCGACTTGTGACCCTGTCCACCCCTCCAGGAAACCCTCCTGGATCTCTACTCCTTTGCCCGGGCCGCACTCCACACCTGGTGATGTGACGGTAGGGGAGGCGGGTGTAGGGTGGGACTCTGATGACTGTCATAGGATGGGAAGCCGTGCCGCAGAAGGTGTCATGTACACCCCACTCCAGCGCCCCCCACCCCCACTCGCCAGGTCTGTTCCTGGCCCTGTCTGCCTGGGCAGGCCGGCCCTCACCCCTCCTCCCGGGCCTCACCTTGAACTGGCGCCGCAGGTTGGCCATCTCATACAGCCGATGCTCCTCTATGCCCCGGTGGCGGCACCACCTGCGAGAGTTTCTGCTCCGTTCAGATTTCACCTGGGTGGAGGTCCGGCCACCAGAGGGTCAGGGCCTGGCCAGCTGGGAGGAGGGATGGGAGTGCCGACCCACTGCCCAGACGAACCCAGTGTGAGCCCAAACACCAGCCTCTGGGAGGATGGCAGGCAGGCCTGCCGGCCCTCCCTCAGCACCCACCACCTGCTCTCCTCCTTCTTCCAGGTCTCAGCCCCACTGCCCCCTCCTACAGGAAGCCCTCCCAGACACCACATGGGGTCAGACACTCTCCCTGGGCTCTCCCAGCCCCTTTGGACTCCCCATCACAGCCCATTCTGGCTGGTCACTGTCCAGGGACAGTCTCTCTCCTGCACTGAGCTGGGAGCCCCAGGAGGGCCGGGCCAGGTAGTTTTAGTCACCACTGGGTCCCCAGCACTGCCCAGAACAGGACCCGGCCCAGTCAGGGAACGTGTGCTCAAGATATAGCCCCCAGCCTAAGGCATCTAAACTTTCTCCAGATGGCACTGGCTTTCGTCAGTGCTTTAGAAACCTCAGGCTCCCCCTCAGGCGGGGGCCTCTGCACGTGCTGGTCCCATGAATGGTGGAGTCAGGGTCCTCCCCAGACAGGCCCGGCCTGCGGAGGGCTCAGTGGTCGTCCCTGGGGTGGCGGTGGGGGCACAAGGAGGAGCCACAGCCTCAGGGAGGCTCTGGCCCCGTGCAGAACGACAGCCAGACGGGGGCACCCTGCTGTCAACCTCACCTGCACCCAGGTGTTGAAGACGTTGAAGAGCGTGAAGGGGTCGCCCTGGTCACTCTCCAGGGGTCGCCGCGCCGCCACACACTCTGGGTTGCTCTGGGCGCCGCGGGTGAAGGGCGACTGGACGCTGAGGGCGGCGGCGATGGTGAGCACAGGCTCCGCCAGGTGGAACATGGAGCCCAGGATCAGCATCTTCCCTGGGGGCAGACGCGGCGCTGAGCCTCCTGGGCGCCTGACGGCGTCCCCAGCCCTCTGGGGCCCCCACCCACCCTCCGCCTCACCCACAAAGGGCCGCGGGAGCCAGAGGGACAGAATCAAACCCAGAATCGGATCCCAATGTGATGGAAGACTGTTTCCACCTGCCCCAAGGTCAGTGGCCTGCATGTCACACATCTGACTCACCCTCACTGTTCCCCTTGCCTACCTTTCCAGAAAGTTCCTGTTACACACGTAGCCTCATAAGATAAAGTAGGGCAGTAAAACAAGGCTGTCCCAGAACCCCTTAGCTCCGTCACCTCAGGCAAGTCCCTCCTCCTCTCTGTGCCTCTGTTTCCCCATCTGTGAAATGGGTTAACTGCAGCATCTACCTGCTGTGAGGATGAACTGTGTTTCACCTGGGAAGCACAGGGAGCTCCACCTGGCACAGAGGAAGAACGGTAACTGAGCCACCGGGGCCCAGAACTGCCCAGCACTGCATCATCTGTGTCGCCTGCTCCGCAGGGCCTGGGGACCCACGGTGCCAGCCCGGCTGATGGGGGGCCTCCCTGGCGAGCGAGTGACAGCCTTTCTCTGAGCCTCGTTTTCCTCAACTGTACAACAGGAGCGCCCAGAGGCCCTCCCCTCACCAGGTGAAGATGAAATAAGGGCCACAAAGTCTTCCACTGACGCAAAGCAAATGCTCACAGACTGTTCTCTTTCTTCTCAGATCTGATTCTCCTTGCACTAGCCCTGTTTCCTTCTCAAATAAACAAAAATAACCATTTCCATAGCTGTGGGTGGCCCTCAGGGTTGGTGGTATCCAGGCTGCTGCCCGTACTGACGCTCCAGCGTGTCGCAATGATGGGGACTTTAACGATATTGACGCAGGCAGAAAGCTCCCCTGAGAATTATGCCTGGGAAGTGGTGCCCCAGATGGTAGAACTCAGCTAGCAATATTCTCTGGGCCGTGGATTGTTGGTAGACACAGAATGTCTCAAGTCAGGAGAATTGGGCAAGATAAATATGGCTCGGTCAGCGAGTTCCTCGGCAGGGGCAGGGATGACTCAGGATGGGCAAGAGGAAGAGGCAGGAGGTTTCGACATCCAACCACAATAGAGGGGGTACCACGTGGAGCTGGGGACAGGCTGTGCAGAGGAGGGAAATGTCTGTTTTGTTTACTGCTATATCCCTGGCGCTAGAACAGGACCTGACACAGAGGACCTGATAATGAATGGACAGGGCCCAGAGAAGGACCAGACTTGACCCCGGGGCACTCAGAGCAAGCGGTGTCCCACACCCATTCCCAAGACCCTATGTGATCACCCCAAGGGGGGTCCTCACCAATCACGACGTCCACAGGCAGCTGGGCCAGCAGGGACCCAATGGGGGTGAGGGCCTCTGAGCTGTCCAGGGCCCCCTGGTCCCGGAGGTAGAGGATGGCCGTTTCCAAGCTGGTTGGTGGGGGGGGCTCGATGAAGGGAAAGGTTCGGGGGTCCCCCACACTCATGCCCTTCATCTGGAATGAGAACCAAACCCTGTCAGGAATGGGGAACACATGAGCCACTGTGGAACACTGGGGGACTCAGGGATAACAAACTTGTGATACTTTAAAATGCCCAACGTCAAGGTTCATTGTACCGAAGCAGGGAAGGAGGGCCATTATCTGTCTGTCTGCCTAGCCGCTCTTCTCCACACCCTGGCCACGGAGCGAGCAGATGATCTAAGCTGGACCAGTTGAGGTTTCTCAGCCCCTGGTCAGAGCGACTGGCTAAGGAATGAGCACATGACCTGAGCTGGGCCATTCAGAATCCTTCCCTGGGACTTTGCAGACTGGAGCTGAGAGAGAGAAGCTCCAGCATCCTCTCTGGTTGTGAGAAGCCAGGATGGAAGCCCAGAGCTGTTGTGGTTAGTTTTTCCACTGCCTGGAAATTAGCCCATTCACAGCAGATGGAGAAATCCTTAATTTTTGCTAAGCTAGACCTCCCCCCAACATGGACACACAAATCCATAAAAGCCCCTTTTCTGCTAACAACAGTTTGAGTTGGGTTTCTCTCACTTTTGACCAAAGCATCCCAACTGATTCAAAGGCCCAGAGGGGTAGCAGGTCACGGGGAGAAAGCAGTGAAACATGTATCATCACCAGGCCTGGCATGGCATAGGGAAGCGGCACCTCTCTGGTGAGTGGATGAAGGAAGGGCTGGCATGGCGGCTCCCATGACCATGAGAGAGTGAGAACAAGGCTCAGAGAGACTAGGGGATCTGCCAAAGTCTCTGGGTAAGGTGACCTGCTCTCCTGGGCCTGATCTGGAGGGCACCAGAAGTTCTGGCATCCTCCCAGCAGCCAGTGGTACCACCTTCCTCCCTGCTCACTAAGCTATGGTGTTGTCTGGGAGATCACTAATACTCATTAAAAGACCTTTAAATGAGAAGCTCTGGGTGAGGGGTAGGGCACGGCTGGTTTTTGTTTTTCTAAGCACTCTCACGATTCCAAAGTGTAGCTGAGACTGCGAATCACTGCTCCGATCCAGTCGGGCAGTGCCACCCCGCCACCCCGGACAATTACAGGTCACAGGGTGGACACGTGACCTAGTTCTGCTGACAAGACAGGATGGGAGACCAGCCAGGGGGCTTCTGGAAAAGGTTCCCACGGCCTTAAAAATGAGACCCACAAACTGGGAAGTCCCTGGCGGTCCAGTGGTTGGGACTCTGCACTTTCACTGCCGTGGGCCTGGCTTCAATCCCTGCTTGGGGAACTAAGATCCTGGAAGCTGCTCGGCACGGCCAAAAAAAAAAAAAAAAATGAGACCCACAAAGAGGGGCAGTTCATCGCCTCTGCAGCCAGATAGTGAAGGAGGAGGAGGTGCTGCCCATGGCTACCAGAGCCAGGTGGCATTCATGAGGCACACTCTGGAGCCTGACAGCCTCAGATGGAATCTGGGCTCTGCCACTTGCCAGCCATACCACATGGATCAAGCTACTTAACCTCTCTGCATCCTGTTTCTCATCCATAAATTGCAATAAGTTTACCTACTACAGAGATTGTGTGAGGAGCAAAATTTATATACATAACTCAGGCACCTAGAACAGAGCTAGCACACAGGAAGTACGAGGTAAGTGCTTTTTATCATCATCATCGTTATTAGGACAGCTGCTGATAAGCTGAGGCTGGAAAGCTAGAAAAAAACCCTGTTCCGGGCTTCCCTGGTGGCGCAGTGGTTGAGAGTCTGCCTGCCAATGCAGGGGACACGGGTTCGAGCCCCGGTCTGGGAGGGTCCCACATGCCGCGGAGCAACTGGGCCCGTGAGCCACAACTGCTGAGCCTGCGCGTCTGGAGCCTGTGCTCCGCAGCGGGAGAGGCCGCGATGGTGAGAGGCCCGCGCACCGTGATGAGGAGTGGCCCCCGCTTGCCACAGCTGGAGAAAGCCCTCGCACAGAAACGAAGACCCAACACAGCCATAAATAAATAAATAATTAAAAAAAAAAAAAAAAAACCCTGTTCCTTTATGACATCACCATTCTATTTAATAACCAAGCCTGGGGACTTCCCTGGTGGTCTAGTGGGTAAGACTCCACGCTCCCAGTGCAGGGGGTCCGGGTTCAATCCCCGGTCGGGGAACTAGATCTTGCATGCCGCGACTAAAAAAACATCCCAAGTGCTGCAACTAAGACCTGGCACAACGAAAAAAAAATATATAGATAGATATAGATAGATAAATAAATAAATAACCAAGCCTGGAATTTCCCTATCTCAAGGTTTCCTGTTACGTGAAACGGTACGTTTTCTATTGTTCAAGTCAGCATTTTTCAAACAGCAGGTCATGTGAGTCAGGAACTCCACGACAGGGGTCACAACTGGCATTTTTTTAAAAGGAAATCAAATGAATAGAAACAATGAGTGTGCGTCGCCCATAGGAAAGGGGGCTGGTTCATGCCTCTCTCTCACCTGGGCACGTGTGAGCCTGAGGCAGATGCCACCTGCTGTTCCCCATTTTCAATTCCTGCTTCTTCCTGAGCACAGAGACTACACTTCCCAGCCTGCCCTGCAGTGAGGAGTGGCCACAGAACCGAGCTCTCACCAGGGTGAGTGGAAGGGAAGTACACTGCTTGTGGACCTGGCCCTCACACCCTCCCAAACGTTAAGTCCCACGCTCTCTCCCCATCGCTGGCTGACACACATGATGAAGACGCCCCAGGGAGATGATGGAGCCATGAGAGGAAGAAGGCCCAGGTCTCTGAATAAAGGAAACTGCCCACCAACCCAAGGACTAACGTCCTGCTGTGTTGGCTGTTATGTGAGTGGGTCTATTTGTCACAGCAGCCTAATCTAAGCAAATGACATCTAAGCCATGACATAAAATGTACTGAGAAACCCCGTTTTTTTTTTGTTTGTTTTCGTTTTAATAAATTTATTTATTTTTGGCTGTGTTGGGTCTTCATTGCTGTGCGTGGGCTCTTCTCTAGTTGCAGCGAGCGGGGGCTACTCTTCGTTGTGGTGTGAGGGCTTCTCACTGCAGTGGCTTCTCTTGTTGCGGAGCACAGGCTCTAGGGGCACAAGCTTCAGTAGTTGTGGCATACGGGCTCAATAGTTGTGGCTCACGGGCTTAGTTGCTCCACCGTACATGGGATCTTCCCGGACCAGGGCTCGAACCCATGTCTCCTGCATTGGCAGGCAGATTCTTAACCACTGTGCCACCAGGGAAGCCCAAAACCCCGGTTTTAAAAGCCACTTCTTGATGGGTTTTCTGTTACAGCTGAAAGCATTGTGACTGAGTCACAAGGTTCTTCCCATGACCCTGTGGATTTGGGGGAACAGTTCTCCCCTCAATACGGGATCTGACATTTGGAAGGAATGAGTTCCACTCAGTGGCCTGGCCAGCCCTGCCCTTCCTGACCCTGAAACCATGTCTAAATGCCTCCTGGGTTCCTCTCTGGCACCAGCACTCAGGATGCAGTCCCCTACCAGCCCCTGCCTCACCTGCAGCACCAGTGCATCCAGGGCGACCCTCCGAATCTCCGGGACAGGGTAGGGGGCGAAGGCATCGTAGTCCGATTCGGCATAGAGGCGGAAGCAGACACCAGGGCCCGTGCGGCCCGCCCGGCCCTTACGCTGCTCAGCGCTGGCCTGACTGATCCAGAACTCCTGCAGCCGCTGCAGTTTGGCCTGCGGGTCATAGCTCATCTCCTTCACCTTCCCTGGGTGGGCAGGAGGGTAGCAGGGAGGGAAGGGAATGTGTGTGCAGAAGCCACGTGGGCCCTCCATGCGCCTGGCCCTCTACCCAGCCGTTCACTCACTGACGCCCTCACTTACTCCTTTGTTCCAGTAACACTAACTGAGAGCTTACTCTTGGCCCCACCCTACCATTTTGTTAATGTATTCTTTAGTTTCCTCATTCACTTATCTTTCCATTTATTTTCTCAAGCCTTTTCTTACTCAGAGGTTCAGTCATCCAACATAAACTTATGGAATCTTTTATCGTCAGTGGCATCAGATTCAATACAATAAGATAACTGCTGACATTTACTGAGCATTCACCCTGTGCCAGGTTCCAGCCTCAGCCCCCAAATGTATTAACGTCTTTAATCCTCAACACCCGAGGGAGGTGCTGTTATGACTGCCATTTTACAAAGGAGCAAACAGACGCACTGAGAGTCACACAGCCGGCAGTGTACCTGCAGGCTGGCGCCAGTGTCTCCTCGCCACTAGGCTATGCTGACTTTCCAGAGAACAGTCTCGTTGGGAAGACAGACAATAGATAGATCAAGATATATAAAATATAATGCCCGTACTATGAAGAAAAATAAAGCCTCATAAGGGAAGTGACAGTGAAAGGAGATCACTTAGATAAAGTGAACAAGTGGGCTTCTCTAATGGGGAGACATTTGCGCAGGTCCTGACATAAGGTGAGGGAGTGAGCCGTGTAAAAATCTGGGGAGAGACAGCTCTCTGCAGAGACGACGGTAAGTGCAAAGGCCCTGAGGCAGGAGCAAGCTAGGAAGGCCTGGGCAGGATTAAGATGCTGCCACTGCTACACAGCCCTAACACTACCTCCTCCCTGCTGTGGTCCAGAGTTCCCTCACTACATGTGCACAGCTCCAAACCCCACACTTCTCACCAGATCCTTGAGGTAGCTGGGGGGCAGCGCTTACCAGAATCTACGACAAAGCGGATCCCATCAATGGTGACTGAGGTTTCAGCGATGTTGGTGGAGAGGATGCACTTCCGGACTCCAGGTGGGGCCACGTCGAACACCTGGGGTATAGTGAAGAGGCGGCGTCAGTGCCTTGTCTTTCTCTCACCCCAGGCCCTTTGCACAACTAACTCGGCACTCACTAACCCATGTGTCCAGTGGCCTCCTGGATGTCCCATGGGCACCTCACAGTCATATGTCTAAAACAGCCTCAGCACCTTCTACTGAACCCTTCCCTACTCGGGCCCCCATCTTAGAGATGGCTCCTCATCTACTGCATCACCGGGACCAGAACCTGGGCTGTCCTGGGTGTTCCCTCCCTTCTCACCCACCCCACCACACCAGATCATCTTGAACAGCTCATGAATTCACTCCCTCCTCCCCAAACCCACAGCCCAGGCCTGCCCTGCTCCACGCCCCTCCTCTCCCACCCCAATCCCGCTCCAGCTTCCTCCCTGGTCTCTAGTCTCATCCCCTCCCATCCAGCCTTCACGTGCAGCAGAGGGATCTGCTAAAGCACAAACTGGCACTGCCCGCCACCTTGCTCAGAACCTTCCCATGACCCCTCCAGTGCCCTCAGGACAAAGCCCACCACCACAATGGGTCTTCAAGGTCCCTGGTGGTCTAACCCTGCCCACCTCTCCAGTCCCATCTCTCCTGACTTCCCCTTCACAATCTGGACCCAGCCACTTTGAGTGCAGTTTCCCAGCTGTCCTATCTTTCTCTCACCCCAGGCCCTTTGCACAAGCCCTTCTCATGGACCCAAGAGACAGCCAAGCACAGTGGTTAAGAGTGGCTGTCAGCAACTGCCGCCTGCAGGCCAAATCCACCCGTTTTTGTAAATCGAGTTTTAACGGAACACCGCCTCACCAGGTCAGTCTACAGCTGCTTGCTACCTGTAATAGTAGAGTAGTTACGACAGAGCCCATAGAGCCCATAAACACTAAAAATTTGCCCTCTTCACAGAAAGTCTGCCAACCTCTGGTTAAGAGTATGGGCTCTGGTACCAAATTACGAAGCTCTACAGCCTGGCTCTGCCAATTACGTGACTTTGCATAAGTGCCTACGTCTCAGTTTCTGTATCTACTGAATGGGGACAACAGGACATGGCGCACAGGGCGGCTGTGAAGCTTAGAGACAAGGAGTGCACAGAGCTCAGGACTCTGCCCAGCACAAAACCAGTGCTGCACACGCTTCAGCTGGGACACGCTTCTCCTCGCCCCCTTCCTACAATGGGGCTTTCTCAGGTCTCCACGTACAGAGTCCCTTCCTCCAGGAAGCCTTTCCTGAATCCACCAAGACTCTGCTCTCAGAGTATCCAGAGTTCTCCTCTACCACTTGTGGGATTGTCAATTACTTGTCTATCCCCCCTCAGCGGACCAGCAGCTTGAGGGGAAGAACCATATCTCAGCTCCCTCCAAGAGGGCCCTTGGAGCAAGGGGAGCACTAAGGAGGTGCTCAAAGCTTGTTTCTTTAATCACTAAACAACCAAGTCTGACCTGAAGGGATTCTTCCGGAGGTGACTATGGTAGTCAGCCTGCAGCACGGCCTGGGGGAGTCTCAACTCCTGGGATTCACACCCTCACCCAGTACCTTCCCCCTGAACAGGGCAGACCGGGTTAAAAACTAAGGGATAGGGCTTCCCTGGTGGCGCAGTGGTTAAGAAACCACCTGCCAATGCAGGGGACACAGGTTCGAGCCCTGGTCCAGGAAGATCCCACATGCCGTGAAGCAACTAAGCCCGTGCGCCACAACTACTGAGCCTGTGCTCTAGAGTCTGCGAGCCACAACTACTGAAGCCCACGTGCCTACAGCCCATGCCCCACAACAAGAGAAGCCACCACAATGAGAAGCCCACACACTGCAACGAACAGTAGCCCCCACTCGCCACAGCTAGAGAAAGCCCATGCGCAGCAATGAAGACCCAACGCAGCCAAAAATAAATAAATAAATAGATAAATTTAAAAATAAATAAGTAAAATAAAACTATCTACTATCTGGAAATTAAAAACAAAACAAAAAACAAAAAAACTAAGAGATACTGTAGAAATGATCGTTTGTGATTTCCAAAGCTAGGTCATAAAAGATGCTGTGGCTTCTACTTTGGTCTCTTGGGAAGAGCCAGCCACCATATTGTGAGGACACTCAAACAGCCCCCTAGAGAGGCCCCCAGCCAACAGCCAGCTCCACCTGAGAAGATAATCTTTCAGCCCCAGTCAAGCCTTCAGATGAGAGCATCCCCAGCTGACATCTGACTGCAACCTCATGAGAGACCCTGAGCCAGAACCATCCAGCTAAGCTCCTCCCAGATTCCTGATCTACAGAAACTATGTGAGATAATGCATGTAACAATAAACATGCTGCTAGGTTTGGGGGTAATTTGTTATATGGCAATCAATAACTAAGACAGTGACCCAAAGGCCTCTCTCCCAGCACCCTTCCATTCCAACCAGGCAGTCTTTTCACCTTTCCCCACACCCCACTCACAGGTTCCCATCTCCAGGCCTTTGCTCAAGCTGGTTCCCGCCACCTGGACTGCCTTCCTCCCTCTTCTCCTACTCAAAACCCTCCTTGTCTGGGGCTTCCCTGGTGGCACAGTGGTTGAGAGTCCGCCTGCCGATGCAGGGGACACGGGTTCGTGCCCCGGTCCGGGAAGATCCCACATGCCGCGGAGCAGCTGGGCCCGTGAGCCATGGCCGCTGAGCCTGCGCGTCCGGAGCCTGTGCTCCGCGACGGGAGAGGCCACAACAGTGAGAGGCCCGCGTACCGCAAAGAAAAAGGAAAAAAACCCTCCTTGTCCTCCAAAGCTCAGCTCCAATGCCTCCCACCTCATCAGGAACTCAAAGATGGGAGCAGCCCCTCTGCAGCCCACAGCCCTGGCTTGTGGGGTCACATCTGTCCTGCATTAGCTGCCCTCAACCCCCCCCAGACCCCCATCTGCCCCACGTGGCCTGGCTGCATGCGCCACCTTGTCCTGGTCGGCCACAGAGAGGGCACTGTGCAGCGGCAGCACCGCCCAGCGCTGGGTGTGGCTGGCGTAGGTCTGGGCGGCCTCGAGCACGGCGCTGATCTCCGCCATGCCACTGAGGAAGACCAAGAGGTCACCCCGCTCCTCGGGTGGGTACTTATTGTCAATGGCCTCCAGCACCCTGAGGAAGGGCCGCGGGTCCAGCTTCTCTGACTTGGATGTTGTCGGCTCGGCCTCCTGCGGCTGGTACACGACCTGTGAGGAGACAGCCCCAGGCAGGAGCATACCTTGTCACTCCAGCTCCCAAGCAATGGGGCGAGGAGGCCACAGGCTGACAGAGAAGACACAGATCAGTCAGGCAGCAGACAGCACACTCAAAGACGGTATCTGAGGAGGATGTGATAAAAGGTCAAAGTATCAAGGTAACTGGAAGGTTTCTGGGGTGCTGGTAATGTTCATGTTTTTTAATCTGGGTGCTGGCTCTATACAGGTATTTAATTTGTGAGAATTAATTGAGCTGTACACTTGTGATATGGGTACTCTTTTGTATCTGGAGTATAACTCCAACAGGAACAAAATTTTAAGGGGTGGAGTTGGGATTAAAACTCTAGAAATCACTTCTCTGAAAGCAACCTCACTGCTTCTAATGGCTACTTAGAAGACAGACTGATGGGCATTTAGACCCAGAAACCACAAGGGACAGTGCATCTCCTGGGGCTAGGAACCTCAGAGCTCTTATCAATTCTTAGGCCCCAAAACAAGAGGAAGTAGTGGTTATCAAAACCATAAAGGAGGGCTTCCCTGGTGGCGCAGTGGTTGAGAGTCCGCCTGCCTATGCAGGGGACACGGGTCCGTGCCCCGGTCTGGGAGGATCCCACATGCCGTGGAGCGGCTGCGCCCGTGAGCCATGGCCGCTGAGCCTGTGCGTCCGGAGCCTGTGCTCCGCAACGGGAGAGGCCGCAACAGTGAGAGGTCCGTGTACCACAAAAAAATACTAAAAAAACCTAAAAAAAAACCATAAAGGAGAGAGCTGTGTGGAGAGACATCTCGAAAAGGAGCTGTGACTTCGGGTGAGGGTCACAGTTCACTGGAGACCTCAGGGGAGGGGCTGACTCTCCTTTTCCCACTGGCCAACCAGAAGGCAGAGGGGAAAGGGGTCCGTTTGTGCCTCCCAGGGAAGACAGGAAGGTGGGGAAGGGACAAGGAGATCTGGAAGGGCAAAGAGAAGCTATCGAGCACAGGGACATGTCTGGCTGCGAGTGGGATTCAAGTCCTGGCTCTGCCACTTCTGAGATACTGCTAAACACCCTGTGATGCAAAGGGCAGCCAAGAATTACCCAGACCCAAACGTCAAAAGCGCTGAGTCTAGAAACCCTGCCCTGTGAGATGGTAGAGCAATGAGAAAAGGGGAGCCTGGGTCCCTGAGTGACCATGTAGAACAGAGCTGCCCATCAGCCTGGACCAGCCACACCTGGCTGGCTTGGGTTATATAAGAAAAATTTATTTCTATGTTACTTGAGCCTTTAAATTTTGGGGTCTCCTCTAACAAGCACTTAGCACTCTATCCAGCACCCTGTAAATGCTCCAAAAACAGCAACTTTAAAAAAGAGAGAGAGAGAGAACATCATTCATCAAAGAGATGGGAAACAGAAAAAGAGAAGAGAAGGGACATGTCCAGGGTGGCCAGAGACCAGGTGGGAAGTCTGGGGAGGGGCAAGGCGGGCACTGACCGTGATGGGGAAGAGCCTCCCGGGAACCTGTACCACGGGGGCACCGCCGAAGTAGCTGGAAAAGAGCGAGATGTTGATGGTGGCTGACATGAGGATGACCTTGAGGTCAGGTCGCTGGGGCAGCAGGCGCCGGAGGATACCCAGGAGGAAGTCGTTGTGGAGGTGCCGCTCGTGGACTTCATCCACGATCAGGACCTGGTACTGCGGCAGGCGGGGCTCCCGCTGGATTTGCCTCAGGAGCAGCCCCACTGTCAGGAACACAATCTTGGTGGCTGCCGAGCGTGTGCTCTCAAAACGGATCTGGTAGCCGACCTGGGAGTGGGGGGCAGTGGGAACGTGTGGTCAGGAGAGGACCTGGGCCTGGGCCACAGCCCCTCGCCCTCCCCAAATTGAAAATCTGAGCAAATGTCCCACATCAGACTCTGGAGTCCAACAGGCTTGGGTTCAAACGCCACCTCTGCCACTTAGTGCTGTTGACTTGGGCAACTCCATCCCGCAGATGCGTATTTTTTCCTCCTAGATGCTGTGAGAATTACATGTGCCAATGCACATAAAGTACTTGGCACAGAGCCTGATGTATGCTACTAATTAATCATAACAGTAATGCTTAACCCTTCTTTGAGTCCTTTCTATGTACCAGGAACTACTTTAAATCTTTATGTATATCAACTCACTTCATCCTCACAACTACCACACAATATAAGCACTAGTATTACCCTCACCTCAGAAATGGAGAAACTGACACGAGTCGTCCAAAGTAAAATCGCTAAAAAGTGTTATTGAGAGGAAATGTATCTTAACCCCTACCTCACACATAGATTTCAGATGAATTACAGTCCTAAATGTAAAGGTTTTTAGAAAAAAACAGAACATCTTCATGACCTTAAAGTATGCAAAAATTCCTTACACAGAACCCAAAGGGTGGCAACCATAAAAAGAAAATGACAGACTGTATTATATTTAAATGAAAAGACACCATCATCAAAAGACACCATTCAGAAAATGAAAGGAAACTCACAGA
Source organism: Neophocaena asiaeorientalis asiaeorientalis (assembly GCF_003031525.2). NCBI lineage: Eukaryota > Metazoa > Chordata > Mammalia > Artiodactyla > Phocoenidae > Neophocaena > Neophocaena asiaeorientalis. The sequence goes on from NW_020175468.1 coordinate 3,573,482, forward strand.
AGACAAGATTTACAATACATAAATCCTACAAAGGCCTCATATCCAGATGCTATAAAGATATATAAATCAAGAACAAAAGCACAGAAAACACAAAAGCGAAATGGGAAAAAGACTTGAACAGACACTTCACAAAAGATGATCTCCAAATGGCTAATACATACATGAAAAGGCACTCAACGTCCTTAGTCATCAAGGAAACACAAATTAAAACTCACAACGCAGGGACTTCCCTGGTGGTCCAGTGGGTAAGACTCTGCGTTCCCAATGCAGGGGGCCCCGGTGCAATCCCTGGTCGGGGAACTAGATCCCGCATGCTTGCTGTGACTAAGAAGTCCGCATGCTGCAACTAAAAGATCCCGCGTGCTGCAACTAAGACCCAGCACAGCCAAAACAAACAAATAAATAAATTTTCAAAAAAGTAACAAAAAGAGGAGAAAATAATCTGTGATATTCTATCACTAACGCAGGTCTGATAATCTAGCACTAAAATGACGATCTATCCCTAAGAATAGTGATGACTCTTGAGGCCTCAAGGCAGTAACTGGGAGGCGAAACGAGGAGGTTTCTGGGGTGCTGGTAAGTTTGACTTTTTTACCTGAATGCTAGTTACACAAATGCAGTCAACTTATGAAAATTCACAGAGTTATATACGTATGATACGTGCATTCTTCTGTGTTGAGAGTATGATAACTTCAAAAACAAAAAATTTTAAGTGGTCGAGCCAGGATTAGAACCCTAGAACTCATTAGTAGGAAGCATCCTCATTCTTTTTTTGTGACTGCCTAGAAAAAGACTGATAACCACGGAGGCATTTCCGATTTTTGACTGTTAAGGTGCTATATTGGGTAATGTTAGTGCCTTTGTCATTTGGACCATCTCCAGGCCAATCGATACATAAATTTCTACAAGAATCATCGCTGGGTCAAAGGGTAAGTGTTTTCGTAACGATACTGCCATAGGACAACCAACTTATTCCGCGAGGTCACTGGGAAAAACTGGAAACCTGTTCTGTCCCACTCACCTGTGAGCCATACTGACTGAGGCTCTCAAAGCCAACCCGCTTCGCCAGTGAGATGCAGGCGATTCGCCGGGGCTGCGTGCATGCCACGTGACTGAAGCCAGCGGCCAGCAGATACTGGGGCACCTGAGTGGACTTGCCGCAGCCCGTGTCACCTGCCACCACCACCACCTGGTGCTCCTTCAGCGTCTGCAGGATGCGATCCCCATACTGGGCGATGGGCAGTGCCAAGCGCTCACGCTGCAGTTTGGCCAGCCGCCCAAACGCCTGCTTCTGGCCAAAGTCCAGGTAGTGCAACAGGGCTTGGCGGAACTCAGACACTCTCTCCGGGGCCAGGCGCCTGCCTAGCCCCCGAGAGCGCCGAGTGTCGGGGCCAAGGACGGAGAGGTTGATGCGGTAGCGTGGGTCGTAAGCGCGAGGTAGGTCGGCCAGTGCCGGGATGCTGTGCTTGGGACGCCTAGAGTCTTTCTCCTCCTTCCTGGTGGTCTTGAGATTCTGGAATCTCTGCAAGCGTTCAAAGAAGGTCCAGAACTTCTGGCACTCCTCAGAACCCTGCCGGATATAATCCTCATCACCGAAGAAGGCGTCCTCGAAGAGGCGACGTGTCTCTGGACAATTCCAGTCCCATTTCTCCGGGTCCTCTTCCTGACTGGGAGCCGGGGGTCGGTCTCGGGGACCCCTGCCCTCCCTTGTTCTGGGAGGCGGCATGCTGTGGCTAATCCCAGTGTTGTCACAAAACTGGCCTCAGTTGTGATCACCTAGACCAGATATTCCCCACCTCCTGCAGTGAGAGGCCAGTGCCTGCAGTAAGGAAGCACTTTGTCTTCAAAAAGCTGATTTCCTCCTCAGGGGTGGGATAGGATCACGGCAGGTGCCAGCAGAGTAAATGGCCTGTGGCCTGGGTCAAGCTGGTGACACACAGGGCACCTCATGACTCCTGTGGTGATCTCTGGGATGGACACAAGTTCATGCTAGGATTTCGGGCCCTGAATGTTTGCGGGAGAGAACAGAAGACATTCATTCATTTTTAGAAACATTTACTGAGAGCCTGCTGTTTTGCAAGCACTGGACTGGGGGGAGGGACAGCAATGAATAGGACCACGCTGAGTACCCACAGGTGGTCATTTCACCAGACTCTGACAACCCCAAGATGGAGGCTGTGATAAAGGAAGCCCAGGGGGTTGCGGGAGCCTTCCTTGACTGTGCTTGGGAGTCAGGGAAGGATCCCCGGAGGAGGGAATGTTTGACCTGAAGAAATGTAGGCCATGTGGCCAGTCAACAGCAGAACGTGGTCCTGAGAGGTGATAACATGAGAGAGTTGTGGTCCACTGAGTTTCAGGGCTCCTGGGAACCCTTTGAAATCAAGTGCACAGTTTTGCAAGTGTTGCATTATGTATGTTTTGTTTTTGCCTGCCCGGCACTTCTTTTTCTTTTCTTTTCTTTTTTTTTCAGAAAAACGAATGCACTTTCCTTTGGAGAGCAGCCCTTCCTGGAATCCACATGGTTCCCACTGCGTTTAAGTGAAGAGAATTCCTACTGGTTGGGCAAGTGACAAAGGCCTGGCCAATCACAGTACCCTACTCCCCCTTTAACCAGTGACTGGTCTGAAGAGCGGACACATTGGCCCGAGGAGGGCCAATCAGGGCCTTTCCCTGGAATTTACACTATGTTATTAGGAGACAAAAGCTTATTTACTGTGGCTAAGCAAGGACAATATAAACAGGGAGTTGTTTGTAGTAGCTCTTAAATAGTCTTTTCTAGAAATCTATCCTACAGAAAAGGCTGCACGTGGGCACAGTGAGGCACACACAAGGATGGTCACCGAGCAACTACAAGGAGAGAAGTGGAAGAGGGACGGGGAGAAGCTTGGCAACATCATTCAATGCCTGAGGCTTAGTTCCCGCCAACCCTCCACTTCATGGCTACACGAGAAAATGTCTTTTTCTTAAGGTTTGGTTTCTGACTCTTAGCTGCGTAAGTCCTAACTAACAAAGCACATCCCCGCGTACGTGCAATTTTCCGGAGGGAAGCCCATCACTCAGATTCTTCAAAGAGTTTATGATCTTAAAGGGGTCCCGAGACTTCCACGGTAAAGACTTCATGGTCAAACAGATCTGGGTTTGAATCGCAGCTTTATCAGATGTGTGACCACTGGCAAATTAAACCCTTTGAGGTTTTCTTCATCTATAAAATGGGGACAATACCCATCTCAAAACATTGCAACGTTTATCACCTAGCCTGGCACAGAGAAGCTAAATGGGTAACTGGTATACAAGTCCAGTGAGAGAAACCACGGGCATATAACCTGGAAAAAAAATCACACTCAAATGGCCACAATTCACCTTGGTTCATTAGCAATGCTCTCACCTACTCTGCCTGCAGTCTCTGAGGGCCACCACAGAAGAGTTCAGAGCTTCCATCTCTGTAGCCTCAGAGGGACCCAGACCAACCCTGGGAGTTATTAGAGCCAGGTGAGGGTTTCAGCTGAAGAACTTGCGAACTGGCAGAGCTGTTTCCCACAGGAGCAGTATACATGTGTGGGGATGTGTGGGGAGTGCACATCACTTCCTGGTAAACACCTGGGCTGCGTGATACCACAGCACCTTCAGAGGGAATTCCTGTTCTAGAAGGGAAGGAAAAGGCCTTGAAAGACTGCTGTGATGCTGAGCCAGTGTTTCTCAGAAGAAGACAAGGACAATTAGATGGAGGAGAGCATTCCTCCCAGACCGCTAACTGCCTGTCCTTGCATGTGGGCCGGAATGAGAGCACCCTCATGACTCTCAAGGAATCCATTCTCTTAAGACTACCTTTTCGACTTCCTGGATCTACTAGTTTCTCTGTAACTGTGTCTCGGACCATCTCTTGGTCTCTTGGCCTGTATTTCCTAGGCTTAAGGCTTTTAGAGGTTTTCTCCACTTCCCTATCTCTCTCCTGTCTGGCTCTCCATCTTCAGGTCTCTTGTCTTTTTTGGTCCATCCTGCTCACCACCCTCATCTCTCTTCCCTGTCCTTGCCTGGTCCCATCTCTTTTCATTTATCTACTGCTCTCCCAGCATTATCTGATTTTCTCTCCAGCTGTCTTTCTCCATTCGACGCCACTCTACTTCAGTTTTCCATCTGACTGTCTCATTTTCTGTTTGAATTTTTTTTTTCCGACTCTCCGTTTTCGTCTCTCTCCATCACTCTCTTCCTCCATCGTGACTCTCTCATCTCTCTCCATTTCTCCCTAAAATTTTGTCACTCAGTTGTCTGAAGCTTTAACAATAGCTAACATTTACTTAGGGCTGACGCATGTATCAGGTACTATTCTAAATCACTCATATATATTTATATGCATACATATACATCATACACACATATACACACTTTTCTCGCAACCTTAGTTTCCACTCTCATCTTTCTACGTTTCCCTCCATTTCCCAAGTTCCCGGTGCGATCGCATTTCTCTCGTACTCCCTCTAAGCCTCTCTCGGTAGGACCCATCAGCCTCTTGCCCTCGATCTCTCCAGTTTTCGGGTTCCCTCCTCTCTCAACCTCCCTGTCTCTCGGTCCCTCAGTTTCTCGAAGCTTCTTTCCGTGCCTCCATTTCTTTCAGGCTCTCTGATCCTCAGGTTCTCTTAGGAACGCTCAGGCTCCACCTCGGTCTGTGTCTCCCGGCTGCTCGGCCTCCTCCAACACACTGCCTCATCTCGGGATTTCCCTCCCCCCTCAGCTCGCTCCCAAGATGTTCCCGGACCCGATCGGACTCCGGCCGCCGCCGCCACCACCCTGCGCAGCCGCCCCGCCCCCTCACCTCGTTCACCGCCGCGAACGCCTCAACTTCCGGTCCGCAGGGTCCCTCACGCTCCCGAAACCGGTCCTGCGCCTGCGCACGCCATCCTCACAGCCCAGCCCCGCCCCACTGCAGACTCGAACCAGTGAGCAGCTGCGAGCGCCCAAGACTCACTCTGCGCCTGCGTACAGCACGCTCAGGCCCCGCCTCACTTAGGGCGGAGCCTCGGGTGACGCTGCGCCCTCTAGGGGTTCGGTGGGGGCGTGACGGTGGAGACTTGCTCTACGTTGCGCTAGAGCTTGCATCTGGGGTTCGCCCGGACGCTGGGGTTTTAGCCGAACTAGGAAGCTGGCCGGAGCCCAGACACTATTAAAACAGCCCCGTTATTTATTTATTATGATTCATAATTATTAACACATAATTCTATCAATGTATAATTCACCCTATCAACTCACTAATGAATAATACAACTCAACTTCCCAGCTTTCTGTCTTAGACGTCCTATGTTTTCCAGCGACGACCACAGGGATTAGATAGCCGTTAAGTGTTTGTTGAATGAATGACTAACTGAACGAGAAAAGTCAGTCCTCTTTAGTCCTAGATGGGCCAGTCATTGCAGCCCTGAGCCTGTTTCCCTATTTATAACACGAGGATAATACCTACTTTTCAAGGTTGTTGGGAAAAATAAATGCAAAAGTATACATAAGGTACATAAACTTTTTTCACTACTGTACATATAGGCGCTTCATAAATGTTAGATCTTTCATTTTTATTTTTATATCCTTCCTGTCATTCTCCTCGTACCTTTGGATACCTTTGCAGTTAAGGAGGTACAGCCTTCATTTCTGGAATCAGTTCTAGGCACTGAGGATACAGAAATGAACAAAACAAAGGAGCTCATAGTTTGGTGGGCGAGACAGACACATAGATTAAAATAGACTGTCAAGAAGAACTGCATACTCTATGGAGAAAAACAAAGCAGGGAAGGGGCAAGGAGTGTTGCTCTTTGGCCCAGTGACAGTCACAGAAGACATCTCCCAGAAAGTAGCATTTGAGCAGAGAGCTGAAAATAGTGGGGCTGCAAGCCATGGGGATCCCTGGGCGGGGACGTTCTAAGTAGAGGAAGCCCCAGAGGCCAAGACTGAGATGACCACAAACTTGGAGGGTTCAAGGGCCAGCAAGCAGGTTTGTGTGACTGGATGAAGGATCGGGGAATAGTAGGGAGAGAGGAAGAGGATAGATCGTACACACCAAAGTGAGGACTTTGGCTTCCAATCTGAGTGAGATGGGCTCCATGGGCAGAGTTCCATGTGACTTAGATTTTAACAGAATCCTCTGGCTCCCATGTGGGGAACAGACTATAGTGAATCAAGATGAGAAAAGGGGACCAGAGAGGAAGCAATAGGTGGCTGGACCAGGACGTTAGCAGAGAAGATGGATATTTTAAGATAGAATCTGCAGGATTGGCTGCCAGATTGGCCATGGAATGTGAGAGAGAGACGGCAAGGATGACCCCAAAGTTCTTGGCCTGAGCTCCTGGAAATATGGAGTTGCCATCAACTGAGATGGGGAAGATGCAGGAGGATGGCTGAGAGAGAAAATCCAAAGTTCCATTTTGAGCATATTGAGTAATTTATTGTACATTGAGTTGAGATGTCAAGTGGGAAGTTGCATGTAACTATCAAACCCTTGGGAAACAGTTTGAACGTAGGCCAATTCTTGTGTCATTATCAAAAGAAGAAGAGGAAGAAACTGACTAACATCTGCTTAAAATGTACAAAAGAGAACTACAATTTTTTAAAAAAAAAAAAGGAAAATGGCAAGAAGTAAACAAATATGAAATCAGGAAGAAAATCACAAACTAGTTTGTCTCTTTTTAAGGCTTGGGGTAGGTGGAGGAGAGACAGAAATTAAATTGGCCCAGATGTTGTCCTTAGGAAATTTACAGTTTAGCTGGGAATTTTTGTTCCAGAAACTTGGAGAACAGAACACTACTTCCTCCCTGGGAGGGGAATGAATCAGGGAGAGCTTCCTGGAGGAACTATTATTTGAACAAGGCAACGAAGGAAAAGTTTGGTGATCAAGAGCATGGGCACTGGAGTCAAGTAAACATGGTGTCAAATCTCAACTCTATAACTTGCTTGCTGTGTGATCTTGGGCAAATGACCTCTTCTCCCTGGGCCTCAGCTTATGAAAAGAAGCATCTCCCCCTGCCTGCCTGGGTTGTTGTAAGAATTACCTTAAAGTAGAAACTATGTGTAAAGTGCTATCCTGGAGTAATGACTCTACATGAAGGTGTCACTGCTATGTGATTTAAAAGATCTGAACAGGTGATATTCTAGAGCAGCCCTGTCCCATAGAATTTCCTGCAATGATGGAAATGTACTATATCTGCACTGCACATAGCAGGGGGCATAATGAATATTTGTTGAATGAATCAAGGAATAAACGACAATATCATTAAGCCCCTGGATCCAGCTATGCCCAAAGCCAGTCTTGTAAAGTGGGATAGGAGGATACAAACCAATTTCCCTCTAGCTTACACTTCCATCTCTGAGACCAGGTCTTGGCCAGTGGATTTCTTGCTGACCACACTTTCATCATTGCTCTGTGACTCCTTCAGGGCCCAGCGACATGAAGCTGGCAGAGACTTTCGGAGTTGAGACCGCCCGAAATACAGGAAAAGCATGGGATTGAGACAGCTGTGAGCAAGGGCCAGGCCCACGACCAAGGGTTCAGCCCGCAGGGCCCGGGCCAAGAGCACGGAGTGTGGGGCAGCCAAAGTGAGTACCAGCCCCAGCGTGTGGTAGGGGGACCAGCAGACAAAAAACCCTACCACAACGGCCATGCCCAGTGGCCAGCGGCGTCGGGTGGCACCGCAAAGGAGGGCACCATGGCAGCTGGCCACGACCACCAGTGGCCCCAGGAAGCCGAAAATAAACCGGGTGGCAGTCACTGAGTTCTTGGCCACGGTCGAGCCACCATAGTCTACCACGCACTCCAGCCGGTGTGGGAAATACTCCTGATGCAGCCGGCGGTAGATGGCTGAGGGCACAGTGAGCAGCAAGGCCAGTGTCCAGGATGCCCCACAGGCTACCTGCACCCTGCATGCCCTCCCAGCTGCACCCCACCAGCTGGGACCGAAGGCCAGCAGGCAAAGGTCAGCGCTTAGAGTGGCCAGGAGGAGGACGCTGGCGTACATGGACAGCAGGATGACGGCGGGCAGGGCCCGGCAGCCCACGGCCCCATACAGCCAACGGCCCCCGTGGGCGACGGACACCGCTAGGATGGGGAGAGACAAGCAGCAGAGTAGGTCCGCCATGGCCAGGTGGAGGAACCAGGTGGCACCGACCCTCCGGCGGGCCTCTTTCCAGGTCACCCAGGCCACCATGGCATTGCCTGGCAACCCCACCAGGAAGACGGCGGCATACAGCAGGAGTGGGGCCACGTGGAGGGGTTCGATGGAGACGCAGGTGCCATCAACACAGTCCACAGGGAGATCTGGAATCTCGCCGTAATCCCCATACTCGTAGCCGAGAGAAGAGTTCTCCATCCAAACCCCAGACACCTGGACAGGCGAGAAATGGCATGAAACCTCAGAGATAAAAACTCTCAGGCCCTTGGAATCCTAGATGCTAGGATCCTAGCGTCTCGATCCTGGATCCTAGATCCTTGGAATTCCAAGATGCTCATGGGCTGGGACTTGGGCTGGGGTCCCAGCCCATGAGCATCTTGGAAACCAGAATAGAACAACATTAGAACTCCAGCGCATTAGAATCTTGGAATTCTAAAATATTCCAGTGTTAGAAGCCCAACTTCTTAGCATCCTGGAATTCTAGAATATTACAGTGTTAAAACCCCAGCTTATTAGCATCTTGGAATTCTAGAATATTACAACGTTCCGTATCTACTGACCAATGCAGTAACTGTCAGCCACATGTGGCTACCGAGTATTTAAAATGGCAGCCAGTATGACTGAGAAACTGAATTTTCAATCTTATTTAATTTTAATCGATTTAAATAGCTACACGTGGCTAATGGCTACCTTATTGGACAGTGAAGTTCTAGAGCATCAAAATGATAGAACACTAGCCCGTTAGTAACCTGGAATTCTAGAATCTAAACTATCGGAATCTGAATATCCATCAAGATGGGAAAAGGTTAGTATGTCTTCACAGCAAAAGTGTTTGTCTCGATTCTCCTTCATCTGGATTTTCGAATCTTGGTGCAACAAAAATGTACCTCTGAAGCAATGTTGTCATCTTTTTTTTTTTTTTTTTTTTTTTTTTTTT
>NW_020175468.1:3582700-3598437 GCF_003031525.2 Neophocaena asiaeorientalis asiaeorientalis
TTTTTTGCGGTACGCGGGCCTGTCACTGTTGTGGCCTCTCCCGTTGCGGAGCACAGGCGCCGGACGCGCAGGCTCAGCGGCCATGGATCACGGGCCCAGCCGCTCCGCGGCATGTGGGATCTTCCCGGAGCAGAGGGAACAGCCAGTGCAAAAGCCCTGAGGTGGGCACATGATGGTCATGCTCAAGGAAGAGCAAGGGCACCAGTGTGGAGTAGATGGGAGGTAAAAACAGAGACATATCAGCGGCCACATAGGTATTGTAAGTTCTTTATCTTTTATTCTGCGTGAGATGGGAGCCATGGGAGAGTGCTGAGCAGAGAAGTGACATTGTCTATCCTAGGAATGATAATCATAACTATTACTACTGTTATTATTATTATTACTATAAGCCACCGTCTATTGAGACTTTGTGTTATGTGCCAGGCCTTGCGCCAAGCCCCTTTAAATGTTACATCGTTTAGTCCTTATTACAAACCTCTAATTTTCCTACCATTGTTATACCCATTCTGCAGATGAGAAAACTGAGGCACAGAGAAATTAAGGAACTTACCGAGGATGACTCAGCTAAGCAAGTAACAGACCTGAGTTTCAAGCTATGTTAGTCCCACTCTGGAACTCTGGGCCCTAGAACATCACCATCCAAAAATCTGAGGTTTGGAAGAGTCGGAAGGCAGGACAGCCAGTGACCCTAAGCAGAACTGGGCTCTGTGACTCTGGGTGAGCAGTTTCGGTTGGCTTTCTCTCTCTAGGTTTCCTCATCTGAGAAGTGAGTTACGGAGGTGAGCCTACCTCACCAGTTTGGGGAGGCCTTGAAGAGTTAATATGTATAAAGCACGTAGCACAGAGTAAGGACTTGGTAGATGGTAGACCGGTCCATGTGATATCCCCATGATGTCATAGTAACCTGACCCTGCAGCTCTCTGCTGATTCTTTGGGGCTGACTGGCGCTGCCCAGAGTGCCAGCTGGAGTTGATACAACAGGAAGGGCAGAGAGGAAGTTGCGGCACTCCTCCCTGCCAAGCAGATGCTAAGGAGCCAAGTCATTGTGTGTGTGTGTGTGTGTGTGTGTGTGTGTTTGGAATTTGGCACTCCGCTTTGATATTATTTTCATCACTAAAGTAAAACGTGTGCAGGTTTTAAAAATTCAAACCCTCATCAACTGTGTGGCCTTGGGCAAGCCACTGAACCTCTCTGTGCCTCAGCTTCCTCATTTGCAAAATGAGAATAATATACTCACCTTGGAGGGTGTTACGAGAATTCAAGTTAATAGGCGTGAAGAGCTGAGCACGGCGCCCAGTCCATTGTGAGCATTAGACGTGTGTTAGCCACCAGTACAGAGACACACACACCCTCTCCCTCCACCCTGAGACCCCGCCCTTTCCAGCTCTATCCGTTTCAAATCTGAGTTTTTTTGTGTGTAAGCACTTCAGTCGGGGAAAGTTCAACACCCCCGTGCCGTCTCTTTTTTTTTTTTTTTTTTTTGCGGTATGCAGGCCTCTCACTGCTGTGGCCTCTCCCGTTGCGGAGCACAGGCTCCGGATGCGTAGGCTCAGCGGCCATGGCTCACGGGCCCAGCCGCTCCGCAGCACGCGGGACCCTCCTAGACCGGGGCACGAACCCGTGTTCCCTTCATAGGCAGGCGGACTCTCAACCACTGTGCCACCAGGGAAGCCCCTGTGCCGTCTCTTAATCTTTTCAATTTAATGTCTTAGATCTGTTTCCCCATCCGGACGCCCCAACTCCTTTCTTCACAATAACTTCAAAATCAATCCACGGGCTGGGCGTTTTGTGCTTATTAACTAGCCTCAGACTAAAGGACATTTAAGTATCATCATGGGTAGCATTATTATCTTCTTATTATTTTATACACCAAATAAATTATATTTCTATATGTACGTCTATAGATAAAACAATTACCATGATTATTATTTTATAAGCATTCAAATAATAGATGACATTTATCAAGCTTCTATCATGTACCAGGCATTCCCCTTAGAACAACCCTATAAGGTAAGTACAATTATTATGCTTATTTTCCAAAGCGTCACCTGTTCCCTGCTTCGGGCTCTGCTGTGTCCCCGGCACCTGGAGTAACATGTGACACACAGGAGGTGCTTAGTTGATATTTATTTGTTGAGTAAAAGAATGAAGAGGGAGAATCTGAAAAGAATATATATATATGTATATATAACTGACTCACTTTGCTGTACACTTGAAACTAAAACGACATTGTAAGTTAACTACACTTCAACAGAAAAAAGAAGGAAAGGGAGGGAGGGAGGGAGGAAGGAAGGAAGAAAGGAAGAAAAAACGAGTTAGCTTTGCCTTTAATGGAAGAAGCTATAAAATACCATCATTTTATTTTTATTTTTAACGCAGTATGTAATGATGTATGTATTACCGTGAAAATACATTCACGAAATACTATTTTGTGAGAAAAGTACGTAACTAAACTTCTAATATTTTTAAACAATGCGTTCGTTTTACAGCCAGAAAATTAACAATAAAGATATTGTCATTAGGGGCTTCCCTGGTGGCGCAGTGGTTGAGAATCCGCCTGCCGATGCAGGGGACACGGGTTCGTGCCCCGGTCCGGGAAGATCCCACATGCCACGGAGCGGCTGGGCCCGTGAGCCATGGCCGCTGAGCCTGCGCGTCCGGAGCCCGTGCTCCGCAACGGGAGAGGCCACAACAGTGAGAGGTCCGCGTACCGCAAAAAAAAAAAAAAAAAGAATGAAGAGGGAAACTGAGGCACAGAGAAGCAAAGGGGTCACTTAGATTTCTTTCAGTTCCTTGCGATCACAAGGGCCCTTGTGCATGCTCTTAGCACACGTGTGTTTGTGTATCAGCCAGTCTGGCTGGAACTTCTGCCCTGGGAAACCGTGGGGAGCATCTACTAAAGCCAAATATATGAAAACTTTCCCCTTCCCAGCGAAGCATATGCTCACCAAAAAACATGTACCAGAATGTTCCCAGTGGCCCAAGATGGGACACCATCCAAATATTCACTCACGGGAGAATGAATAAACCTATCGCGGAATATTCTACAACAGTGAGAATGAACAAATCACATGCGAGAATGCGGATGGACTTCACAAATACGATGTTGAGGACAGAAAGGCAAACGCACAGGAGAATTTACTGAATGATCCCTTTCTCCTCAAGTTCAAAAATGGGCAAAAGAATTCGATGGGGATGGGGAGTGAGGGCAGGCGGAGGGAACTCTGGGGCTGGGGCTCGGGCTATTTTTAACCGGGATGCTGGTTCCCTGGGTGTCCTCAGCTTGTGGAGATACACAGAACTGCTCAAGTCTCGTGTGCATACTTTTCTGTGTGTGTGTTCTATGTGAAAATGAAGTTAAAGGATCTTTCTTAAGAAGGGGAATCGCTGAGTCAAAGGGCGTGTTTGGTGGATTCCCCAGAAGCTGCAGGTTTGGGAAGGGCTGTTTTCCTACACACCTGAGTGTGGCCATGGACGGGACCATTTGACAAAGGCTTTTCCTGTTGTACTGCCCAAGTAAATTCCAAGAGTCTGGGATTCTGATGTGGATTCCAGTGTGATGGCAATAAGATTCCACTCCTGAAACTCTAGTTCTGATTCCCAGATTCTAAAATAATGAGTCTAAAAGGCCAGGATTAAAAAATGAATAAATGAAAAAATTTTTAAATAAAAATAAAAGGCCAGGATTGGGAAATGCCCCCCGCATACGCCATCATTCCCTCCCTCCTTCCCTCCATCCTTACCATCTCTTGAGGAATGGTCCCCAGTTTGGCCAAACACCACTTGGGAGCACGATCCAGGCCCACAGCAGGACCTGGGAAGTCTGAAGTCTCTCCCCCGAGTCTGGAAGTAAGTGGATTCCTGCAAGCTGGTCCCGTTTGCCAGGGCTCCTAGGGGACTCCACTGGGCACCGTCACCTCACAGGTCCCAGCCAATGCTGTTAAGCAGCAAAAAACAGGATTGGCCTTTTCCTACTCCCAGAGTATGTTTGTCCTGGATTCTTCCCATGACTCACACATCCCAAAATTACTGGGCAGCAGGCAAGACTGGAGCGGGCTCGGGTGGGTGGAGGGTTGACCCAGTGTCGACAACAACAATCTCAATGTCACCAGCTTCCTGGAAGCCAGATCTACAATGTGGTGTGACCTTCAAGGCCTGGGGTTCTTGGCCTAGACTCACTGTCCCTGCAGGGCCCTCTGAGGTCTTCCTCACCAAGTCCCCACTGTCTGCTACCCCCATCCCCGCCCCAGACTCCAACTGTGCACCCAGCCCCTCCTTTCTGCCCTCTGCAGAGCCCTGAAGACAGATCAATATTCCTCCCACCTCACATGTTCTGAGAGAGACAGCTCAGAGTCACAGCCTCCACCAAAAGGCCAAGCGTGCCCAGCATAGGGCCTAAGGCTTCAGAGGCAGACAAAACACAAACAAGTCCTATCGGTTCTGTGGAGACTCTGTTTTCCCTCTTTAAAATGGGAAGATTTGGGGAATTCCCTGGTGGTCCAGTGGTTAGGACTCTGCGCTTTTCACTGCTGAGGGCGTGGGTTCGATCCCGGCTCAGGGAACTAAGATCCTGCAAGCTGTGCGGTGCGGCCAAAAATTTTTTAAATAATAATAATAAATAAAATGTGAAGATTTTGAGCGTAGTGGTTCCTAACCTCCTTCCAAGCATAGCACGGAGGCTGAGAACATGGACTTGAGAGCCACAGAGATAAGATACATATTCCAGGTTTCCCACTGATGAGTTTCTGGGCCTCAACCCTTCTGAGCCTCAACTTCCTCATCTGTGAAATGGACGTTTTAGCCACGGGCATTAAATGGATAAAGAGATTTAAAATACACACAACAGGGCTTCCCTGGTGGCGCAGTGGTTAAGAATCCGCCTGCCAATGCAGGGGACACGGGTTCGAGCCCTGGTCCGGAAGATCCCACATGCTGCAGAGTAACTAAGCCCATGCGCCACAACTACTGAACCTGCGTGCCACAACTACTGAAGCCCACTCGCCTGGAGCCCGTGCTCCACAACAAGAGAAGCCACCGCAACGAGAAACCCGCACACCGCAACCAAGAGTAGCCCCCAGTCACCGCAACTAGAGAAAGCCCGCATGCAGCAACGAAGATCCAACGCAGCCAAAAATAAAAATAAATAAAATAAAATAAATTTTTAAAAAAGAAGGAAAATCACCTTTAAAAATAATAAAGTAAAATACACACAACAGCACCTGGCACACAGGAGATGCTGTGTACATGTTTGTTAAATTAGCAGTAATAAAAAGCATATGCTATCAATTTTTTTAAACTTACATTTTAGGAAGACAGACTTAGCAAGAGGAAGTGACCCTATTTATTCCAACTTCGGAACCCTTTATTCAGCAGTTTTCGGTGTTTGCGCCACTGTGTGTGTATGCTTTAGAGGTTGAGGGGGCACATTTATACATTTCTTTTATTTTTTTAACTTTATTTATTTATTTTTGCCTTCGTTGGGTCTTTGTTGCTGTGCGTGGACTTTTCTCTAGTTGCGGCGAGTGGGAGCTACTCTTCATTGTGGTGCGTGGGCTTCTCATTGTGGTGGCTTCTCTTGCTGCAGAGCACGGGCTCTAGGCACGCGGGCTTCACTAGTTGTGGCACGCGGGCTTCAGTAGTTGTGGCTCATGGGCTCTAGAGCGCAGGCTCAGTAGTTGTGGCACACAGGCTTAGCTGCTCCGCAGCATGTGGGATCTTCCCGGACCAGGGCTCGAACCCACATCCCCTGCATTGGCAGGAGGATTCTTAAACACTGTGCCGCCAGGGAAGCCCTATTTATCATTTCTTTTGTTGTTGTTTGGAGAATAAACTCATGTTGGTAAAGGAAGTTATTTTTGTGCCAAGAGACTAGAACTCGCAGCGTGGGCTGGGGTGTCTCTGCGTGACCCAGTCTTGGCTGAGACTGGCCCCAGACCACCCCCTTCCACCATGTTCTGGGGGGGGGCTCCTCATCCCCACATCCCACCAGCCCCAGGCCCCTGTGGGAACCCACCCTAGTCAGAAAGAGAAACTAACATGGGAGAAGCATTGGGTGGGGAGGCATTGGCTGGGGCCGGGAGGGGGGGGGTGGTGTTGAGTGAAGCACTGTCTTTTATCAGCTCAAACTTTCTCTGATCTTTTTGATCTGGACCATTTTTAAAGTCTTTATAGAATTTGTTACAATATCGCTTCTGTTTTATGTTTTGGTTTTTTGGCTGCAAGCCATGTGGGATCTTAGCTCCCCGTCCAGGGATCGAACCTGCACCCCCTGCACTGGAAGGCGAAGTCTTAACCACTGGACCGCCAGGGAAGTCCCAGACCTTCTCTGATCTTGAGTTTACAGGGGTGTGTTTCTCAGATCACTTGATCTTAAACTCCTCGGTCACTGAGTCTCGGGCATATGTTTCTCAGATTCTGGGAAGCTAAGGCTTTCTGGTGTCTCTGGAGCTGGGGGATCTTACCTGGGGATCTGAGGAATGCTGTGAACGGGGACAGGGACACAGCTGTTATAAAAAGTGAGGGGCTTTTTGGGGAGCGGGATTCGTTTTACAGACACCCTGAGAGATACTGAGTACCAGCCCCTCAACAATGGAGAAACTTACAATGAGGACATCCTTAGAAGGTTATTAAATTGACCCATATGATATTGCCAGTTTGGTGGGTCAAAATAGGTTGAAGTCTGGCAAATCGTGGCAACAGAAAACAGATTAATGATGGCCAGGGCCTGAGGGGAAGGGAGGACGTGAATGGGAAGTAACTGCTTAATGGGAATGGGGTCTTTATTTTGGGGTGATGAAAATATTCTGGAACTAGTTACATAGTGGGGACAGATGCACAACACTGTGGATATACTAAATGCTACTAATGGTGAGTTTTATGTTATGTGTATCTTACAAGTTTTTTTAAGCAATAAATAAACTGTTATACCCCCTCACCCTAAAACAGGATGAAGCCCGGTAATTTCATGGAGTGCAGCCTAATGGAATTCTAGAAGCCCAGAGAGTGAGTGGCCAAGATGGGGAAACCAGTCTCTTTTGAACAATACGTACTATTACGTGATATCTGATGCATAAAAAAGAGTGCCTGTAACTTGTGTAAAGTACAACAAATTAGCATCTGTAAAATCACCATCCATCTTAGAATCTTTGAATATCTAGATCAAGAGTAAACTTTTTCGGTGAGAGAACTGAGAGTAAATGTTTTAGTTTTTACTGGTCAAGAGGTCATTCATCTCTCTGCTAGAATGAAAGCGGCCACAGATTGAACGGCATGGCTGTGTTCCAATAAAATTTTATTCACAAAAACAAGCAGTGGGCTGGATTTGGCTCACAGGCTGGAGTTTGCTAACGCCTGATCTAGTTCAAAGACTCTGAAGGCTGAATTGTTGGCATCACAGATTTTCAGAAAGTTGGAATCATAGGTGATTTGACCCAAGGGATCCTACAACATTAGCCACAGACTATTTGAATCCCAGGATTCTAGAATGTCACACCAGAATCTTCGAGTGTTAGAAGTATAATAAAACTCCAGCTGTTAGATGTTACAATTTTGTAGATGATCTGAACGTTAATCAAGATATTCTAGCCCTGAGCTGTCCAATATGGTAGCCACTGGCCACACGAGGCTACTGAGCATTTAGAATGAGCTGGATCACTCATGCAGCTCAATATTAAAAAAACAAACAACCCAATCAAAAAGTGGGCAGAAGACCTAAATAGACATTTCTCCAAAGAAGACATACAGATGGCCAAGAAGCACATGAAAAGCTGCTCAACATCACTAATTATTAGAGAAATGCAAATCAAACTACAATGAGGTATCACCTCACACCAGTTAGAATGGGCTTCATCAGAAAAGCTACAAACAACAAATGCTGGAGCAGGTGTGGAGAAACGGGAACCCTCTTGCACTGTTGGTGGGAATATAAATTGATACAGCCACTATGGAGAACAGTATGGAGGTTCTTTAAAAAACTAAAAATAGAATCACCATATGACCCAGCAATCCCACTACTGGGCATGTACCCAGAGAAAACTATAATTCAAAAAGACACATGCACCCCAATGTTCACTGCAGCACTATTTACAATAGCCAGGTCATGGAAGCAACCTAAATGCCCATCGACAGACGAATAGATAAAGAAGATGTGGTACATATACACAATGGAATACTACTCAGCCATAAAAAGGAAAGAAATTGGGTCATTTGTAGATACGTGGATGGATCTAGAGACTATCATACAGAGTGAAGTAAGTCAGAAATAGAAAAACAAACATCGTATATTAACGCGTATATGTGAAACCTAGAAAAATGGTACAGATGAACTGGTTTGCAGGGCGGAAATTGAGACACAGACGTAGAGAACAAACGTATGGACACCAAGCGGGGAAAGTGACGGGTGGGGGTGGGATGAATTGGGAGATTGGGATTGACACGTATACACTAATATGTATAAAATGGATAACTAATAAGAACCTGATGTATAAAAAAATAAATTAAATTAAATTAAAAAAAAATAGATAAGCAGACACAGGAAGAAAAATGTTAAGTTGAAAGCAGAGATGAAAATAAACAAGACAACCAAACAACTGTATGAAAACAGAAATAGTGCAAAGAGGTAAAGAAAAAAGATTTATTATAATTAATAAATTATAATTAGAGAGTTAAAAGAATATATTGCATAAGAACCAGAGGAAAAAATGAGCTGGATCTGAGATGAAAGATGCTGTGATACACACCAGATTTTGAAGACTTGGCATGAAAAAAAAAAAGAATGCAAAATCTCTCAATAACTTTTTATACCAATCACATATTGAAATGACAGTGCTTGAAATATATTTTGTTCAGTAAAATATAGCACCAAAATTCATTTTACCTGATTCTTTTTATTTCTCTTTGCTTGTCTCTTGCTTATCTGCTGAAAAATGTAAAATCATGCATGTGGTTTGCATTATATTCCTATCAGACAACAAGAATTTGGAGTAATACCATCCTGGAGGTTGGAGATGGGGTGCTTGGGAAGGTCACATGGCACAGATGCAGGGCGGGAGTCTCTGACCCACCACGCCTTGGGGAGCCAGATCTGAGCAACAGGTGGGGCCGTGACAGGGGACTTGGTGGGGGGGCGGTGCAGAGGTAGGAACACCGCCAACTCAGCCAAACCCATCATTCCCTTCCTTTCCCTACCACTTCCTCTTTAGAACTTGTTGACCTAGCAGATTTCCCAGGCTCCAGATTTCACAATTGCCTGGCCCTTCAACCCACTTCCTTCCTGGGCAGCACTGATCAACACCAGGCTGAGGATGCCTTGAAGAAGACACCTGGATCCCACATGTTGGCCTCCAAGAGTTTCTAGAAGACCACTGTGGGACCCAGCTTCTGGGAAGCATCTTCTTTCCAAATCAGCATGAAGGAAAGACCCCACTGCCTGCAGCCCACTGCCCAAACCAGGAAAGCCAGAAGATGGCCAGGAACAGAGATGGAGCATAGGGGTGGGAAGTCAGGGAGGACTTCCTGGAGGAGGCTGCACCCTGAAGGAAGGTAGAATAGCGATAGGGGTGGTCTTTTAAAAACAGACCAAGCAGCTGGGAGACCAGGCAGGAGAAGGAGCAAGGATCCAAGTGGGAGGGGATGGAGGGCTTGGACCATGAAAGGCATGGGGTGGGAAGACGGTGGCGTCCAGCATGGGTCCCAAGTGCAGGCTTGGGTGACTATATGGACGGTAGGGCACCCCCTGGGTTGGGGAATGCAAAGGGAGGGGGAGGTTTGGGAGAAGATGCTGAGATCATTTTGGGCAAAGTAGGTACAGAGTCCACACCCTGAAGAGAGAGAGAGAACTGAAAGTATTGGGTGAAGTCACAAAAGTAGGAAGCCTGTTCAAGAGAACTCTAGAAAGCCAACATTTCAGGGCAGAGGAAGAAAGTCTGCAGAGGAGGCAGGGAAGGATCACACTGAGAGAGAGGATAATCAGCCGGCCTGGAACCAGCCAGGGAGGAGGCCCAAGCAGCTGGGAGGAGGGTGGAAGGAAGGATGTGGGCTGACCAGGTAGAAAGGATCGCCAGCATCTTTACAGAGGTTATCAGACCTGAAGGTAGCTGGGGCTCAGGTCTTCCCCCAACGATCTTGCTGCTAGAGGGTCTGCACAGGTACCAACATTTACTATCAAAAACCACACACAACCTCTTCTGGAAGTCCTGCAGAGCACCTGTCACTCTAGGTGCTCAGACAGCATCTTTAAATAAAAGTTGTCCCCAAGGCAGACATGAGAACACTGTAGTAGCAGGATTCAGCTATGTTTCCCATCAGAATTAGGCAAAATCCCAGCCCAGCGCCCCATGCTGGAGGCTGTTCCCTGGACCCAGCCAGCTCTTGAAAATAGGAGGGAGTCGATATCTATGTGGTCGTCGGATTCAGGGACCACCAGCTCTGTGTGGCTCCCTGGGCACTTGTAATGTGCCGGTCTGAATGGAGATATGCTGTGACTGTAACACACCCAGGATTTTGAAGACAGTACCAAAAAAAAAAAAAAAATGTAAAATGTAGCAGCCACTATGGAGAACAATATGGAGGTTCCTTTAAAAAACTCAAAATAGGGTTACCATATGACCCGGCAATCCCACTCCTGGGCATATATCCACAGAGAACTCTAATTAGAAAAGACACATGCACCCCAATGTTCATAACAGCACTATTGACAATAGCCAAGACATGGAAGCCACCTAAATGTCCATTGACAGAGGAATGGATGAAGAAGTTGTGGGACATATATACAATAGAATATTACTCAGCCATCAAAAAGAATGAAATGATGCCATTTGCAGCAACATGGATGGACCTAGAGATTATCATACTAAGTGAAGTAAGTCAGAGAAAGACAAATACCATATGATGTCACTTATATGTGGAATCTAAAAAAAATGATACAAATGAACTTATTTACAAAACAGAAATACTCACAGACGTAGAAAGCAAACTTATGGTTACCAGAGGAGATAGCGGGGTGAGGGGATAGATAAATTAGGAGTTTGGGATTAACATACACACACTACTATACATAAAATAGATAAACAACAAGGACCTGCTGTAGAGCACAGGAGGGAACTATACTCAGTATCTTGTAATAACCTATAATGGAAAAGAATCTGAAAAAAAACATATGTATAACTGTAACCCTTTGCTGTTCACCTGAAACTAACATAACATTGTAAATTAACTATACTTCAATTTAAAAAAGAATGTAAAAGACCTCATAATAATTTTTCACACTGATGACATGTCAAAATAAAAATATTTTCAATATATTGAGTTAAGCAAAATATATTATTGATTATATTATTATTTTATCAATTTATATTAGATATCTCTCTATATAGTAATATATAAATAGCACTAATATTACTATAATATATTCATACATATATACATTAATATAGTATTGATATATGTTATATATTTTGTTATATTACATATTTATAAACAAAATTATATAATATTATATACTACATAGATATTCATGTAACATATAATCATATAGTATATAATAAATTATTATAATATAGCATTCATATCACTGTTGTTAATATAACATATAATTGCATTACATTATTAAATATATTACTATTATTTCACCCTTTTCATTTAAATTTTTAACGTGGCTAGTAAAAAGTTTTAAACTACTTACGTGGCTCACATCATATTTCTGTTGGTCTGTACAATATTTCTAGCCAATGTGGACACGCACACAGACACACACACACAAAAAACACTAAGCAGGAATATTTCCAAGTCAGTTATAAACAACACAATATTTCAACATTTATTATTTTTTATTTTCATTTTTCAACTGGTGTGTACTAGCTTTTTTGAAAGTCCAAAGGTTACATGCTTTGTATGTTATATATGTACGAGTCTATTGATATAACATTCTTGAAAGGACCAAATCACAGAGATGGAGAGAGGATTCGTGGTTGCCAGGGGTTCGGGACGAGGCTAGGGAGGGTAGAAGGCAGTGAGAGTGGCTAGAAAGGGGTGTCACGAGGGATCCTGGCAGTGATGAAAATGACCTGCGCCTCGACCGTATTCACGTCATCTTGGTTGTGATATCGTAATGTCATTTTGCAAGATGTGCCTGTTGCAGGAAACAGGTCAAAGGTACCCAGGGTCACTCCGTTTTACTACCTACAACCCAACGGCATGAGAATTTAAATGAGGTCAAAATAAAATGTTTAATTTCTTTTTCAGCGCAAACAAAACAGCAGTTGACAATGTAAGACAGCAAATTCCCCTGGGACCCCATTCCCTGGAGGGGCCCAACCAATGTTTCCCAACCCTAGGTGTCTTCCTCACTGCTTGCTTTTTGCCATAACTATATAACATCTTTTTATTTAGTACTTTTTTTTTTAACCCAGTGAAGTAACATACTAACTTACTGTTTTTCTTTAAATCAACTCAATTCTAAAAGCTGAGATAGGTCCCTGGACTTTTGCTTTGTACTAAACAAGAATAACTTCTGAGATGCGAGTTACATTTTTCTTTTTTTGCCAACTCTCCATAAAATAAATATAGAACTCTTTTTTTCAAGGTTTGAATGTTTCTGTTTGTCTGGGTTCTACGTGTCTAACGTATTCACACTCTCTGCACACGAACGTGTTGTTCTATGGAAGGACTCCAGGTACATTGGTTGCTGTTTGTTTTCCAAAGTCCTTGGATGGAAAGAAAGGTTGGGGGTCCCTAGAAGGATGTGCTAATCTTGGAAATGAGGAGTGATGAGAAGGGTTCGCCTGGAAGAGGAAGGACAAGTCTGGGAACGATGGAAGGAACGAAGGCAAATTCACTCAACCACCACCCACCTCGCCAAGATCCAATAAGCAAAGTGAATGGACCGGAAGTTTGGTGGAGCGCCGGAAAGATGGTGGCCAGAGAGGCCTCCCCTTACACCTCCTGGCTCTTCAGGGCCGGGGTGTCCACCGTGGAGCACGTGTTGGACTTGCTGTCCCTGCCCACGGACTCTTCGGCCAACACACCCCGGATCCTGGAGGGGAGGGACTTGAGGAACCGGGTATGAAAGCCCTGGGCAGCGACCACGTAGATGATGGGGTTAATACAGCAGTTGATGTAAGCTACGGAGACACACAGGGCATCCAAACTGGACACGGATTTGAAGTTTGTCTTGTGGGAAAAAAACATCATCGTCCCTGTCACCTGGTAGGGCAGCCAAAAGACAAAAAAGCTGATCACCACTGCCACCACCACCTTGAGAGTCTTGGTGGAACGGGTGGCACTGCGGCTCCAAGCCCGGATCAGAAGGAAGGTGTAACAGACTATAAGTGTGACCAGCGGCCCCAGGAAGCCCATGACCAGCCGGATGATGGCCACGGCCCTCTCTATACCTGAACCGTCCTTACCATAGTCAAGCACACACGTTATCTTGGGTGGGAAGTATTCCACATGGACCTTACGATACATAAAGGAAGGTATGGTCAGCAGCAAAGCCAAGGCCCAGGCCACACCGCAGGCCGCCCAGGCCATGCGGGCCCCTCGATAGTTCTGGCACCAGATGGGATTAAACACCAGCAGGAAGCGGTCGGCGCTGATGGTGGCCAGAAGCAGGATGCTAGCATACATGTTGAGCAGGATAAGAGAAGGCAGAATTCCACAGGCAGCATCACCGAAGGACCAATGGTTGTGCAGGACAATGGATGCAAACAAGACAGGCAGCGCCAGACAGGAGAGGAGGTCAGCCACTGCCAGGTTGAAAAACCAGATGGCATTGATGGTTCGCTTAACCTCGGACCCCGTCACACAGACCACCAGGGTGTTGCCTGGCACTCCCACCAGGAAGACGACTGCAAAGATTACCAGGGCGATCACATCTGGAATATGCAGCCTGCGACTTTGGGAAGAGTCATCCACCGATATGTTGGGGTCGGTCCAGTTGCTATAATCGTAGTAATCAGAGGTGCTATTAGTCATGGAGTCCTGGGTGGAATCAGAGAAGCAGGGATGGTATAAGTCTGCAGACAGGTGGCAGGCGGGCCCATCAGAGCTACTCAAAGCCCATCACTCCACTTCTTTAAGTCTTAGGTTTCTCCCGAGGAAATGGGGATGCTGGGGGCTGAGAGCCAGCTGGGGTGTCATACCACTTATTAAAATGCTGAAAACCCTTCCATGTTAATGGGTCTCCGTGCCATCCTGCCACCTCCCCCTGAAGTCCCTGGACTTCCCCAGAGTCTAGCAACCGAATGGTTAAAGCCTAGGCCTGCTACAATACTGTGGTCACTATCCACTCTGGCCAGTACCCATGACACACTGCTTGTTAGACATCTTTAATGTCACCAACACACTGAGATGATATTACTGAGCAGGTAGTTCCCCCACCAACACCACCACCAGCAGTATCACCCCCTTTTGCTGCCTCCCACCCACTGAGGCAGCTCTGCGCTCTGCCTGGGAGCTACCCAGAGTCAGCAGTGTTTCAACAGGGCCTCATGAACTCAGGCATCAGGGGTAGACAGGGAGCATCAGTCATCAAGATACATAATATCTTTTTTTTAAGTTAATTCTGCACTTTAATACTTACAGGAGAATAAGCTAATAATCATACGAACATAAATCCAAAACTGATAGCCCAAGTCCTGAGCTATTCCCTAAGTTTTATTTTTCATTTACTTATTTTTCAAATTTTCATTGGAGTATAGGATATTTAACAATGTTGTGTTAGTTTCAGGTGTACAGCAAAGTGAAGATATACAATATCTTAATGAAATATTTTAAAGAATCAAGATGAATGCACCCCCCCCCCCCACCCCCGACCCCCAGAAAAAAAACACAGTGCAAAAAAATTCTAATTTTAAATGAAGGCAACCTGCTGCAGTTGTTTGTTTTACGGCCCTGCATTATTATGCAAGAGGAACCAGCCCACAGTTTTCATTCTCAGCTGGGCGGGGTTTTGCAGGCTGACAATGGCATGCAAACATTCAAGCAATGTGGGGCTTTATGTATAGTCATGGGGTTTTAGGAGGGGTTGTTTTGGGAAGGGGGTTGGTAAAGCTTTATTTACTTTTTCTACTTGGTTCAAACTATGGAAGGATATTTTCCTAAGTGTAGATAGGGGCACACATGTGTCCTTCTGCCCTGGGTACCAGGGTGGCTCAGCACGACACTAGGATCCAAATAGACATGTAACTTGCTAGAGGCAGGGCAGAAGGGATGAAAGGAATAGAGAAGGATATGAGTTCAAGAACAAAGGGTATCTTAGTGCACAGATTATGGCCTTTAATTACCACCTGGCATTCAAAGGAACCAGGGCTCCTCGGAGAAAGGCTGATTCCTGTTCTGGGACAGAAAATATACAAGATGAGCCCAGAACATCTCACACTAGAAAGTAAGAAAAAATGTTCAATAATGAGAGGGACATATCAAAGAGACAGCCTGAAAAAGCTCCCACTAGTCAAAAGATGGCACAATTTGAGTATATAATAATAAATAATAACTGTGATGCAATAATACTAATGCAAAACACTAAAGATCTACGAGTTCATAATGGTAATAAAAGCAAATAAACCCATTGGTCATATTTTTATTCTGGAAAGGGAATGAATCAAGCACTTATCCTGCCATTTCTGTACAGAGTATATTTCAGGGAAATAAAGAGTCAATGTGGGAGGGCCTTCTTTTTTTTTTTTTTTTTTATTTTTTTTTTTTTTTTTTTTTTTATTTTTTTCAGGCCCTGGGGCCCT
>NW_020175468.1:3598469-3604701 GCF_003031525.2 Neophocaena asiaeorientalis asiaeorientalis
GGCAGGCGGACTCTCAACCACTGTGCCACCAGGGAAGCCCAGGGAGGGCCTTCTTTAGAGAAGAATCTAAAAATATTACTTGCAGAAGGAATGATAGACTTAAGGAAACATGGATCTGGATGACAATCAACAACACCTAATAAAACCACCAGGTGAAAAACAGACAGGAACTTTATAATAAATAGGTTGAGCTGGCACCGCAAACCCTCCATTCAGCCTCAGCACCTTGAGAAGACAGACAAGTAGACATTTGCTCTATCTGATGTGATGCAGTAGGAAGGATACGGCACCACCTATGAAGTAATTTTTGCAAAAAAAAAAAAATAAAAGAAGAAGGTCAATCTAATCAAGATTCTAGATCTAAAACTGCCAGTTTACAGGAAAAGCAGAGGAAAGAGGAACACGATAACTCACACCACAGGATCAAAATCAGCCCCATCGCAATTCAGGAAACGCTACAGATCAAATGGTCTTGTTACTCTCACAAATAAATGACGTTTTTAAAACGGAAGGGGAGGGACTTCCCCGGCGGTCCAGTGGCTAAGACTCAGTGCTGCCAATGCAGGGAGCACAGGTTCAATCCCTGGTTGGGGAACTAAGATCCTACATGTCGTGCAGCGCGGCCAAAAGATTAAAAGAAGGGGGCAGGGTAGGGAATGGGAAGTGTCATGGATTAAAAGAGGTTTAAGAAGCATATCAAGCAAAGGCAAAATGGAGACCTTGGTTGGATCCAATTGGAATAATCATATGGGAAAGAAGATATTTTAGAGACAACCTGGGAGATTTAAAGATGGACCGGATAGGGCTTCCCTGGTGGCGCAGTGGCTGAGAGTCTACTTGCCGATGCAGGGGACACGGGTTTGTGCCCCGGTCCGGGAAGATCCCACATACCGCGGAGCGGCTGGGCCTGTGAGCCACGGCCGCTGAGCCTGCGCATCCGGAGCCTGTGCTCCGCAACGGGAGAGGCCACAACAGTGAGAGGCCCGCGTACCGCAAAAAAGATAAATAAATAAAAAATAATAATAAGAGCTGGATTTTTAGGGCACCTAAATTTGCAGGCTGAGGTTGATACCCACTAAACACCCAGCTCGTGGATTAAATAAGATGAAAAATGTTTAAGCACTTGGCAAAATGCCTGGTACACTATAGGGAGACGAGAAATGGCAATGCTCTTATTATTTATCGACCTTACAATTACTGAAGAACTCAGATCTTTCTCTGAACAACTGTTTTTTTGTTTGTTTTTTTTTTGTTTTTTTTGAACAACTGTTTTTTATTTCCAGTTCCTTTATGTTACCCTAAGGTCAACTGGGTCAATCGGGCTGATGGTCCAGGGTACTTGCTGGTAGAGCCATAGCAGTGATTAAATTATTCAGAGGGAAAATGTCAGTGTCAACTGATGAGTGGATGAACAGGGTATGCTATACCCATGCCGTGGAATATTATTTAGCCATAAAAAGAGATGAAGTATTGATGCAAGCTACAACGTGGATGAAGCTTGTAAACATTATGGTGAGTGAAAGAAGTCAGACGCAAAAGGTCACATATCGTATGCTTCCACTTACATGAGGTGTCCAGAATAGGCAAATCCATAGAGATGGGGAACGCGCTAGTCATTGCCAGGGACTGGGGAAAGGGAATCAGGGAGGGAATGCTTAATGGGTACAGGGTTTCTTTTGAGGGTGGTTAAAAGGTTCTGGAAATAGATAAAGATAGTGATGAGACAACATCTTGAATGTACTAAATGTCACTGAATGGTACACTTTAAAATGGTGAATTAGTGTGTATGGCTGATTCATTTCGTTGTGCAGTAGAGGCTAACACAACATTGCAAAGCAACCATACTCCAATAAAAATTAATATAAATAAATAAATAAATAAAATGGTGAATTGTATGTTACGTGAATTATACTCAATTAAAATTAAAATACCAGTGTCAGAAAGACAAGAAATGAATGGGGACGAAAGACCCAGGACAACCCAATGTCATGTGACATCCTGGACCAGAGTCTGGAGCAGGAAAAACAAATTCACTCTAAAGGGCATTATTTGGACAATTGAGCAAGTCTGAATATGATCTAGCATTAGACCATTTGCATATAGATAATAGTATCTCACCAAACAGTAAATTTCTTGACGTTGATCATTGTGCTGTGCTCGTGTAAATGAATGTCCTTGTTCTTGAGAAGGAGACACCGAGACATTGGGGGGGCAAAGGACACGATGCCTGTAACTTACTTTCAACTGGTTCAGGAAAAAAAGACAGTAGATGATAGATAGATAGATAGATAGATAGATAGATAGATAGATAGATGATAGATAGATAGATGATAGATAGACAAAGCAAACTTGGAGAATCTGGATAAAGAGTATATGGAAGTTCTTTGTATTATTCTTGTAATTTTTCTATAAGTGTGAAAATGTTTCAAAAAAGTTAAAATTGTTGAATTGTTTCCCTTGATAACGAGCCCCTGCCCTGAGCCACCCACCTGTACCATCCCCACTCCCAGAACCCTGGACTCCCATTTTTCTACTTTGGGACCCCCACCCCCAGTTCCCATGCTCGGATCACTAAAGTGTTAATGCCGGGCATGGTAAGAGGCCCCAGACCCTGCTCAGGGGGGGCTCTGCCCCTTAGCAGTATGTTAAATATTTTAAATGTCCACCTCAGACATGATACATGAAGTTAACTTTTGTCCCTGCTCGTTTCACAAGCTCTCGGCCATGCTTAGCTGCAGAATAAGCCAGACCTCAAAACGGGGAGCCTCCCCACCCCCTGCTCTCACGCTCACCGTTACTCCCTCTCATCAGCTGACAAAGTTCCTTTTCTGGAATGAACTCACGAGGCCCCTTCCTCTCACTGACTTCACGAGTGCAGAAAAAAGATGCTAACTCTAACCCTTTGTGATTTCTAGGATGCTCCGGATAAAAAAGGCTTGCAAAGATTTGCCATTGCAGCATAATTACAAAGACTAGAAATAGCTGAAGCGTCCAGCAAGAGGGGACTGACTAAATGAATGACGGCAAATCCAGGCAAAATAGTACTATGCAACCGCCGAAAGAATGAGGAAGTTTACGTAAGGATGTGTGTGGAAAGAGCTCCAAGATCTATGGTGAAATAGAAAAAGTAAGAACTGAACAGTGTATGAAGCACACTACCTACGAAAGAGGAATCTCTCTCTCTCTCTCACTCTCTCAGTTTTTCTCTCTCTCTCCCTTCCCTCCCCCCTGCTCCCTCCCCTCTGTCTCTATCATTCTATCTCTCTGTGTGTGTATGTGTGTGTGTGTTTGCTTGTGTATGTACAGACTAGTTCCAGAAGCAGACAGAGGAAATCTGTAACAGTGGTTCCCCCTGGGGAGGGGAAGTAGTGGGTTGGAGGCAAGCATTGGAAGGAAGATTTTACCGTACATGCTTTTGTTCTTCTTATATGTAGAGCCATACCAGTGAATGCACCGTCCTTTCCCCCCAAAATGGATGTTATATAGACTATACAAAAGAATTCATGGTTCTACCATTCTAGGAGTCTAGGAAAGATTCTAATAATATTTCTTCATTGCACAAATATTAACAGGCTAGGGGATTTGTTCCTGACATACCTGGCACCTGCCCTTGGAGAGGTTATGGTCTACTGGGAGAGAGAAATTAATCCCCAGGGATGGTAACTGAGTATGTTCAATGGAGAATCCAGCCTGGTGTGGGACCAGGAGAAGGGTCTTGGTGAAATAAAACCACAGCACCGTTCAACAGAATTTTCCGTACTGATGGAAATATTCCAGATGTGCACCTTCCAAGATGGTAGCCACCAGTCACCTGTGGCTGTTGAGTGCATGAAATGTGGCAGATGTGTCTGGGAACTGAACTTTTACTTTTCTGTCATTTTAATTAAATGACCAGCCACATGTGGCTGGTGACTACCGTCTTGGACAGCACAGGTCTGGGGCTCCTAAGTGATTCCTATGTGCCGGGCGCTGTTCTCCGTGCTTCCCAGGTGTTAGTTCGTCAATTCCCTAAGCACAGTATTTATGCCACAACAACCCCTAGGGCAGGGTACTCTTATTGTTCCTAAGTTCACAGGCTCATTTCAAGAGCCCTTGTCTGTTGTGTGGAGAAATGGCTCCTGATCAGAAGCTAAGAAGAGGAGGTTGGGATTGTCTAGCTGCGGTGAGGGATGACGGTGGCTTGCACTAGGGTGGTGGCAGTGAGGAGTCATGAATGAATAGGAGGAGAACAGGGTGAAGAAGATGCTTAGGAGAAAAGAGCTCAGAATTGCCAAGCTCTGTTCTAAGTCCTTTTCACATATCAGCTCGCTTATTTATTTATTTAGGCCATGTGGCATGCGGGTTCTTAGTTCCCCAACTAGGAATCGAACCTGCGCACCTTGCAGTGGAAGCGTGGAGTCTTAACCACTGGACCGCCAGGGAAGTCCTATGTATCGTCTCATTTAATCCACAGGACAACCCTATGAGCATTGTTGCCATTGCAACACCCATTTTACAGATGAGAAAACTGAGGCTACAGAGAGCTTAAGAGACCTTTCCTAGTCCTCGCAGTTAGCAAGTGGCAGAGGTAGGAGAGAACTTCTGAGAGTCCAACTCCAGAACCCTCTCTGAGAGGCTACCAGATCTCAAGTGTATTGGGAGTGAGGGGCATGCATTCAAGGCAAAAGGCCACAAGGTAACAGGGAGGAGCGTCCACACACCAGAAAAATGAACGAACGTCAGTGTGGCTGGCAGGTAGCCAAGACGAGGTTGGAGGAGCCACAGATGCCATGTTAAAGGATATGCATTTTATCCTGGGGTAATGGGGAGCCATGGATGGTCTTGGAGCTGAGGAGGGACTAGATGAGAGTTTCTCTTTAGAAAGATCCCTCTGGCTGCTGTGAGGAGGTAAGACTAGAGGCAAGAGGACCAGAGAGGAGGCAGGGGCAGGGACCCAGGCCAGCGAAGATGGTGGCTTGGATGGGGGTGATGCCCAGGGGAGGAAGAAAAGTGGAAAGACTTAAGAGGCATGACAGGGGACTTCCCTGGTGGTTCCGTGGTTAAGACTCCCCGCTCCCAATGCAGGGTGCCTGGGTTCGATCCCGGGTCAGGGAACTAGATCCCGCATGCATGATACAACTAAGACCCAGCACAGCTAAATAAATAAAAAATAAATAAAATTTTTTTTTAAAAAAGGAGGCATGACATGGCTACAGTCATCAGCTGCTGGGTGGTAAACTCTGCCCCAGCCCCTTCCCTCCCTCACTGGGCTTCAGTCTCGCCATCCTCACAGCAGGAAAGTCCTGCCAACTGTCCCCTCCATTACAGTGGAAACAACAGACTCACTTAGGAATGCTGTCAGAGCTAGTAAATACGAAGAAGGCACAGTTTGCTTTTTTTTCCGGAATATCCCTCTCCCTGTTCCTACATGGACACACGTCTTTAAACAATCCACCCACAGAACCACTTGAAACCATTATAGCATCCTCTGAGACATGGGATACAAGGGTGGAGGTGAGCATCTCGACTGAGATTTACCTTGTTGAGTTTGCAATCTTTGTGACTCAACATCCCTGAGCACGAAGAAACATAAGCCCTTGCATTTTAAAAACCACGAGAAAAAGACAAGCCTTCAGATCCTTTGAGGATGCAATGAACTGCCTTTCAGGTTGGCAAAAATAAAAAAGTTCCATATAACTATGCAGATGGGACTCTAGACAAGTAGATACTCTCATGCTCTGTAGATGAGGAATGTAAATTGGTACAAATTTTGTCAATATCTGTTAAAGTAAAAATTGCCCATGCCTTGGATTCAGCATTTGCAGTTCTGGAAACCCAGATGTGGGTCCAAAGATGTAATTTGGGTTTTGTTTTGGTTTGGTTTGGTTTTGCCACGCGGTTTGTGGGATCTTAGCTCCCTGACCAGGGATCTAACACCAGCCCTCAGCAGTGAAAGCACCGAGTTTTAACCACTGGACCACCAGGGAATTCCCTAATTTTGGTTTTAAAGACAAAGTATTGGACAGCCTAAATCTCCTTTGATAAGAGATGAAAACTCCCACTGGCATATCACACAGCTGATAAAAGGAAAAAGGCAATTTCCCTGAAATACATGGGGATGATACCTTCCTCACAGATGGTTTAAGTCAAAATTCATAAATGTCAAGTGCCTAGCACAGTGCCTGGCATGCAGTAGGTGCTCAATAAATGCTGGGCAATAATATAATATGTTATTCATGAAAGGAAAAAAAAA
>NW_020175468.1:3604868-3615859 GCF_003031525.2 Neophocaena asiaeorientalis asiaeorientalis
ACTTCCCTTGATAGGGTGGGTGGGGGAGAAAGGATAGACACGTCACAAGCATTGAGGGCCAACTGTATGCCAGGCACTGCTGTAAGAGCTTTCTGTGTATTATCTCATTTAATTCTCTCCACGACCCTATGATGTAGATTCCTCTCTGTAGGGTTACTATCCCCATCTTCGCGGTAAAGAGAAGGAGGTTCAGAAAGACGGGTCTCGTCGGCTATTACACAGGAAAGGCAGGGTTTGAACCCCATTTCAGTATGACCCTCGTGTCAAACTACTCCTTACTTTGTTCCCTACGCTGCCCTGGAGCACCTGTAGACTGTTTCCAGAAGGATCCACCACAAACCGGTGCCCACCGTTGCCTCTGGGGGAAGCTACAATGAATCTGAAGCTCTGGGGAGGGAAGGGAGTTTCATGGAATACCCTTTAGGGATTTGGAGCTATTTAACAGAAAGAAAAAGAAAAAGTCGAAGCTAATTGTGGGCCCTATAATCCCTTGACAATCTAACTCTTTAGCTGCCTCCCAGACCTGGAGTGGGAGAGTCTGAGATGAGGGAGAGGGGAGAAGGCGGGGGCTGGGGGCTGGAGATCCAGCACCAGGAGGAGGGGGAAGGAAAGGGGGAGAGGTAGCAAGAAGGGGTGAGTGGGGCGAGCAGACGGAGCCCAGAAGGGAGAGCGCACAGGTAGAGGGTGTCTGCCCCCCACTCCCCCCGCCAAGACTTACCATATTCGGGTTTCTCCCAGGTTCTCCGCTAATCAAAGGTTCCCTCCCGCCTGAGGGCTGTGGTTTTTAAAGTCCCAAGTGAGTCTGCAGAGAGGCGGAGAGGAAATGACCCATCTTTCCCCTCTGGAGTTCTCATTGGTCTAGGGCTCCTTCCGCGGGGCACACACCCAGAGAGAACTGATCACCTCCTCCCAGCCACAGGAAGGAGGCAGGGGTTCTGAAACCTGAGGAAGTTCCAGGTCCCAGGAGGGAGGAAGCCAGAGGAAAGAGACCCCCCACCCCATCTAGGCTCAGCCCCTCTCCAGGCCTTGGTTTGCCCCATTTGAGATGACATCTCCCTTTCCTTCTATGGCCCCAGGTAGCAGTGGAAAATCTCAGGGGTCCAACTGGCTTAAACCTGGGAAACAGGGATTGTGAGACCCAGCCTCCCAACCAGGTTGCATTGAGGCCCAGAGAGGCAAAGCAGGTCTGTGAAGGTGACCCAGCACTTGGGGACTGTTCCATCTTCCTCCCTAGAGTTTTGAAGTTGGCACACACACACCCAGAGCCACCACCATCCTTTCCAGCCCCATTCTGGGTTCTTGTGGAAACACGCTGGAGTCTGGGGCAGGGAAGGATTCTACCTGATTTAGTTTCTTATTGCTGCTGTAACAAATCGCCATAAACTGAGTAGCTTAAAACAACAAAAATGTATCCTTTCACAGTTCTAGAGGCCAGAAATCTGAAGTCAAAAGGTCGCCAAGGCCACACTTCCTCTATAGGCTCCAGAGCAGAATCTGTTCCTGCCTCTTCCAGTTCTGGTCTCCGCCAGCATTCCTTGGCTTGTGGCCACATCACTCCAATCTCTGCCTCTACGGTCACATCTCCTTCCCTCCTACTGTGTGTCTCAAATCTCCCTCTGCCTCCCTCATTTAAGGACCCTTGTGATTACATTTAAGGACCCCCTAGATAATCCAGGATAATCTCCCATTTCAAGATCCTTAATTTACCTGCAAAGTCCTTTTTCCTACATAAAGTCACGCCCTGGGTTCCAGGAATTAGGATGCAGACATCACTGGGAACCATTCTTCAGTCTACCACAATGAGCATGATTATTACGACAGGTGCAGAAACAGGTTCATTTTTCCCATGCTTGTCTGCAACTCTCCTGTAGACCACCCACATCATTCCTCCACAAATAGTATTTTTCTCCAGCAAGCTTCAGTTTGTGAAGATCTAGCTTTCTTTTTATTGCAAAGATGATCCATGCACCTTGTAAACATTTGAACAATCCAGAAATGCCCTCCTCATCCCCACCCCCCAAAAAAAGCATTGAAAAATCCCCTGACTGCTAACCTTCTGAAACTCCTATTAGAATACAGTTTGGAGTGTATTCACCCAGACTTTTACAAATGTGGTGTTTGTGTTTGGGAATGGATATGTGAGTGCACGATGTTCGGCAAGTTTCTGTTCTACTAAATGAAGCCATGTGTTGTGGACGTGACTCGGGGAGGATTTTGAAGGTCTAGTTGTGGCGATTTGGTGCTGGTAGGAATGCGTGGTTGTTATACCAACCCTGACCTCAAGAGGGCGTCTGAGGCACTTCCCTGGTAGCGCAGTGGTTAAGAATCCTCCTGCCAATGCAGGGCACACAGGTTCCAGCCGTGGTCCGGGAAGATCCCACATGCCGCGGAGTGACTAAGCCTGAGCGCCACAACTACTGAGCCCACGCGCCTAGAGCCTGTGCTTCGCAACAAAGATAAGCCACCGCAACGAGAAGCCCACGAACCACAACAAAGAATAGCCCCTGCTCACCCTCAAGTAGAGAAAACCGGGACGCAGCAATGAAGACCCAATGCAGCCAAAACTTAATTAATTAAAAAAATAAAAAAAGAGGGTCCCTGAGCTGTGGGAGACTCAGGAGACAAGGTCACACCCGCTTGATTTTTTTAAGATTTTTGGACCAAAGTTGTGCATTGCCTTCAAATCTTGAGTTCTTAACATTTTCTATGTCCTGGACCTTTAGCAAAGTTATGAACTGCCTCCCAGAATAATTCCTATAACTTTTTATGTTGATGTAATTTCAAATTTAAAGGGAAGTGGCTGGGATAGTAAAAGCAGAAAGGAAATGTGATACAACACCTTATATAAGGCACCATCTTCATTCACATTTCATCAATTGTTCCAGTAATGTGTTTTTATCACTATTTTTTCAGAACAATGTTTCTGTAAGTACATTTAAGCACCTCGTGTTTTTGTAACAGCATTGTAAGTCCACTGTTAGTTTGAAACCTGTTTATTTGATCACTTCCATGTTGGTGGAACTTTAGGTTGTTTCCAATATTTTTGTCCATATCACAATAAGCACCCTTGCACATACATCCTGGTGCCTGTGTACGAGGACTCATTGCAGATAACTCTCTAGAAATGGACTTGCAGGGCAGAGGGGGTACATACATCGTTCTCAGTATTAGCAACCTTTATGCTGGTGTCTCTTCATCCTCTTCCTCAAGACCCGACCTGGGCGGCTCAATACAGCAGCCACCAGCCACATGCAGCTACTGAGTAACTGAAATGTGGTGAGTCCAACTTGAGATGTGCCCTCCCTGAGTATAACACACACACCAGATTTCCAAGACTTACTGGAAAAAAAAAAAAAAAAGATTGTAAAACATCTCAACAATTTTTATATTGTATTACATGTTCAAATAATAAAATTTTGGAGAAATTGTGTTAAGTATAATATATTATTAATTACAGTTGACGCCCGAGGAGGTTAGGGGCACTGACCCCCATGTGGTCGAAAATCTTAGTACTGCTCTCTCTGCCTCAAAAACAAAAAGGAATTGATAAATGACTCACCCAAGGGCAGGAAGTGGAAACAGTTTGGATAGAATCAGGACTCAAACTCTAGTTCTTTTGATTCCACATATTGTGATCTCTAATCGAACACAAACTTTTCCACACACTTAGTTAATTTAAAAATCTGTAAAATGAAAGTACAGGTACTATATCTATTGGGAAAAAACCCGCGTGTAAGTGGATCTGCCCAGTTCAAAGCCATGTTGTTCAAGGGTCAACTATATATTATTGTTATTGTTACATATTAAAGATCATTATATAAAATAGATAACTAATGGGAACTTACTGTACAGCACAGGGAACTCTACTCAGTACTCTGTAATGACCTATATGGGAAAAGAATCTAAAAAATAGTGGATAGATGTATATGTATAACTGATTCACTTTGCTGTACACCTGAAACTAACACAACATTGTAAATCAACTACAACCCTGCATCGTCAGGCGGACTCTCAACCACTGCGCCACCAGGGAAGCCCCAATAAAATTTTTTTAAATAATTAAAAAAATTTTAAAACATCATTATATGTTACAATATAACTACATAATATTAACATCTTACTATGACTATAATATATTAATATATGTTTATATTGTTGATATTAATCTAAAGTACAATTATATTATTAAATATGTTATTATTTCATTTGTTTCTTTTCTAACACAGCCACTTGAAAAATTAACATTACCTATGAGGCTTGCATTTATGGCTTACATTATATTTCTATAGGATAGGGACTTCCCTGGTGGCGCAGTGGTTAAGAATCCGCCTGCCAATGAAGGGGAAATGGGTTCGATACCTAGTCCAGGAAGATCCCACATGCCGCGGATCACCTAAGCCCGTGCGCCACATCTACTGAGCCTGCACTCTAGAGACCGTGAGCCACGACTACTGAGCCCGCGCACCACAACTACTGAAGCCTGCACGCGTAGAGCCCGTGCTCTGCAACAAAGAGAAGCCACTGCCATGAGAAGCCCGCGCACCGCAACGAAGAGTAGCCCCCGCTCGCCGCAAGTACAGAAAGCTGAAGCACAGCAACGAAGACCCAACACAGCCAAAAATAAATAAATAAAATAAATAAATTTAAAATATATATTTCTATAGGATAGCGCTCTTCTGGAGCCACCATTAGCCCAGCCAAAACCTTTGTGAAGTATAAAGAGGTGCCCTTTCCAGACAGCGCTTCATGCCAGGGCACACACACAATTTGACCAGGGGACCCATCTCTGACTATTCCCCTTAAGTTCATTTCTCTCTCACAAACCAGTGTAACTCATGGCTTCCACTGTGGGGTCTAAGGTGGCTGTGCTGGCTCTCACCTCATCTGAGCAGGAAGGGAAAAAAGAGGATGGGGCACAGATGCCCAAACCTTCTAAGGATGAGACTCAGAAGTGGTACCCTTGGCCTCCCATTCACAGCCCATTGCCTGAAACATGGTCACCTGACCACTGCAAGGGAGGCTGAAAAACCTGGTCTTGAGCTGGATGTTCCTGTGTCCTGTTAAAACTCTATTCCAGTGGGCAAATGGGAAAATACATCCAGAGGACAGAAGTCAGATCAGCATCAGGAAGGGCTGCTTTAATTTAAGAAACATGGCATCTACTGAAACTAAATACACACCTAACCTATGACCCAGCAATCCCACTACTAGGTATTTACCTGATAGAGAACCCAACATGTGTCCAGCAAAATAATGTACTAGAGTGTTCATAGAAGCTTTATTCATAATAACCAACAACTGGAATCCAATCTAAAAGTATCCAATCAGCTGTAGAATGGATAAATACATTGTACATTCATACAATGGAATACTATATAGCAGCAGAGAAGAATACAAAAACTAATATTTAAAAAACCTAGGAAAAGGGCTTCCCTGGTGGCGCAGTGGTTGGGAGTCCGCCTGCCGATGCAGGGGACACGGGTTCGTGCCCCGGTCCGGGAAAATCTCACATGCCGCGGAGCGGCTGGGCCCGTGAGCCATGGCCGCTGAGCCTGCGCGTCCGGAGCCTGTGCTCCGCAACGGGAGAGGCCACAGCAGTGAGAGGCCCGCGTACCGCAAAAAAAAAATAAATAAAAATAAAACAAAACTAGGGGACTTCCCTGGCATTCCAGTGGTTAAGACTTCATGCTCCCAATGCAGGGCGTGCGGATTCGATCCCCGGTCAGGGAACTAAGATCCTGCATGCCACACAGGGTGGCCAAAAGAAAAGAAAAGAAAAGAAAAGTAGAAAACTAATATATGCAACAAACAACATGGCTGAATCTCAGAGTGATTCTGCTGCATGAAAGAAGCCAGACACTGATGTGTACATACTGTATAATTCTGTTTACATGAGGTCAACAGCAGACAAAACCAGGCTTTGGTGTCATAATCCAGGATAGAGGTTATTTTCGAGGGGTAGAAATGGTAAGGGGCACTGGAGCAGAGAGGAATCTGGGGGCTAGAAACATTCTTTTTCTTGATCAGGTTGTTGGTCCCACAGAGACATTCAACTGTGAAAATTCCTTAAGCTGCCCCTTTATGGTTTGTGAACTTTTCTGTCTGTGTCTTATATTTCAATGAAAGGTTTTTTCTTTTAATATTTATTATTTTGGCTGCGCCGGGTCTTAGTTGCGGCATGAGAACTCTTAGTTTGCAGCACGCATGCGAGATCTAGTTCCCCGATCAGGGATCGAACCCCGGGGCCCCTGCGTTGCGAGCACGGAGTCTTACCCACTGGACCACCAGGGAAGTCCCAGGTTGTTTTTTTTTTTAAGTAGCCCCGAGAGGCTTAAAATTTACACAACGGAAAGGGAAAGCAGAAAAGGATTGTGACCAAGTGGCATATAGACTCGTGGTTTTGTGACCTCAGGTCCCTAGGATCGTTCAGAGTTGACCCCATGTGGAGGGGCAGGACTGAGTAGGGGGCTGCAGCCACCACACCCCAAGGAGGTATAGCTGTGGTCAGCCACCAGCCTGCCAGCAGCCACAGGAAGCCCAGAGCCATTCAGATGTTAGCAATCCATGCCAAAGCTCTCAGCTGTGGGCACAGTGGCTTCTGAGGCAGGATGTGAATTAACAGCAGCAGGTCCACACAGGCTTCTGATCCTGGCTAGACGGGCTCACCAGAACTTTCGGCACTGTGGAATTTGAGACACAGGAGGTGGCAGTAAGCACCACGGGGAGACTGGGAGGAAAACTCTGAAGGATGCATCAAGGAGAGGGCCTGTCAAACGCTGGCGGAAAACACCACCACCAGCAATAATAATAATAGTAATAGCCAACGCTCATCAAGCCATTGCCTGGTACCAGGGGCTGTTCTAAGCATTTCACAATAAGCTGAACAGATTAAGATACAAAGTGCTGGGGCTTCCCTGGTGGTGCAGTGGTTATGAATTCACCTGCCAACGCAGGGGACATAGGTTCGAGCCCTGGTCCAGGAAGATCCCACATGCCGCGGGGCAACAAAGCCCGTGCGCCACAACTACCGAGCCCACGAACCTAGAGCCCGTGCTCCGCAACAAAAGAAGCCACTGCAACGAGAAGCCTGCACACCGCAATGAAGAGTAGCGCCCGCTCACCGCAACTAGAGAAAGCCCGCACGCAGCAACAAAGACCCAATGCCGCCAAAAATAAATAAATTAAATAAAGAAATTATTTTTAAAAAGAAATATGTATGTGACACCATCACTACAATCAATTTAACTAACATTTCCATAATACCCAGAAATTTCTCTGTGGCTTTTTGTAATCTATCTCTCGCTCCCTCCACTTTCATTTTCAGGAAACCACTGATCTTCCTGTCACTATACATTACTTTATATTTTCTAGAACTTCATACTGATGGAAACGTACAGTATGAAGATTTTTTTTTTTGACCCGGCTTCTTTCACTCAGTAAAATGCTCTGGAGTTTCATCATGTCATTGCAGGTACCAGGAGTTTATACCTTTTTCTTTCTAACTTTCCATTGTACGGTGTGGTAGACAGAATAATGGTCCCTGGGTTCTTCATGCCTATGTGACTGACCCCCAATGAAAACCCTGGACACGGAGGCTCAGGTGAGCTACCTGATTGGTAGTACTCCATGTGTGTCATCACATGACGTACTGGAAAGAAATAAGTACTGTCCTATGACTCCACTGGGAGAGACCACTGGAAGCTTGTGCCTGGTCTCTCCTGGATTCTGCCCTGTGCACCTTTTACCTTTGCCGATTTTAATCTCTAGGCTTTTACTGTAATATACCATAAACATGATTATGACAGCCTCTCTGAGTTCTGCGAGCCCTTCTAGTAAGTCTCTAAACCTGAGAGTTGTCTTGGAGACCCCCAACACACCTGTCTAGGTGTTTCTCAGTTTACACCTCTCAGAATTCCAGCGACTTCATCTCCGTTTGGTCTCTATCTCAATCTCCATTTCCATTTCCCAAACCCACATATTATCCATCTCCCAGGTCTTTCCTTGTCTCATTTTTCCTGT
Source organism: Neophocaena asiaeorientalis asiaeorientalis (assembly GCF_003031525.2). Lineage (NCBI taxonomy): Eukaryota > Metazoa > Chordata > Mammalia > Artiodactyla > Phocoenidae > Neophocaena > Neophocaena asiaeorientalis. The sequence goes on from NW_020175468.1 coordinate 3,612,888, forward strand.
CTCTCCCTCTTCTCCATTTCCTTACAACATCTGCTGTTTCTGTCTATCAATTTGACAGCCAGAATTAGAGCTGCCTCTTCTCTCTTGACGAAAACCACACTTTGATTATTTTTATCACAGTAAAGTGGGAATTTTAGGACATCAGAAAACAGAATAGATAACAAGAAACACTCTCTCCTTGTTCCCTATCCAACTCAGTGCCAAGCACTTCCTAGGTGTTTACCATCATTGCTCCCATCCTCTGCCAGAAAGTGGAAATCATCCACAGTCCTGAGCCCCAGGCTTCCTGGGCAGTGGGGACAGACAACAAAAAGATTTCTCATCCTCTGAGCAATGCTCTGAAAGAGGACTGGCTGACAAAGTGTTAAAATGTTCCAAGACCTTTATTGTCACACTAAGAGAAGAAATGAAGAACCCGTGGTGTATCAGTGAACTACGGCTCTTGTTACAGACTGAATGTTTTTGTCCCCTCCAAAATTCGTATGTTGAAACATAATCCCGAATGTGATGGAATTAGGAGGTAGGGCCTTTGGGGTGATTAGGTGATGAGAGTGGAGCTCTCATGAATAGGATTAGTGCCTTTATAAAAGAGACCCCAGAGAGCTCTCTGACTCTTTCTGCCATGTGAGGACACAGCAAGAAGGCAACTGTCTACAAACCAGGGAGTGATCTCTCACCAGACACAGAATCTGTTGGCATCTTGAACCTGGACTTCCCAGCCTCCAGAACTATAAGAAATAAATATTTGTTGTTTAAGCCACCCAGTCTATGGTAATTTGTTACAGAAGCCCAAATGGACAAAGACAGCTATGTAACAAATATCTCCCAATATTAATGGTTTAAAACAATAACTTTTCTTGTTGCTCACAGATCCATGGGTCAGCTGAATGGTTCTTTTGGTCTTGGATGACCTAACCCATGCATCTGAAGTCAGCTGTGGGTTGGGTAGGTGGCCCTGTTTCCGGGAGTTGGATGGGTGCCTGTGGTCTTCTTGGTGCAGGCTCTCATCCTCCAGCAGGTTAGCCCAGGCTTATTCCCATGGCATTGGAAACTTTCCAAGGAAGCAAACGGAAGACACAAAGACTCTCAAGACCTAGACTCAGAACTAACACAACATCACATCTGCCACATTCTATTGGTCAAGGCTAGCCCAAATTCAAGGGGTGGGGAAACTGATGTTACCCCTTGAAAGGAGGAGCTACAAAGTCAAATGCAAAGGGTGTAAGTGGGGAGATTTGTGGCCACTTTTTACTTTTGACACTAGTGGGCAATGGTGATTCTATTCTGTTATAAAGAGAAAGCAAGCCCAATTTCTAGTCCAAAATGGTGTCTTTCACAGAGGATCTGCAGAATGTGTGACTCGTGTTTCAGAGCAGGAAACAACCCATTTGTGACAGTCCTCAGAGACGGTCTCAAATACTGTGGCTCTCCTGGGCACATGGTAGGGTTCCACCTATTGGAGGTTTGGCGGGGCCGTGTGACTTTCCCTGCCCAGTGAAACATGAGAAGAAGGAATATGTACCACTTCAGCCTGCAAATTCTAAGAACTAGTCCACGCTTGACCATATTTTTAATTTTCCCTTGGCCAGTCGGATGCTGGCTGGGGCTGTACTTGTCTGAAGGCTTGGCTGGCTGGATGTCCCAGGGGGCTTACTCACATGACTGACAGTTGATTCTGGCTGTCAAGTGGGAGCACAGCCAGGATTTTAAACCAGAGTGTCTGCACGTGGGCTCTCCATATGGTTTGGGCTAAGAAGCAAAATAAACAGTGAAATGAAACAGTTCAGAGTCAGATGGCCTGGATTTTCATCTTCCCACCCACTCATCCCCCCAACACACACACTCACTGCTCTGCAAATTACTATTTAACCTCTCTGAGGCAAAATATTAATATCCATGCCATTCGTATCGCCCTTACTGGATGCTCATACTTTGGTTCTCAGGTTCAGGTTTGAACACAACGTCCAGGCCCTTTCCCCACCCCCCCCTCCCCCCCGCCATGGTGGCCTAGGCTGGGACATGACCACCTGTAGCAGATTGGATTACTCTTCAGAAGTCTTCACTCCATCCACCTCATCTCCTTGGAAGGAATGTATAATACTTCCATCCCTTTATATTGGGCTTGGCCATGTGACTTGTTTGGCCAATAGTATGATAGAACACAAACAGAGGCTTGACATGTACCTGTATAGTTAAGTTCACACCTCTGCCATCAACATGAGAGATCCTGGGATAGACCGCTGGTCCCAAGCATTGAATGCACCAGCCAAGGCCAGCCAAGATCAGCCCATCCACAAACACCTGAGGCAGCCCGCCATGTCCAGCCCCAATCAATCACGCCCCCCCAAAAAAAAAAATATGGGATGGCCCAGCCAAGATCAGTAGAGCTATCCAGCCACAGTCAGCTAGGTGACTCTCAGCATGAGCTAAATAAATGTTCATATTGAAACGGAGCAAGACCCTAAGGTCCCTCCCCCTCTGCATGTCCTCCACCTGCCTTTCGTCTGTGGAAAAATGTTAGCCAAGGAATAATTTTAATCGGAGAAGTGAGAAAATGAAGAAACAGAGGAAATCAGTCCAACAAAACTAAATAATAATACTAGTTTAGTCACTAAGCAAAGTCAAGGACCTTAGTTCCTTCTCAAGGGCTACAGATAATGTTCCGAGCCTATCCTGTGAGCTGTCTGATACTGAAACCCCAGCCAGTGGAAGAAGTTAACTACATGATGACAGAGTGTAGCCATGACATAAGCTGCCACAATTCTGAGAACTGGCCTCAAGGAAATGGGAACAAACCGACCCTGGCACTGAAGATTAACCGTACTTAACAATCAAGATGATGCTGGCCAGACCACCAATGACCAATTTCAAGACGACTGTCAGAGCTGATTGTGTTGTTTCTGCATGGAGCCCCCTCCCTCCGTCTATAAAAGCACTTGCCCTCTGATTGTCGGGGCGGGGGGGGGGGGGGG
>NW_020175468.1:3615904-3625336 GCF_003031525.2 Neophocaena asiaeorientalis asiaeorientalis
GGGGGGGGGGGGGGGGGGGGGGGGGGGGAAGTCAGCCTTTGGACAGGTGTCCACCCTCCCCGCCCCACCACTGGTTGCCGGCAACCAAAGTAAAGAAAACTTTCCTTGCCACCAACCTTGCCTCTTTATTGGCTTTTGAGCTGTGAGCAGCTGGACCACACTTTTGGTTACAATATGTGTACATCACACACAGGTTTTGATTGTTTGTTACCCAACTATAGTGAATTGATACATTACCAGCAGTATATCCACAGACTCATCATCATTACATAGTTGCAGTGTGACTGTATGACCACCAGATTATTTTTATTTTATTTGTGATCCATGGACCACATAGCAAGATGACACTGGCAAAATCATAAGTAATTGTACCCAGACCGAATGTTAAATGCAGATGACATGGAAGGCTAAAGGCGGTTTTACAACCACATAAGTTTCAGGGTAGTGTAGTTGATGGTTAACAGGCTGGAAAAGCCCACTCTCAGGATTTCCCATGACTTGGCTGGACTTCACCCAGAATTTTCCAGAGGCCAGATGACTTGTGGTATTGCAACAGATCAAGCGAAAAAGCAACTCTGAAAATCCAGTTGTCTTCTCTTGAACTGGACATTACTTATTCTCAGAAATGTAAAATAATGCCATTCTTCTCATTAAATTTTTTTATTTTGGAAAATATAGCATTTCTCATTTAAAATGTTATTTATGTTTAAATGCCATATTTCAAAATGTCCATCAACACGTGAATAAACAAAATGGGGTATCTGTATGCAATGAAATATTACTTAATCTTAAAAAGGAAGGAAATTCTGACACATGCTACAACAGGAATACACTTTGAAAACATGATGCTAAGTGAAATGAGACAGGCACAAAAGCACAGACGCTGTATGATTCCATTTACATGAGGTACATAGAATAGGCAAATTCATAGAGACCTAAAGTAGAATAGAGATTACCTGGTGTGGGGGTGATGAGGAATTATTGTTTAGTGAGTAGAGTTTCAGTTTGGGAAGATAAAAAGAAATGCTGGAAATGAGTGGTCATAATGCTTGCACAACAATGTGAATTTACGTAATGCCTCTGAACTGTATACATTTTTAAAAATGTTATTTATTTTATTTATTTATTTTTGGTTGCGCTGGGTCTTCGTTGCTGCGTGTGGGCTTTCTCTAGTTGCAGTGAGCGGGGGCTACTCTTCGTTGCGGTGCGCGGGCTTCTCATTGCAGTGGTTTCTCTTGTTGTGGAGCACGGGCTCTAGGCGCGCGGGCTTCAGTAGTTGCAGCATGTGGGCTCAGTAGTTGTGGCTCACAGGCTTAGTTGCTCCAGGGCATGTGGGATCTTCCTGGACCAGGACTCGAACCCATATCCCCTGCATTGGCAGGCGGATTCTTAACCACTGCGCCACCAGGGAAGCCCTCAACTGTATACTTAAAAATGGTTAAAATGGTAAATTTTATGTTATGTACATTTTACCACAATAAAACCGTTGCAGAAACGCAATGGATTTATCACGGTTATTTTTAAATGACTTACTAAATAATTTTTAACTTCTCAATCTTAATACTTAAATATATATTTTTAAAATATTTATTTAGGCTGTGTCAGGTCTTAGTTGACCATGCGGGATCTTCATTGAGGCATGCGGGCTTTTAGTTGCAGCACGCATGCAGGCTCTAGTTCCCCGACCAGGGATCGGACCCTGGCCCCCTGCATTGGGAGCGCAGAGTCTTGCTCACTGGACCACCAGGGAAGCCCCTTAATGCTTAAATATCGATAAATATAACACACATACAAAAAAACTCTTTGGGTTCTCAAGAATTTTTAAGGGTGTAAAAGAATCCTGAGACCAGTAAGTTTGAGAACTGCTGCTCTATGTGCAGCTGAGGCAAGCCTGAGCTAGCTGTCCCTGGCACTTCTCTGCAAGGATCTACAAACTCCCAGGAATTCGTTTCTTCTGGTCCAGGTGGACAGGCGACCTCTAGTGGAAGTACAAGGTATTGCTTGACAGCGCAAAATTTGAGTCATTTTGTGGAGTTCGCTGAAATTCTAAGACAGAAGCAGAGATGGTCGCGAGAAATGAGGATTTTATTTCGGCATATTAACTTTAAACCGTGCACCATGTCTCCTCTCCTGCACATTCACACACATACACACAGACATTCACACGGAGATCCACGGTCACACGCACACACACAAAATTACATACAGACATAACTAGATGCTCACAAACACACACAGTCACAGACACGCAGACAAGATCAAACACACACTCACACACACCATCTCTCCACAGACCCGCATATGTACACACACAGAAATACTTTCACACACATACAGACACAGCTTCACACATGGACACACTCACACAGTCATACACAGACACACTTTCCCATGCACAGACACACACACACACTAAAATAGCATATCGTTAACAAAACGGATTTAGTAAATGAACGTCATTCTCTATTTTTAAAAAAAGATCGTAATGGAAAATGAGTTTCTTCCCAAAGCCATTAAATAAATGTTGAACAAATAATTAAGATGAATCTAGGTTTGGCAGCGTGCCCAATTAGAGGTCCACAATCCCTTAGCTGAAGTCTTTGGGGACAGATGCGTTTCAGAACTCAGAACTGTTCCAATTTTAGAAAGGTAATTCTGAGCGAATGCCATATATTATGTAACGCTCCCAGGGGATTGAAGCAGACCCTGCTCCATCAGACATGTTAATATATTTGCAGCAAAATGTGTGAAAATTCACACCGACGGAGATAAATAGTGTTAAGAACGCATATTAGCTGACTTGCCGCCATGTGAGACTGGGCCAAAATGACCCCCTGAAGAAACTCTTTTTTTGGTTGTCAGAGCTTTTTGGAATTCGGAATTACGGATAAGGGATAGGGGATTCTATCGGCAGGCCTTTCACACGTCATCTACCCATACTCCTGCTCTGATTGTTGTAAATTTTCGACTTCAACTTGGACGTGGGGGAGGACGGCAGGATCCTGGAGCACTGCGACTCTTTAGCGCCCCCTCCTGGTAGCCCCAGTCCTTGCAGTTTGGCTGAGGATTTGTCAAGTCTGCCGGCTTTGGCCAGATCCAGCAGTAGGTCCTGATTGGTCTAACCCTCCCGGCACAGGCATTGGTTCCGGGGTTGTCATGTGACCCAAGCTGATCCAATCAGACTGAAGACAAGCCTTTTGACTCATCAGTAGGGAACTAGGCCTCCCTCTCTCTTTAGGATGGGAATGAGGAGCTCACAGGTTCCTGGATCTGTGGGCACCAGGTGAAGCCGCTTGGGGATGAGGCCAGAAAGAACTAGAAACAGTTAGATCCCTGTGGTGGCCATGGAATGGCGCTGCTCAGATCTCCCTTTAAGAGATCCTGCTGCTGACAGTACAGCTGTCTGACAGCCCCACCTCATTGGTGCCAAGGCCGCGCCTCCCTTGGGCAGCTCCCAATGAGAGAACACAGTGGGTACTAGTGCCAGCCCACTGCAGCCCCACCCAGGAGTCCTCTGATGGGCAACCTTTGCTCAAAGACCGCCCCATAGACACACACACCCCACCCCCACCCCACAGACGTACAGCCAAAGGCTCCTCTGACCCAGTCCTTCTTTCCCTCTCTCCTTTCACAGCTGTCAGACTGATGGATGGTGGTGACTGTCCACTTCAGAATGATTAAAATAGTAACTTATACGCCATGGGTATTTCATACACACAAATTTGACCACCCACCTCTCCTTGCCTCTCCATCACCACCCTGGTCTAGCCGCTATAATCCGTCACCTGAATCACGGCTGTAGTCTCCCTACTGGGCTCCCAGCTTGCACCCCCGTTCCCTGCAGTTCATTCCCCACGTGGCAGTCGGAGGGTCCTGTTAACACCTATGTCAGGCTCAGAAGCCTCCCACTTCCCCACCTCAATCAAAGTAAAAGTCCTCACCCTGTCCCATGGGGCCCTGCACAAATTACCCCCATTCTCTCTCCCCCAACCTTCTCCTGCCCTCCCTCTCATTCACTCTGCTCCAGCCACACTGACCTCTTTGCTGTTCCTTGAACAAGCCAAGCACCTTCAGCCTCAGGGCCTTTGCACTTGCTGTTCCTGATTCCTGGAGCACTCTTCTCCCAAGATCTGCATGTCCTGCCCTCACTTCTCTTAGGCTTCTAGCCAGTAACCAGCAACTTCATCACTCCCTATCCCCTATGCCCTGATTATTTTTCTCCTTTGTGCTTATTACTACCTGATAGTAATAACATATACTTAAGTTATTCATCTATATTTCTTGTCTGTCTCTTCACTGATATGTCAGCTCCATTGAGAGCAGAAATTTCTGCCTGTTTTGTTCCCTGCTGTGTCCCCAGTGCTTAAAATAAGGCCTGGCACATAGTAAGTGCTGCATAAATATTTGTTAAATGAAAGATCAAGAGACAGCGACCAAAAGAGAGCCTGCGAAAAACAGGAAGAGAGAAGGGAAGAGAAACACACAAAAGAGGGGGGTGAGGAGACAGGGGAGTGAGGGAGGCTGAACTAGGGGAAAAATGAGAGGGGGGGGTTGGATCAAGATGCGGGGGGAGAGAAGTGAGGAAGCGGGATGAAATAGAGAGAGAGCTGAGGCGAGCGAGTCAGAACAGAGTGAGGGATAGAAACAGAGATAATATTGACAGACATCAGACAGAGAGACAGAGACACACAAAGATTGAGAGACAAAGAGAAAAGGGGAAGAGGAGACAGCGGTGAGGGAGACACACAGACGAGAAACCAAGAGAGCAGGAAAACAGGTTGGGAGAAGTGAGTTGAGAACTAGAGAGAAGGGGGCCAGTGGGAACAGAGATGGAGTCCCTCCCTCTAACTCACCATTGGCTGGTGTCCAGGGCTCTGGGCTGACTGGATATTCCTTGAGATCCAAGCTGTGGTTTTTAAAACCCCAAGGGACAGAGGTGGGTGGAGAGAAAGAACATATACTGTTCTGTGGGCTTCAAATCACCAGCTTCTTTAATCCGCAGAGAAAACTTCATGAGATAAATACTATGATCATCTTCATTTTACAGGACCAAAGAGGCTGAGTTACCGGCCCAAAGTCACACAGCTAGTGACAGGAAGAGCTAGGATTTGAAACTGGGTGTCTTGGCCCAAGGTGAGTGCCCCTAACCACCATCTACGCTAACTGGAAAAAGGTGCTGGCTGCCTGAGTTCCATTCACTCTGGAGACACCCTCTGGGAAATGGTGCTGGAGGGGTAGAGGAAGCAGAGGAGGTAAACGGACTGACATTCCTAGCCAGGTACATATCCACAGATGTCCCAGTCTAGGAAAGAGGCTCAGCTTCACCATCCTGGGGAAGTCTCCAGTTCAAGGGAGGTAGTTGGACAGGAAACCACTTCCTGCTTGTAGGGTCCAACGCCCTGCCCAGAGCTAGGCCTTAGTAGTCGGGATGGGAAAATGGACTCGACCACCTCTGACTCTTTTAGCAGGACTGGAGTTTCTCTACCTTGGTTTGCAAGCAGCATTGCAGACCAGAGAGGTTGCACTAATCTTCAAAGGCAGCAGCGTGCTTTGATAACTTCCTCTGTGATTTCCAGAGGGGCAGAGAAGCTCTACCACCACCCCTGTCCATGCTCATCTCTCAGATCCCAGGAAGAAGGCCTCATTCTCTCCCAGCAGCACCCTTACATCTCCAGGTGACTTAGCCTCTGTCGCCGACATTATAATTATACGAATCACAGCTCCCAGAAACCCAGCTCTTGCTGAGATCATCCCATCTCTCATCTCCTGTGCTGTAACAGGAGGCCGGACCCTTTGCTCCCCTCCAGAGGAACTCGACGTCTGCCCCAAGCATGCAAAAAACTGCGAAGTCCTTCACACTGCCTGACCTTCAACTACCCTGTTGCCGACAAGCCTCTTCTCACCCCAACCCAGAAAATACATGATACCAATGGAAGAAGAAAAGGGCCCCCCAAGGGATGGGGAGAACCCACACAGCCCACCTAGGGAGAGAAATGAAGATCAGATGCCAGGAAGGACTTGCCCTCACAAACTTGAGAGGGGCGGCACCTCTGTAGACAACACGACAAACACAGCACGAGGCAGCTGGGGCTGAGTTTATTGCAGGTGGAAGATGGATACGGAGATTCAGGGAGAAGGGGGACGGGCTGAAGACTGTACTCAGAATCCTAAAGAGGGAGGGTCAGGAGGCAAATATCAGTATGCGGTCGGCCAGATGGTGGAGGACCGGCCTGACGGTGGAGAAGCTGCGAGGGGCGAGGCCCAGAGCCAACCCCTCTTCGCCCCCCATTCTTCAGGATGACGGCTCCGGAGACGCTACACGATGTCATGAAGAGGGAGCCAGACCCCAATCCGGGAACGGCGCATCCGCGGCGAGGACGCCGGGCTCTCGAGGGCCGGCGGTCCATCTTGGGTGAAAAGGAGGGTTACCCGGGTCCTCGCCCCCCGCGGCCTCCGGCGTCTCCCCCGGCGTCTGGCGGCTCGGGCGGCGGCTGGGGTCGCTGTGGCGGCGGCGGCGGCGGCTGTGCGGCAGCTCGAGGTGGGGTCGCGGCCCGCCAGGGGCTCCCAGGAGACAAGAGACTGAGGCAGCGGCGGGCACCGAGGCAGGGAGAGCACCCGCGCGGGCGCCGCAGGGAGAGGACTGCGCGCTGGGCGGCGGGCCGGCCGGGGCCGCAGGGGGCCGCGTGGGAACCCAGATGAGACCGTAATAGACAGCGAGCAGCACGGCAGCCAACGACACGCAGAGAAAGTAGGCGCAGACAGGAGCCAGGCGCAGCCAGCGGCCCCGCGGGCCTTCGCTCAGCCCCGCGCCACCCGGGCTCTCGCCGCCGCCACCCACGCAGCTCGTGCCCCGCATCCCCGCAGCCCACTCGGCCCAGCGCCACAGCCCACACAGGACCCGCCCCTTGGGACCGCCCCCTCCGGAGGACCGCCTTCGCGCTCTAACACTCCCTCGTCCAACCCCGCCCACGCCAGCGTGGTCACGCCCCCGCGCGGGTGGGCTCCCTCCGCGTTGTAAGCCCGCCCCCTCCTCAGCCTCCGGCCAACCATCATCAACCTAAGGCTTAACCACAGCGTTCTGACCCCGCCCCCACCTGGCTCTGGGCCCGCCCCAAGCACGCAATACCTCGATTTTTCTCAAACGTTAAGTCTCGGCTCAGCCGACACCCGCCAGGCTGGCCAGGCAGATGTTATACCTGTACCGGCGCTTAGCTCCGCTCTCCCTTTTCTGTCCTCCTCCCTGCGCCCTAACCCCGTCCCCTTTCGGAACTCGGACTCCTTCCAGGCATCTAGGTCCACCACTCCCTTGCCAAGCTCAGGCCTTTTAAGTCCCGCCCTTCCTTAGCCGCAGTGCCGCCCCAGTTGTAACTTGCGTTTCTCCAAGCTAAACTCTACCCCAACTTTCGACCCTCTTCTCCCCTTACCCTCACCCATCTTCGGTCCAGGCTCCACCTCCTTTCTCCACTAGTTTGCGCACCCCATTCTAAACCACGCCCTCCGCCGCTGGCTGCGCCCCACACCGGCATAAGGGATTCCCATCTAAACCTGCTCTCGTGGCTCCATCCCACATCCTAACATCCTCCGTCCCATGGTTTAACTCCATACACCAGAATTCTGGCCCCACCCAGTCACCCTAACCACGCGCCCTCACGGGACGTGCCTCCTCCATACTTTGTGTCCTGAGGTCTAAGCTCACAACCCGAAGCTCCAGATCCGCCCCACACACCAATCACGCCCCCTCCCCATCTCCTCCCCCACCACCCTCAATTTCTCCCCCTCTAAAACCATGGGGTCCAGAGTGGGCTCCGGGGACGAGACAGCACAGCCCGGAGATCCAGACTAAGCCCCTCCTGCCTCCCCCTCCCCATCAAGGCGGGGAAGCTTCAGTCCCCTCCCAGCAGCGTCTTCAGGAGTTCGGGGAGGCCTGTGGGAGGGGGGGAGGGAAGACGTTTCAGGGGGGGTGGAGGAAGAAAGACCCCCTTCCTCCCGCCTCTTCGGCCACGAAAAAGCCCGCCAAGCTCAGCAACCCAGCCTGCCCCCGCCAGCAACACAGTTCAAAGGTTAGCGGAAGCACTGCGTTTAATAGGGACCGGGCTGGCGGCCGAGGAAATCAAGTCCTTCAGGAGTCACCGGCTATTCGCCATGCCCCAGATGTAAGCTCCTGGAGGCGGAAAACGGCCCGGAAACTGGCACCTAGACCCCCATGGCCTCCATAAGGCGGTAACTCGGGGGCGTCTCAGCCACCCCGGTGCCACAGCGCCCCCCATTTGTGAGACTGGACTACTGCCCTGGCCCAACCCGGTTCACTATCCCTGGCTCCTCCCCCCTTACATTTAACCCTCTCCTGGCTGGAGTGTGGCGGAAGCAGAGGACAGAGGAGCGAGGCAGCAGGAGGTTAGTGCAGAGCGCAGAGGCCACTGTCAGCGGGCGCGGTCAGCGGGCGGCCCCCGGTGGCGAAGCGGCCGCCACCACTTTGCAGAAACGCACCCTCTGGAAGTCGGTGATCTCCGCCGTCTCCTGGCCCTCAGGGTCCGCCTCTGGAAAGAGAAGGGGTGGTCACTGGAGGGCAGCAGTAACCCCTGCACCCCTACCGCCGGACCCGGGACGCTCTAGCCCCGCCCCTCTGCCCCACTGAGCCTGGCTGCCGCCCACCCCGCGTTAAGCGGTTTACGAGTCTCAGACTCCTTTAATCCTCGGAGTGGACCCACGCAGCAACACCCACCCCAGCAGTACCCTGTTTACAATCGAATACATAATCTAACGAGATCGCAGTCACGTGACCCAAAGGCAAAGCGCTTGGGCACCCCGGCCTCAGCCACCACCATAAACTCCGTCCTCTCGGATCGCGGGCCCACCCCACCACGGGCCTAAGCCAACCTCTATCACGCCTGCCCCACAGGACCTACCCTTCACTTCCCTTGCCCACCTCCTGAGTCCTAACCAGACCTTCCTTGGCTCTACCCCGAAATCCTAATCCCACTCCTGGGGGAGGTCCGTGGTTCACAATCTGGCTTCCACCTGCTGGAGGTGGAGACAGGGTTGGCCTCTGGCTCCAGGTCCGCTGGCCCCAACATTCTATTTTACCCCAATTTTTTTACCCCACTATTTTACCTATTTCTATTCTAATTTACCCCAATTTACTAATTTACACCTCAAAACTCTAATCCCGCCCACAGCTAAATCTATTACTCTGCCCCTCCCCATTCTTATTTTTGACCTACTTAAATTTCTAACCCTGCCCTTAGCTCCTCCCCCTGAACCTAGCCCACCCCCTTATTTTTAGATTACTTTCCAGAACCCCTGGGATGGGTCTCTAAATCCTAATCCCATCCTGGCTCCACCTGCTCACCCGCAAACCCCATACACACTCAATTCCTAGCGGCTCGGCCCGGGGGGAAGTCCTTCCTTTAGCCCCACCCCCTTCACGCCCAC